>NC_077234.1:120973718-121300385 GCF_027887165.1 Monodelphis domestica | reverse complement strand
TATATTAACATAGATGATATCACAGACCAGTAAATTATTTTTAAATTATCTGTAACATTTTCACACTCCCCCTAGGCTTTCTCTTCAAGTCAGAACACAAAAACAAAAGAAAATCCCATCTGGTATAGTGCTACAATACAGTCTGTTTATGAATAAATGAATACATAACCTCTATTACTTTGGTTACATCTTCAGTTGCCAACAGAAATCAGCTATTTCAATAAAAATAAATAAATCAGTCAAACAAAATTTTCTGACATTGTGTAAGTGAAACAATGGCTTGACTAACTGAATTCTTCTCTTTTTTACAAGTTCTTTTATTCTCATGAAATTAAATCCACTTTAGGATTTAGGTTGTGGTGATTGGTTGCAAAAAAAAATGATGAAAGAACAGTAATAAGGCTCAAAAGCAGGAAACCATGCATAAGGCAGAATGAAAGTAAAATGCAATGAAGACATTCTATTAGAAGAAATGGGTAAGACTTATAATATTCTTAACTTCATAAATGAAATGTTCTTAAATATGTGAGTAATAATCTGAAGAGAAAAGAAAAAATGGTTCTCAGAGGTGGACCAAAGAAGTCTATTAAGTTTCATCAGTCATAAGATAGCACAATGTAAACTAAGAACAAAACCCTGATCAGGGGAGCAATGAGATCCATGTTTCTTACTTCAATATGCCAACTAATTTGTGATCTCACTGCTGCAGCCATTCCCTCCACAACTGCAAATCAAAATTTGTTCATTTCTTTTCATTTTGTGCAATCCTTATCAAGTCCTCTAAAATGTCTATGAATCCATTCAGTCAACCAAGACCATGTTGATGGGTATGTAGCAGAACCCAACAGTTGTTTTAATTTGAATATTCTTATTTTTAATTATATTGAATTGTTTGTACTATTATTGATCAGTTTCTTTAACATATTTGATAAATATCTATTTATATCACTTAACCACTTCGTTTTTCAGGAATTATCATTTTAAAAATTTGTATGAATTCTCAATATATCTTGAATATTAGACTTTTATAAGGGAAATTATTACAATTTTCAATTTAATTATTTAATTTCAATTGTATTCCATTTGTTTGTGCAAAACCGTTTCTAATTTACATAACCAAAATTTAACTATTTCTTCTATTTTTATTTATGCCTTGGTTTAGGCAAAAAATTCTCTCACTTATCTATTATTATGAAAGGTATCTTTTTGCCTCCTCTATATTTCTTCATGAACACCAATGGAGCACACAGGCTATTCATCACCCAGCTCCCACTTTTGTCCCAGGATTTGTCTACTATCCTCCCTGACCATACATTTCTTATTAAATCCTTTATATCACTTCTTTTGTAATGTTCTTTATTAATAATGCATTGCATTCTCCTTGTACTTACCAGGTACATTTTTCTCTTGATGACCCTCAGTTTTAATCATTTGAGAACTTGGATATTCCACAGCTTGTCACCATAAAACCACAAATAACATTAGATTTTATTTTTTTTCCTCCCTTTGATATTCTCTTTACTCCATTTGGACTTTCAATAAGCCTTGTGACATATCAACAGATAGGATAAATTTAAAGGACCATGAAGGGAAGGGAAGGCAAAAATGGATGGTCATTCACATGTGAAGAAGGAATAACTGACACTATTAATATTGACAAAAAATCTTCTGCAAATCAGAAGAGAGAAAATGAGCACATTTAAATGGCTAATATGTACCAGGAAGAATGTTAAGTACTAAACAGTAGACAATTCAATCGTTATTCAAATACTTATCACATTTATGCAAATATTTCTATGGTGAGACTATTGCTTTCCTAGTGTCAGGTTTTAAAATAAGAAAAATGCTAACCACAGTTAAACATTTGCCCTTTTGAGCATTTGTTTCAGAATCTTGTAACTGACAAGTAATAGACAGTTTAGTGAACAAAGCTTGTTTTTGAAAATATTAATTACAATCAAACTTCACATAGAGAGAGTTCATTCCTTAAATTATATATGTCTTTATGGCTAAAGGCTTTTGTTTGTAAGTGATTCTTGATAATCACTGAATTCACCTCAATCATGACTGTGTCAATTTGATTTATTTCCATAATACCACCATGGAATTTCACTGCTGCTGAATAACGATAAATATAGAAGACACAAAAGTGATCCTGTGTCATGGCAAAGATTAGGAAATCTAAAAGAAGAAAAAAGAATTTCTTTTTCATATAAACAACAATTGAAAATTTCTACAAAATTATGTATAATTTCACTTATTTGGACTTTGTTACTAAAAGATTCAATCATCACACTTAATAAATCATAAAAAACCCAAATATTGCTACCTACTAGTTACTAAGCAAAGAATAAATAGCATATTCTTCTATTTCTATGTGAATATCAAAAAAAATCTTCCCCAAACCATTACTTTTAAATGGAACTGGTTTACATATAACAAGAGTGATAGACTGGGGCTTGAGTCACTAAGGCTTTGAGCTGGAAACAAAGAATGCCCATAGTATGGAAAGGTTATTTCCTGCTCTGACAAAGCATGCCAACATTTTGGATGAATTGAATTTTGCAGGGGATGTGGGCAACATTTCCCTGAGCTGTACAAGTACTTCACAAGTTGATCTGTAAATAGGAAAGAGGGTTCATGCCTTTGAACGACCACATTTAAACTTTTATCCCTTCAAAAGTGTAGAAACAAAAGAATCTAGCACCTAATTAGCACATTTCTTGGCACATAGTAAGCTCTTAATAATTTGTTTTCCTCATGAGCCAGAATAATTAACCCAAATAGGAAACTGCAGAGTGGGGAAATAAAGTGAGATCCTTATTTTCCCCTACTGTACCTGTCTTGGAGACCTTATTAGATTACCCCATTTTTTGTCTCCCCACTCCCATGGAGCAGGAATGATTCATACAGTTTTCTTGCGTCTAAAAGGTAGCAGTGTGGGGAAAATGGAAATATAATTTTTGGTCACTGCTCAATGCAAAACTTTCTGATTATGGCTTTCCTTCATTATTCCCAAATCTCTTTCCCTGTCTCTTTCTAAGGCCATATGCAATCATCCAACTAAAGCAAGACTGGAAATCAGAAGCTCTCTATTGTCATCCTCTCATTTCTCAAATGAAGTCTGAGGAGGTTGCGTGACTGACCCTATGCTACACAGGTAAGCAATGCAGTCAAAGTTTGAATCCAGGTCTTCTGACTCCCAGAATCGATATTTTTGGTATTGTGCCTTCTGCCACATACCCAAACTTCATTAGCTGAAGTATTTGGAGAAAGAATAAACTTGATCACACATAGGAAACATTGACTAACACAGATTGCTGTTAGAAAGGTGTGTTTGATCTTTCATTTCACAGTTTTCTCTTTCCTGACTGCAAATTATGATCATTGGAGAGGTTAAATTTATATAAAATTCCATATGTAATATTTTATGTATTCTGTACTTTATCAATACAAAAAAAACTTTGTTTTTCTATGAAAACATCAGCTGTGTGTGCTGGGATGAACCTCTTTTTATTTCACCAGAAGTCATAGAAATTAATCAAATAATACTAGGTAATTTATTGAATACCTCTATCTATCTATCTATCTATCTATCTATCTATCTATCTATCTATCTATCTATCTATCTATCTATCTATCTGTCTGTCTGTCTGTCTGTCTGTCTATCTATCTATCTATCTATCTATCTATGTATCTATCTATCTATCTATCTATCTATCTGTCTATCTGTGGCTATCCATCTGTCTTTTATCTAGCTATCTGTCTGTTTATCTATCTATCTATCTATCTATCTATCTATCTATCTATCTATCTATCTATCTATCTATCTATTTTTCTGTCTATCCATCCATCCATGTATGTATATATCCATCCATCTATCCATCCATCTATCTATCTATCTATCTAGTATGAAACAAGATTGGCAAATTATTAAAGCTTTCTTCAGCCATTGTATTCTTTATCATCACTCCTGCCAAATCTTTTCCTTTCCACTTTATCCACACCTACCCAGTCCCAAAAAATTCCATTCTGCTAGCTCCTCACTTTGCTATTTTTGAAGTAGGTGGTTTTTTGTTTTTTTTGTTTTTTGTTTTTTTTTTATGTCACTGTCCTTTGAGTTTGATCAGAGATCTTCTCTGTCCCCATAATAGCTATCAAAAGTTGGGTTCTTTTTCCTTTGTTTGGTCATGTTAATTAATTAAATATTTATTCATTTTAAAATATTATTGCAGGCCAATAGAATTCATTATTGGCTTTTTTCTGGAGTTCCAATGTTCCTATTGTGTTGATGTATGTTATTTCAGGTTTCAAGATTTTTTTCCTGTTTTTTCCCTCCCCCCAACCTTTGTAGTTATTGCAAATTTTAGTCCAGAGTTGGATATATTTTGGGTTCTGGGCTCAAGTCCCAGTTCCTGATTGACCTCAGGTGCTCCAAGCAGAGCCTAGGGGCAGTTCTGCCACTGCAATTGCAAGCATGCAGTCTGGTTTCCACTGTGGCAACAACCAGGGGCTGCACTCTTTTGGAAGTAACCACAGCTGATGGGGCCCCAGTCCCCCAGCAAATGCATTCACCACATTCACCAGTGTGTGCTCTTTCCTCACTCCCCCACTCTTACCTCTGCAATCCTGGACAGAATAGGTGTCCAATCTCCACTTCAGACCCTCAACATCCCTTATTTGTTAGCAATGATGCATGAGTTCCTGCTTTTAGGACTTGAACCTTGCAGATTCCAAGGTATCCATTGCTTTTATGCCCAGCAGTAGGTCAGCCAGGGAAGTCTGAAGCCAAGGATTTAATAGACATAACTATTCCCAGGATTCAAATTTCAGTGGCATCTTCAGGGATGCAGGCTCCCCTACCTCAGACAATGAAGTGAGGTTGCTATCATGCTCTCCTCTCCGCTACTTTGTGGATTCTCTATCATTTCTGTTCTTGACCCTAGGACCTAAGGATGGGA
Organism: Monodelphis domestica; assembly: GCF_027887165.1. Lineage (NCBI taxonomy): Eukaryota > Metazoa > Chordata > Mammalia > Didelphimorphia > Didelphidae > Monodelphis > Monodelphis domestica. The sequence goes on along the minus strand of NC_077234.1, from coordinate 121,295,424 downwards.
CTAAGGCTAGGGAAGTTAGAAATTTTCCTCCCTTGTTGTTATTGGCTGCTTAGCCTTACTCCAGACTCCTATCTATCTTTGCTCCTTTTTAATGTTTTTATGTAGTTATTTTTCATTTTTTGTTGGTGGGAATGGTTTTAAAAGAGTGAGAAGATATCATACCTTACTTCATTACCTTCCCACCATCTTCCCTCTAGATGTTCTCAAAATCTATTATTGGGTATTTTCTAGTAGAATGCGATTTGATTTTACAATATGAGGTTACTATCTTAGAGTAGATATAAATGTTTATTAATTTCTTACCTTGTACTTTTTAACCCTATCAAAAATCTATTATAAAAGACAAACTCTGAAAGAATTTCGGATATTTACCACCAAATGGGAGATTTATTTTTGAGGTATTTTCTTTTTTCCCTACCAATCAGTATACATTTATTCAGTGCCTACAATATTCCAGGGATCATTTTAAGCTGCAGAGATACAAAGACAAAAGAAAAACAGCTCTGGATTTCAATGAATTTATAACTTTTTTTTAAAAAAAGGATGACTTTATATCTTATGTCATGAAAAGATGGTAGAGGAATGGTGGTCCAGGTGGTGATAGTATAGGAACTTCTTATATTCAGAATTCTCTATGCTAATGAAATTCTTTTAAGTATCTTTCACATATTTTTATCCTTCCCAAAAACAATCACAAGATTTGGAAAGGTATACTTCAAAAATTAATATTTTAATAGAGCAAAGGATGGAATGAAAAAATAGCTGCAAAAGCAATTTGATTAAGAAATGAAAACCTAGATTCAGGCTGAAAAGGTCATACTTAAATAACTGATGGGCATTCTTTGAAGGTAATACTGCTGTGAGAGATAAGGGAATATCAGTAGCTATTTATATTTAAATATTGAAAATATACTCAGCAAAATTAAATATCAGAAAGTAATAGCTAAAATAAAGAGTGAAGAAACAGAAAATTAAAAAAGATATACTTAAAATAAATATATGTTACAAACACATCTATACATATACATATAAAGATAGTGATAAGAAGTAAAATGTCAATAAGACAGTTTTCTTGGAGATTTTCTGTAGAATGCTTCATCTCCAATGGCAAAATGCAAAACTGAAAATCACATACATCAAATACTTTCTATTCCCCAGAAGCAAAGAAAACAGAACTTCTTAAAAAGTTGACCTGTAATAAAATGTTTAGAGAATTTTAAAAATCCATTAGTCTAAGAAGAAAACAATGAATTCTAGCACCTCAATATCATATTTCAGGAAATTAAAACAGGAAATATCTTGAGACAATTGGAACTAAAGGATTAAATACAAACTCATATAATATGTACCATAAGAGAAGATTTTTTTTTCTTAAATTCACCAAGATCCATATTTTCTAAGCTCAAACCAGGTCAGTTCAAAGAGAAAATATTAGAAGTTGGTAGGAAGTGGTAGGTTAACTTTTAACTAAACAAGATTATTTTTAATCATTGAGAATAAAATAAAACAGTATAATAAAAAGTACAGAAATATAAAGATAACTAGCTTGAAGTAAAGAGTAACATTCTTCCTAGTTCAGCAAATCCTGAGGTAGGAGAGTAGGAGTAGATAAGAAGAGACTTAGCTAAATTGGAAATTTCTAATTATTCCTATTGAGAGAATCACAGTTGAGTACAGACCTTGAAAAGAAAATGTAGGAGACAAAATAAACTAAAGAAAATAAATGAATTTAAACTATTCCCAATAGCCAAGTGATTATCCACTTATCCACTCTTTAGACACTGAAAGGGGAAAGTAACTCTGGATTCTTGGAAAGCCCATCTTTTTTTTTTTTGAAAATTTTATTTACTCTAATTGATTTGAAATATTCTTCCATGGTTACAAGATTCATGTTCTTTCCCTCCCCCCACATCCCCTCTTGTAATCCACACATAATTTCACTGAAGTTCATCCTATTTTAAAGGTTATTGAAGAGAGACAAGTTTTTTTTTTTTTAATTCACTGTGAAAGATGATAACAGATATATAGAGGGGAGAGAAATGAAGACTTTGGCTATTTTTTAAAATTGCAGACAATGGGCATAGGAATGAGGAAGAGATGGAATTTCTTCTCTGAACTTGGTAAGAGAAAGTTAAATTAATATAAATCAGTAGCAGGAAAATAGATTAACATGATAAGAGAGTGGTCTGGCATAGAGAGGATGAGTCATAGAAAATTGATTGGACTAGTATTGCTCCAAGAAAGAAAGCTCCAGCCCTCAGGATGCAAAATATGCTTTGGTTTAAGAGATCTGGGATACAGTGCATTTCCTCTTTCCCCAACTGCTTCATTGCTGTGGCAGTTAGAATTAAATTTCTCTGGGTCCTTAGCACTCATTTCCCATTTCCCCCTGGCTAGCTCAGAAAATATCCTAATCATGCACTAATCACTATGTCTTGCCCATTTTTGTTAATCAGCTTTATATATTTTCAAATTCTTCTTCATAAATTCATTTCCTCCCTTTCCCTATATTCCAGATAAGATCAGACTTCTTATTGCTTTGCATTGCAAAAGGAGAAGCTATTCCAGAAGAGCTTTACTGTCAAGCAAGGATAGTAACCATGGGAAGGGAAGAGATGTGCATGGAGAACAGAGTGGGTCAATACCCTACTCTGAAATCTATTGCCCTCAGATCCATGGTCAGAATATAATGGTCAGATCTCATAGCAGAATGAGTATTTGGATCCAAAGCCCCAAACCCCTCAGGCTTGAAATTATATAAAATTTCATACATAGGACAGACATAGCAGTAAAGAAACCCTTGTCACCTGTGATCCACAGTAGTGAGGTATTTTAGAAAGACTTATTAAAGGAGTCACTAATAGCTATCTAGAAAAAAAAGAAAAAGTGATGACAAATAACCAGCATAACTTCAATAATCTGTTAATCAATCCAATAGCATTTATTAAATATCTACTAAGCACCAAGTACTCAGCTAAGGGCTGGAGGTATGAAAAGAAAATGAAATTGCATCTTATAAAAATTATTTTAGGATAGCATCATGAAAATACATGATGCAACATATAAAGGATAAATATAATGTAGTTTGGGGAGAGGATAAGCAAGAAGCTGGAGGAATGATGAAAAGCTTCCTGTAGAAAGTAAATGTGTGGACTGATTGTTTTTGAAGACCTATCTAACAACTATGAGGAGGAGGTAGAATACACAGTGGGTGCATTTCATGCATTTGAATGACTAATTCAAAAATGTAGAGATGGAAGATATTATGTCATCTGTGAAAGTCAAAAAAAAAAAAGACCAATATAGCTGGACTATAGAATATAGAAAAGGTACTCAGGTATAACAAAGCTGGAAAAAGTATGTTTGTACCAGACTGTGAAGAGTTCTAAAAGCCAAAAAGGGTAGATTTATTTAGCATGGGGTTAATAATCATTCACTTGTTTACTGATTAAGAAATGCAATGTACTGATTTGATATTTAGGAAAGTGATTTTAGGAATGACCCTGTAAACACACATGAATGGGGAAAATCTTGAACCCTGGAGATGCATTGTGGGAGGCTATTATTGTAGTCTAGTGGTGGTAAGTCATGGACAAAGGTGATAACTGTGAATAGTAAAATGTTCAGGTAGAAAGGACAAGACTGAAACTGAATGGATATATCTGATGTTGAAGAGTAAGAAATCAATAATAACACCAAGACTGCTCTCTGGCAAGTCTGAATGGGATGATATCTTTAAAATAATCTGGAAGAAGGATAGGTTTCAGGAAAGAGCGTGCTGGTCAATGATTAACAAACAGCTCTCTATAAAAAATCCATGAACTTTTCAATTGAATCTTCATTATTAACATTTTCTATCTACATAAACTTTCTTAAGTCTTGATAATCAACAAAGTGTTAAATTAAGACCTGATTTCTAAGTTATGGATTCTCATATTGACATCCTGACCTAACAGTTTAAAAAAATAACCAGACATAATCATTGTAAAAATTCCTTTTCAAACATACTATTTACCAACTTAATGTTCATATGCTCATTAAAAATTCAAGATGGAGTCACTTATATCAAGGTAGCTTCTTTATTATGGAGCCTTAGGTATGTTTTCAGGCAGAAGAGATAGAAATGGAAGAAGGATAACAATCAAAGAGGATTGATTCAAGGGATAATCAAGGAAAGGAGAGAAGAGATGATCCAGGCACAGGCATCTGAGTTAGCATTCTCAAGAAAAAAGAACATCTCATTATAAGATACTGTAATAAAGGGGGAAAGAGTGGAGAATTACCAAGAACAAATTTCTGGTCTTAGAGTCAGGAAGACCTGGTCTCAAATTTAGTTCATGCCTTTGGACAAGTTATTTCTTTTCTAAAGTATCAATTTCATCTAAAATGAAGATTCAGTTTGAATGTCTCTCTAAGACTGCTTCTAGTTTTAAATCTATAATCATATTCATTTTATTTCTTTGGGGAGAGACAAGATTATTTACTGGTAGATTGGAAGAATGCTTCACAGTTTACCTACATTTTTTTTCATAGAATTTGACATAACCCTTCATTCTATTCCTGAGGAAAATATGGAGAGATATCAAGAGGTAGAGTTAGAGGGAGATGAACCTAGATGGAATTAGCTAGATTCACAGGATGTCTCTAGTAAAGTGACCCAGAGAAGTCCTATTGCTCTATTTTATTTACCACTGTTACTATGATTTTTTATAAAATTATAATGATTTTGACGTTATGCTTATCAAATTGTTTCAGCTGACACAAGAAGGAATAAATAACATGTTAGATGGCAAGATATAAATAAGCTGAATAAACAAAAAAGATAATCCTAGAGTTTAAAAAATAAATTTCACACATTTAGTAAGCAGTTGGTATACTGGAGAAACTATTGGCCCTGAGGGTTAGAAAGTCCCAGGTATAAATCTTACTCCCATATAACTAACTATAAAATAATATCAAATTGCTGAATGTCTCTGAGCCACAGTTTTCCTGTTCATAAAATGGGGATAATAACTCTGAAAATACCTACTCCTTAAGGGAGTTATTGGGTTAAAAGGAGATAATGTTATTAAGATGCTTTGCAATATTTGAAGCCCTTCATAAATATGAACATTGTTAATGACATGAAATAGGGAAAGAGTGGCTAGATAGCACTTTATCTGGAAAACATTCAGGAACTGTAGCACTCTGTAACTCAACATGAATCAAAAGTATGAAATGTCAGCTAAGGATTCAATCAGTGAATAAACATTTGTTAAGTATTTACAATGCTCTAGGCTCTAGGCTAAGGGCTGGGGATGTAAAGAAGAACCAAAGACAAGCTCTGTTTTTCAGGGAATTCTCAGGCTAATCAGGGAGACAACCTGTAAGCAAGTTTGGTCATGGAAAATACATACAGGATAAGTTGGAGATTTTTAAAAAGGGAATTAAAGTAGATCTGAGAAAGATTGCTTAAAAAAAAAGCAGGATTTTAGCTGGAATTTGGAGTTAGGTAGGGAAGTTCGAAGGTAAAAATGAGGAAGGTCAGCATTTCTGGCTTGGGGAATATTTTTTAAAAAGCTCACAAGCAGGAGATGGGAGTTCCTAGTTCAAAAAACAGCAGCTTTTGTGGATCACAGAGAATGTGAGTGACATAAGGCAAAAGAAAACTGGAAGTGTGTGTGTGTGTGTGTGTGTGTGTGTGTGTTTTGAAGATTTAGAAAAGGTTTTGAATGTCAAGAAGGATAATTAAATCTTAAACTTACATAAAAAGAGCTAGATTGTCAAATCACATCTGGAAATACTGTTCATTTCTGGGAAATAACCTTAAGAGTTACAATTAAAATCTAGGGAGCATCAAAGTACGACCAGGTTTATGGGTTTGGGTCCATGTCACATGAATTCACTGACAGTTAAGAGAACTAGGGATGTTTAACATGGAGAAAAGAAGACTTGGGATGTTATAGAATAAACTATCATCTAAAAAGTGAAAAGTTATCACATAAAATGGAGATCACAGTTTCTTTCTGTGGCACCAGAGAGTAGCAGTATAAGAGCAATCAGTAAAAGTGGAAGAGTGGAAGAGTTTTGCTTGATATGAGGAAATAATTCATTCTAATTAAATAATAGGCATTGGGTTTCTCAATCTTAGAGATCTTTAAGGGGAGGCTGGACAATCATTTGGTGGATATGATGTGTTAAAGATGAATATTTATGGTTGATTTAGACTAGATTGACTCTTTGGAGTCTCTGGCAAATCTGAGACTTTTTGCATTTAAAAGTATTAAAAAAAGATATGCTATTTTCATTTGTTTCCATGAATAAAGTAATGTATATGCCATTTGAAAATAATTTTCACTAAAGTGGTATTTGAGTTTAGTAGTAGTTGCTATAGAGGGTTATGTTGTAGGAAACAGAAAGCAGTGAGTCAAACAGCAAATGAGACAGTCTTTCAGTATATTTGTAATAATCCAGTATTCTAAAATAATATCCTGACCAAAGTTTCCAGAGTTATAACTTCTAAAGGGGTTCTCTCAGAGCAATGGGAGAATCTGACTTAATATGTTAATTCATTTCACCACAAGGAAATTTGCTGACCCAAATTATAAGGATAATAAAATGAAAGAATATATGATATAAGGTTATAAAGAACTCCCTGCTGGAAAACACGGATAATTAAAATCATATCTTGTCCTTCAATCTCTGTTCTAGATTTCTGTGTATCTCTTATGAACTATTCCTCAACCACAATCTCTACTGCTCTACTTAGGTGTTAAAGTTCATATACTTATTAAAAATTCAAGATGGAGTCACTTATATCAGGGTTTGTTTCTTTCTCTTAGAGATTCCTGGAACTCAAGGCAGTGGACTTGTATTGTGAGAGGAATTGTGAACTAGGACATAGATGCTGTACAAATTAGAAAGATCTCAATGAGTTGGCCACCAAGTCTCTTTGGGACTAACTCTTAGAGTACTTCACTATCCATATTGGACCCAGATATTAAGAATAAACTGTTATGTGGAAAGTAATAGAAAACCACTATGGTATGCAGAATCACCTTGACCATTGATTTCACCTATATTTCAAAGAAATAAAATCTAGAATTTCTGTCTATTTTTTAAAAATTCAGAACTGTGATTTCATTGGTTTAGGGAACTTCCAGTAATGGTATTCCCTATGGCATTTCAAACCATTAATTATTTGGTAATTTACAGTCTTACAGAGCTTCCTAAAGCACTGAAAGTTAAAAGACTTGATCAGATTTACACAGCCAGAATTTACAGAGATAGAAGCCAGATTTTTCCAGTTCCAAGATTGATACTATATACATCAAATCATAATGTCCCTCTCCTGAGACATAAATTATAACATGGAGTTAGTCCAAGTAATTTGGATTTTTTTCTGAGAATAATATAGAGAAAAGTTCCCTATTATTTTTTCAGCAAATGTGACAGCAATGTTTGGTTTTTAGTTCTATATGTATTCTCCCAAAAAGCTGAATTTAAGTATTACTTAAACTGCAGTTGAGTTATACTTTTAATTCTTATTTTATCCTGATTATTTTTTTTCTAGCTATCATTAAATGAATGCATGGGATAATATAATATTTGACAGGTTCTCATAATTCTATGCCAAACAGAATAATTGCAATTATCCTAGTTCTTGACAATTTTGACAAACAAATGAATTCTGAGATCCCTGAAATCAATCCAAACTAACCAGCCCTAGACTTGATGATGATAACAGAGATAGATTGAGTCAGAACATCCCTACAGTGAAGAGAATAGGAAGGAGAGGCTACTTTTGAGAACACACCACTTACCAATATTAGTTTTTGATAAAGTTTCACACCAGAGAAAAAACTTGTGAAATGGATGCTTTCTGGAAGCAGCTGGATTTCTAATGAATAGAAAGGGCTAGGCACAACCCCTAGAAACAGACACAGTCAGTTATTTAACTTGGAGAGAACTCCCTTGGGTCTCTAATACAGGAAAAATAATTTATGAGACAGGAACAAGATCCCTTTGGCTCAGCAAGAGTTCTGAGGATACTGCCCTCCACTTGAAAACAACAGCTAAACACTCACTGCTATTAAGAAAGGTCACTAATGTCAGTTATAGAAGATGTTCATCAATAAATAAATTGAAATACTCTAGAATAAAAAGGATAAGGGCTTCAGAACAGCAATATATTTTCAAGTGGAGTATAGGAGCTAATTTCAGAAAACTGTCTTTTTTGTGTAAGAACCAGGAGAGAAACTGGCATAAAAGAAATACATTAAAGTGTCTTCCTGATGGATCCAATGGTTACTATGTGAACAACATAGATTTGAATGGCCAAGAGCTATTTTAAATATTAGTCTTCTGTTTAGTCTATCAACTTGAGGTTCTGTCCATATGAGAATGAGGTGAAACAAACAACTGTAAAAGATTTCTTTTTCTGCCAGATACTATGAAAGAGCAATAGTGAATAATGACAGGCATAACTGCCTATCTTTTGCTACTTCCTGATATATAATAGACAACAAATGAATGCTTATTGACTTGATTTGTGTTGAATTATCCTATGCTATTGTTTTGTTATTCTTGTTCCCCAAAAGAGAAGGAGCTTATTTTGTTTTTTCCTGCATAAAAACATCTATGACTTGTCAATATGTGAAATAATGTTGAAGATTAAAAAGTATGACACAAACATAAACTGGTATTGTTATTAAAAATAAAAACTATGCTTTCTCGGGTGCAGACACTGTTTTTATAAACATCCCTCTAGGGATTTGGAAGTACAGTGGATTATCCTTCCAATTCAGCAATTTGTGTGCGTCTCAAAGATTATCTCACAAAATAAATAGGTGGCTGTGCTCCAAGAAGAAGGATAGATTTTGCCACAAAGAAGAGTTTGGGTCAATTTTTTTTTGCAACTCAGCACATGCAATTAAGTCTATCAAAAACTTTTGCACTTTGTTTATACAGTTAGTTGGAATAATCCTAAAGATCCTAAATCACAAGCCTTCTTACAAATATGATGAAGCCAAATTATAAACCAAAATAAAAAAATAATTCCCTAACAGCCTCTTAGGAATGCATTATTGGATGACTATAGAAATCATCATCCAAAACAAGCTAAAGGTTAGAACAATGTTTCTGCATACATGAACTTTATGTCTTTTCTACTGATTGTGGTCAGTTCAAACATGGCATTACCTCACTCTTATTAGAATCTGTGACTCTTTTGAGCTACATAAATATTCAATTTAAGTCAGTTCAATAAAAAAACATTTATTTGACGTCAATTATATTAACATTCAATTTGTTAGGTTTTAGAAATTCTTAAATTAAACAAATACTTCAATCCCTGTCTTAAAAGAAAATAGAGGGGGCAGCTAGGCAGCTCAATGGATTGAGCAAAAGCCCTAGAGATGGATGGTCTTAGGTTAAGATCAGGTCTCAGACACTTGCTAGGTTTGTGATCCTGGGCAAGTCACTTAACCCCCATTGCCTAGTTCTTACTCTTCTGCTTGGAACTAATCTAAGTCTAAGTCTAAGTCTAAGACATAAAGTAAGGGTTTTAAAAATAGATGAAATTATGGGGATTAGGACATATACATATGCATATATATATATATATATATATATATAATAAAAAAAAGAGAGTGGGAAAGGGGAGCCAGAAGTCATCTATGTAAAGTACACTATAAAAATTAAAGGGGAAATCCCATTGAGGCTAGGTACAGTTTCATGTTTTTGTCATTATATTCTTAGTGCTGTGCACACTTTTTGAGACATAGTAAACATGTAGTAAATATTTGTTAGATGAGTGAATGAATGAATGAATGGATGAATACTAATGATTTACATAATTGAGTCATGTTTACTAAACCTTGTGTTGGAAAAAAAAAGATGGGGATAAAATATAGACACTGAATTATGATGTGACCTAGGCTGGTAATTGATAAAAGGAGAAGAAGTTTTGTTAAACAAGTGACTAGCTAGATTCTGTAAGTGGTTTTTTGCAACATCCATATGACAGCACTTGGCATTTCTTTAAGGAAAATGAATTTGTTCTTCTAATTAGGTATATGATTTTCAGGCAGTTTAGTAACTTTTGAGCCTTTAAGTTACAACTTTAAATGATCTAGGTACTAAATGTATATAGTGGTGGTAGAGGTAATGATAGGAAGAGAGGGGGATTAAAAGAGAACAAAGTACTATGATCTGTAGACACAAAATTTGTCTTGTAGGAGATTGCAATCTATTTGGGGATATTGTTTTACTATAGTGTTTCAAAGCAAAACAAGAAATTGTATAATTTTATGTTATACATTGATGTTGTATGGTACAGATTATAATTACAATAAGAATAAAAATATTTCTATGAAAGTTAACTTATTTATTCAGTGTCACACCAGTCAAACTCTCCCCAAAATTATTTCATAAAGCTAGAAAAAAAAATTATCTGGAAGAACAAAAGACCTAGAATATTAAGGGAATTAATGAAAAATGAAGGAAGGTGGTTTAGCTATACTGGATTTCAACCAATATTATAAAAGTGTAACCATCAAATTAACCTGGTTAAGAAATAGAGTGAAGGACCTGTGAAATAGATTGGACATTCAATATACGAATGTAAATTACCATACTAACCTAGTTTTTGACACACCCAAACAACCAAACTTTTGGGAAAAGAATTCATTATGTGAAAAAACTGCTGTGGAAACTAGAAAAAAGTATGACAGAAATTAGGCATAGACCAACCTCTCACACCATATTCCAAGTAAAAGTCAAAATGGATACATGGTTTTTTAAAACAGGGTAATATCATAAACAAATTAAGGGAGAATAGTTTATCTGTTAGACATATGTATAAGGGAAGAATTTAGGTAAAAACAAGACAGAAGACATTATGAAATGAAAAAAATTAAATTTGACTATGTTTTATTAACAATTTCTGCAAAAACAAAATTAATACAACTACAATTAAAAAACAACAAAGTGGAAAAAAAACATCTTGGGCAAAACTTTCCAAAAAACACTTCATTTCTCAAATATATAGAAAACTAAAAATTTAATAATAATACAAATATTTTCCAGTTGACAAATTGTCAAACAATATGAAAGGACAATTCTCAGAAGAAGTTAAAATTATCTTTAGTAATATTGAAGTAAAAATATTATTTGGAGGGGTATAGGATGGAAATCACATAGGGATTAACATATAAATATTTTGCTTTTATTTAACAGAGAGGAGAGGTCTGGGAAAGTAGGGAGGAGGAGAAGGAGGTCTTACAACTTAATCTTTTAGTTTAAACCTCTTAACTAATAATTTATCTTATCCTAAACTCCTAAGGGCAGTCCAAAAGAAAGTGCAGAGGTCTTACATATAGAGTCTTTTGGCAAGGAGAGGCTGGAGTCCAGATGAGGAGTCCTAGATGGTCCATAGAATGGATGGAGCTCCCAATATTGTCCTTTAGTCCACCTAAGAGAATTGAAAAACTCCTGTCCACTCCTACTTCAGAGGGCTGCTTGTAGGATGATCCAAAGATGTCCCAGGAGCACAGATCAGCAACCTCCAGCTTCTTTGGTAGCTGCCAACTGCCACAAGAGTCCAACAGCCTCCTCAACTATTTGGAATCTTTCTCCTGCCAGCTCTGAAGATTCTCTGCCTGTCAATCATCCTTATGTACTAAGCATTACATTGCAACAATATGAAAAAATACTTGAAATCATTATTGTTTAGAGAAATGCAAATTAAAAAAACTCTGAGGTAGTACTTCATATGTATCAGACTGGTTAACATGACAAAAAAAGAAAATGATATTGATGAGGATGTGGAAAAATTGGGACACTAATGAACTACTGATAGCATTCTGAACTGATACTACTATTGTGATTTTTAAATTTCCTCCATCTTGCTTGGTCTAGCACCCAAGGATGTGCATACCCACGCTACACGGGCATGTGCTAGCTAATGACAAATCAGAAACAATTAACTGCCCCCCTGGGCTGTCCTAAGCCAAGCTTGAGCCACCATTGGCACATGTGAGACACAGGAAGTGAGGTAGAGAATAGCCTCTGGAGTTCACTCACTTCCTGTGAAGAGAACTAGATGCCAGTTCGAACCTGGAGCTTGAGCTGGGAGGAAGCCCACAGACAGTCTTCCTTCAGATTGGTCATGTGAGTGAGAAGGACTGACTCCCTTCCCTGCCTTGGCCCTCCAAGGCCTAAAACTCCCTGTGGCTATGCCAGAAGGTTGAGTTAACCTCTTTCCTTCTCTCCTTCTTCCCTTCTCTCCCTCTCTCTCTCTCCCTCTAGTAATTTCTCACTCCTGTTGTAATTAAATTACCATAAAACTCCATTCTGACTTGAGTGTTACATTCAGGATTTTCATAAGTAAAATCCTTGGCAACCTTTAATTATATAATCAGTCTTTAATCCTAAAATTTAATTTTAACACTGTTCTAGAGAGCAATCTAGAACCTTACCCGAAGGTTATAAAACTGGGCATATCTTTTGAAACAGTAACACTACTACAAAGTCTGTATCCAAAAGAGTCTGAAGATAGGGGGAAAAGAATTCACTTGTACAAAAATATTTCTAGCGGATCTTCTTGTGGTGGTGAAGAACTGGAAATTAAAGGAATGTTCATCATTTGAGGAATGAACAAAATGTGGTATATGCTTTTAATGAAATACTGAAATGACAAACAAGTGAGCAAAAACAAGGAGAACATTGTACAAAGGAACATAAGTAATATATGATGATCAATTGTGAATTATGTCACTATTATCAATAAGGTAATGAAGCAGGACAGCACCAAGAGATCTATGAAAATTTAAAAAAAATAATTCACTGTCACAAATGAACAAAGCCAAATGAAAATTTAAACATACGATTCTTTATTTATTTTGTGAAGACAGGATTAACTCTCCCTGGCCTATTGTTAGTTAATCAAATCAAGAACCTAAAGTACTCTACTTACCATTAAGTAGAAGAGTTTACAAGTCACTTACTATTGTAAGCTCACACCACCAAAGGTCACTGCCCCTCCCCTTGGGCAGTACTTGACAACTTGAAAGAATGTGACTAGTTCCTGTAAAGTAGGGGAGTGACAGGAAGTGACATCTAGAAAATGACTTTAAAAAGTCCAGTGCAAGGATTCAGTCATTCACTCTGTGTCAGTGAGCTGGACTGGAGGAGGAGACTCTTTCCCTGAATCCTGAGTCCACTAGCTGGATGAGTGACTGAGATTCTTGCATTGACTTTGGAAGTGGCTGTGTTGGCTGATGACACCACTGGGACCTCTGGTTGAGAATTACCGGAAATTCCACATGGAGTTCTGATTTGGAGAAGCCCAGCCAGGGCTAAACCTGGCTTCTCAGGAGGACTGGCAGGATTATTTTGTATCTGTTTCTTTATCTACATTTTTCCACTTTCACTCATTCCATCTTTTTGTAAGTAAAGCTGCTAAGAGTCATTTTTTGACTTAAGCTATAATATTTTTAAATTGAGGACCACAATATTACTTTAGAATTCTCATATTTAATATAAAATCTCAATTTAAATTCTCACAATTTTCTCCATAAATTTTTATCTTGTATAAGCAATATGTGTCTTCTTTCACAACATGATGAGCATGGAAATATTTATTTTATAAATCATGTGCAACCATTATCAGATTACCTGATTTCCTTGGAGAGGGTTGAAGGGTGGGAAGGAGAAAGTAAACATGAACTGCAAAATATCAGGAAATAAATATTGGGAAATTGTATTGACATGTAATCAGGAAAAATAAAAGACAATAAAAAGTCACTACATGAAGATTTCTAAGAATAATAAAATCACTGTGAATTATAATAGCTAGGGAAAGAGGTTTTATTTGCTTAAGTTTTTACTTAGGAAGTCTGGGCCTACATATATAAAGTCTTAAAATTAAGGTAGATGTGTTTTACTTGGTGCAATAAGCAATGGAAAGGTATAGTTTTCTGAGCGGGAGTGTGTTATAATTCCTAATATCTCTACTAATTCTTAAATTTTATAATTTGATTTTGAAAATACAGATCTAAACATTTTTTTTTCAGGATGAATAGGAATAAAAAAAGATACTGGTAGATCTATTAAACTGTTAGGAAGAAGAGTTGAGGGTTAGAATTTGCTTGATGGAAGTGAGAATAAACTATTACTTAGTACCCATCTGGGATATATAAGGAAAAGCAAAAACACTATGAGCATCACTGGATAATAAATTCAGAAATGCAAGTGATGTCCACATCCTTCATTTTTCATATGAGGAAACTGAATCCTAAGAAAGAATTAAATTGTCCAGAGTTTTGGTCTACCTGGAGGAATGGCCAGGTCAAGTGCTATGTATATAAATCAATTTGATTGGTATAAAGAATATTATGTTATTGGCATATCCTGGAACACAAGGGTTTTTTTTTCAGTTATAGGAGATGAAGAACTGTATGTATTTTTCTTGAACTACATCTCAAAAAAGTTTTTTGGGGCAAACAAATATGTCTCTCTCAAAAGTCAAAAGTCAAGGATTAGACTTTAAAGTAAACAAGAGGAAAGATCTGTACCATGGGCATGATCTTTTCTCTGAAGCTATGGACCAGCCCTTTCCATCTCTGCTGTGATTCAGAGATAGGTATGAATCATGGTGGCAGCAGGGAAGCAGCAATGTTTGTGTCCAGTTCAGTTAATGAGGGAACAGCAGGTACCTGATGGCATGGGGTCTTGGTTTCTGCAGCTGTTTCAAGTCCTCTTCGTCTTGGTGTGAAAACTTTTGAGGGACTACTTCTGTCCTTCCCTATAAGCAGTAGGAGTCATGAGGTTAACATTAAGTAATTGAACATTCTCTTTCTTTGATCCTGTACCAATATCGTTAGAATGAGGTTCTATCCTGTGGTGGTACAGGGCTGGAATTAAGATGATTGCCACTTCTGTAATAAGTGTTTCTGACTTATTTTTATTTTTCCTCCTCTGAATTAAATCCAATTAAATTACAGAAACTTGACTGACAACAATTAGAGTTTAACAGAGAAAATTAAAGGAAAAAAAAAACCTTCCACATGCATGGTTCTCATGGAAGAATTGTTCTGATTCCTTGACTTGAAAAAAGCATGTGCTGATTTGTTTTGTAGAAATTTTCATGCTTATTATAAGGATGAGTTTCTAATCAAGAGGGTTTGGTGATATTGTGGGTTAGTGGCAGTGAGAGATATAAAAAATTAAAATAACAACCAAAATATTTGATTGACAAAGACCCTGAGAAGGAAATGAAAGGGAATAATTAGTAAGACTGGGGTATACATACTTTGAAGTGAATGAGCCATAATACTAAAAAAGGAATCAGTAATGTGTGATGAGCTTTTGGATTGTCAACCACTATTGTTTCTAATCCATAGTGCTCTAAATCAGAAATGTTAAAACAAGGTCCCTTAGGCCCACAATACTCTTGAATGGGGTCTGAATCAAATTGAAATATAAAAAGAAAATCATTATCAAAATGAACAAAAATACAATAAAACATATATACATTCCATTTTTTTAAATCCCCACCTTCTAGCTTAGAATCAATTCAAGTCTCAGAAGAGACTTCCAAGCAGAAGAGTGGTAAGGGTTAGATAATCAGGGTTAAGGGATTTTGTCAGGGTCACACAACCAGCAAGTGTCTGATGTCACATTTAAACCCAGAATTTTTCATCTCCAGATCTAGTTCTCTCTCTCTTGAGTCACCAAGTTGCCTCCATAACATGGCATTTTAACAGTTAGTCAAATTGCAACCCACTGGGATATTTATGTATGAATTAGTCCTCTCCATTTCTATTTGACTTCACAGGTCTTACTGCTTTAATGACAAGGACATATTTCCTGAATAAACACAGACATACACACATGTGCACACACAAGTGCATATTATTGCCTTCAGAAGATGAACAAAATCTTATCTTTTTGATATTTTTATGGAAGACTCATGGATGCTTTGATTCATCAGACTCATTGAAAATTAAAAATCAAAAATCACTAGGTATTTCTCTGGTTTTTAAATAAAATTTCTACCAATGATGCAATCAAGATTATTAATTATTATTCATTTGATACAAAATAGGATTCTCCATCCTGAGCTAAATCTTCAAAGATACTATGGTTTCATTTTAGCCAACTTAATAGGTGTTTGATGATCTCTGACTTATTTTGATAACTAACAAAGTGATATTTATTGGAGGGGATGTGGAAAAATGCAGATGCTAATAAACTGTTGTAGGAACTGTGATCTGATCCAACCATTTTGGAAAAGAATCTGGAAGTATGCCCCAAAAGTTATAAAATTGAGTTACCTTTTGACCAAGCAATACTGATATTAGGTTTATTTCCTGAAATGATCAGGGGTTAAAGAAAATAACCTTTATATTCTAAAATATCAATAGTACCTCTGTTTGTGGTAGCAAAGAACTGGTAATTGAAAGGATGGCCATCAATTAGAAAATGATTAAAGAAATTGTGGCAAATGATTGATGGAATACTACTGTGCTGTAAGAACACAGTACAGGTTAAATTAAAAAAATACAAGGAAAGACCTACATAAAGTTATGAATGAGCCAAGGGAACCACCAAGAAATAAATTTGAAAAAGGAAACTATGGTGTCTCCAAGAAAGAGATATAAAAGCAATATTTTGTAGCCATGGAAAACAGATCAATTAAAGATAATATTCTTGGAGCTCTCTCTCTCTCTCTCTCTCTTTCTCTCTCTCTCTTTCTCTCTCTCTCTCTCTCTCTCTCTCTCTCTCTTTCTCTCTCTCTCTTTCTCTCTCTCTCTCTCTCTCTCTCTCTCTCTCTCTCTCTCTCTCTCTCTCTCTCTCACACACACACACACTTTAGAGTATATGGATTGTAATCCAGAAAGGATACTTAAAAGAATCTGCCAGAGATATGGGAGAACTACATAAGAACAGTCAGGAAAATCAAAAGAGGAGGTTGTATTGAGTAGTAAGGGAGTGACCAACATTGCTATATGTTATAGAAATGTTGATAAGGACGAGAAGCCATTTAATCTCAGAAGTAAGATATTGGTAATCCTCTAAAGGCACAAGGCCTTGGTAACAGATCCAGGATCTCCATCCTTCTTACATCATCATCTCACTTCTTCCTTCATTGTTTTCTGAATGATCCTTCTGCTCCTCATCAGGCCAACCTTTGAGCATCTCACTCTTCTGAACCAACTAACTTGCCTTCCATTTTTTGGCTTTTTGTGTTTCTGTGTTCTTATTATTTTCTTAATATGAAATTCCCTTCTCTCTGTGAATTCTTTGCTCAGTTCTCTGTTTGAGTTCCATCTCAGCTCTGAAGCTTTCCCTGGCCACCCACTATTTCCTGGACAATTGGCTACATTCTGTGGCACCCAACCTTAATTTTCATCTCTGTTTTGTTTTTCACTAAAGTTGGCCCTGGGGGGCTCTCATCTAGAACAGTTCAATCAATAGCATCCTTTTAGGATTGGCCTTTTATGATCCCTTTCATGACTCTTTTCATAATGAATGGATACAATGCTTAATGAACAAAAATGGAAAATTAACATAGAGGGAGGGGGCAAAAAGACACTCCTATTTATCTCAGATAGGACCACATATGAGAATCATGGGAAGTTCTGGACATAGTGACGACAGGGTATGCGGAGACAAGATAAGAAATAATTAATGGTTATAGGAGAATTATGAGAAAAAATATTTTACCCTTATTTTCTGCATCACTGTTTTGTATGCCAGCTGTCTACTAGCAATTGCTCCGTCTACTCTTAGCCTGTTACCTGACCCAAGCGAATAATCTCTTGGACTGAGCTTTTCTTAACTAATAAAATTCTCACCAGACACCAATATATATAATATAGATGATTTTAAAACGTGAAATCCATCTGTCTTCTCTCAAATTGTCAGATAAAATTTAGGAGAAAATTAGAGTGTGTGGAATGCTGGTATTACTTTCTTGTTCTTTCTCTGAGAGATTAAAAAAAAGACAGAGCACCAAATGGAGTCTTCCAAGGTTCCATATA
Source organism: Monodelphis domestica (assembly GCF_027887165.1). Classification (NCBI taxonomy): domain Eukaryota; kingdom Metazoa; phylum Chordata; class Mammalia; order Didelphimorphia; family Didelphidae; genus Monodelphis; species Monodelphis domestica. The sequence goes on along the minus strand of NC_077234.1, from coordinate 121,277,398 downwards.
ACCCATCAGGGAGAGTAGTAATATCAACCTATTGAAAACAGACGAGATTTCATTCACTTGGAGACAAGCCTGACAAATGAGGTGAACATGATTCAAGGAGAAATGAAAATCAAGTGGGACTGAACCATCTCATCAGAATGCATACCCCTTGTTTGTCAGCTCTACTTCAAAATGAATAAATGAACAATATTCATTTTCAATAAGTCGATACAGCAAACCCTGTTTCTGAAAGTCTATTCATCCATATCTAGGGGAATAAATTCAAAAATGTATAGAGGCTTGAACATGTACATGCACATAAATGTGTACATCTGTATTTATATATCTGCACATGATTAATGTATATTAATCACTTATTTGACTCATTTAACTAGAAAGAAAGACTTAGGAAATCTTATACATAGAGCTTTTAGGTGTAGGTGCTCAGTAAAGTGAAAAATTAGACAATGAATGTTATAAAAAAAAGATAGGAGCATTGAGTAACAAATGGGTATATTTGCTCTAAGTCTCATCTCAATAGAAACAACTAACAACAATTCAAAATTAATCAATTTGAATAATAATTATTTTTATGTATTATAGGGTACCCAAAAGTTTGGGGGTTTTTTTGTCCAAATCTATTATTTCTATTTATACAGAATTCTAAGTGAGGAAATATTTTCCACTAGTAAAATGCAGATGAATTGTTCTAAACATTTAATTTTAAAGAACTTTCAGGATCCCTGAGAGATAAAATTATGTCACTTAGGGCAAGGGACAGAGGTAGATCTGGAACTCTGGACTTCTTGCTTCTGAGAAGAGCCCTCTAACAAACATGCTAAAATTGATTTCTATTATACTACTTAAAATGTAGGTTAAATTTAATTTTAGAAAGTAGATAGATGAGTCCAAGACATTATAGTAATTAACATACTGATAGTGATGACATAATTTATTTTGGAATTTTCTTTTGCCTTCTTAAAATTTTTCTTTGACTAATAAGGTTTTACATACTCATTTAATGGATAGAAAAAATAGTAATAAGGACCAAATTACAAATCCACAAGTAAATACTCAGCTGAGTACCCTATAAATAACTTGTAAAGTATGGAATTCATTGATTTTAGGTATCTGCTAATGCTATCTGGAAATGTTATCTGATCATTTCCTGATTATGATTTATCCAAATTATGTATCGTCATCATCAAGCTATAAAAATTATAAATTATATCAGAGAATCATAAAATCATTGATTTGAAGACCAGAAGTTGACTCAGTATCCATCCCTCCAAAAATGTTTTCTAGAAGAATAACCAATATCCAATTTATTTTTTATTATATGCTTGTTATTGGATAGCATTTCTCATGATTTAAGCATTTCATATAGTGTAAAAATAATAAAAAGTCTTTAATAATTTATTCATTAATGGCCTTGAACTGTAGAATAAATAATTTTTCCTCCATTTTGTTTAATGAACTTAATTTCTCTCAAGGGAATTAGTTGTTTGAAACTTATGACCTAATTTCATTTGTACAGAACACTTTCATTCTCCATTTAGCTTTTGAATTAGGTAGCCCAAAGAACACTGATATATAGAAGCTATAATCCATGTTGAATAAAATCCATGCTTTTGACTTTGATTCTGTAACAAGTCGACTTCATGATTGACATCTGGACATTTCAAAAGAAAATTCCAAAGTTAGCCTCAAGACCCATTATCACAAGACCATCAAACCACTTCAATCTACATTTATATTTCAATTAAGATCTAGATCTTCTTAGACTTCTACTCTAACAAAGGATATCATTATACCCATGGAACTATTTCCATGTAGCTATAGATTATTTCATTAGTGTGCGACATTGCACATTCAGAGAAACATAATATTTTTCCCTTAACAAAATGCAGAACTACCCCTTTTTTGTTTATCACTTACACTTACTGCTTTCTGGTTTGATTCCAGGTAGCTTTTGCCTTCATTCTTTAATGATGCTTAAATGGATATGCATACAGAAAGTTTCTTGCTCTGCTATGTCGATTAATAACACAAGTCATTTTTCATTTACTTATAGTGAATGCAGCCTTTCAGATCTCGAACAGCATGCAGGATTATACAACAGTGATTTATTTCAGCTCAGTATTTATTTACTCTACCTGTGTGATAAAATGATTGGTACAGATGCTATTTTTCCCACTATCTATCTGTAGACAGACCATTAGTAGATGATCCTTGCAGAAGCTCTGAAAGTGCACAATGGCCATTGATCACAATTATAATTGTTTCTCTCTCATAATGTGTCTGGGCCAATGTTTGGAAAATTACTGCTATGAGGAAAAAATGATATGCCTTTGAAGAAAATGAAAAAAGGTGTACAGAATAGATCTGACAAACTGCTTCAACAGCCCCTAAGCAGAAAAGAGCAGTGATATTTAAATAGTATAAATATTTAAACAACATTAGCATCCCCTTCCCATTTCTTAAGAAGTCTCCTGAGATTAATGGATTGAAGGCAAAGAAAGCACTTCAAGAAATGAGAGCATACTTTATTCTTCACTGAGGCAACAGAAACATTACAAGGTAAACATGTTTCATAACCTTGGCACAGACAGTAGACAGACAGGCAATTGCTGTTAATGGCTACTAACTTGAAGAGGACAAAATGAAAACCTAATTAGGTGACACACAGGATTTGTTGATTTTCATCATCTAAATTTTCAAGCCATTTCCTTTTCACCATCGTTCGGCTAGCATTTCCCTTCCTTAATCTTCCAACATACTAGAACCAAGGCTGTCCCCAGTTCTGGGAAATCAATATAATTGAGCTCACCATGTCCCATTCAAGTTACTTGGAGTCTGCCCATTGAACAGCTTCTCAGGAAGGGAAATATTAGTTTATAAAAGGAACAAGAAGTTAGGGAGAAGTTTTATAAAAGACTTGGAAAATATTATAGATAATGAGGATTCCTTTTTAATGATGTTTCAGAGTTTTGAATATTTGGAAATTCTAAAATGGAAATGAATGTTATTTTTTTTTAATCTTCAGAGGGTAACCTTGCTCAAGGAAAGGTAGCCTCAGTATAACCTAGAAGATAGACGTTTTAAAATGTTATTTTATTTTAAAGGCTCTAAATATGTATTCTCCCATGTTCAGTTAACACATCATTTAGAAAATGTATCCAGGAATATTTTGATTTTTTTCCTATGATTAAAATTTATTTAAAGGCAAAAATTTTTGAATTTTAACTACTCTGAATAGAATTTTGTCTAAGATGCACAATAGACTTTTCTGCTTTCTTAAAGAGAGGATAATGTTAGACATTTAAACTTTTACTTAATATCTGGACCATTAATATGAGCAATTACCACTGTACCATTTTGTAAAACCCTTGAGAGGATGATGGGGTCAGAAAAGGAGCAGTGCCTAGGAGAGCCAGTTGTGCTGTATTAGATAGAATTCTGAGGATAGAATCAGCAATGTGCAGGCCTTTCACCAGCAGCAACCTTTTACTTTCAGTAGTCCAAGGCAGTTCTCAAAGATAAAGTTATAGACGAGGCTCCAATATAACTTGGCTGAGTGAGTTTCTACTACAGGAGTTCTTTTTTCTGAGAAAAATCACAGATCTTGATGAAGTTGAAATTTGGTCTTACAATTAACTACAACAAGCAAGCCCTGGGCTGCAGGAGTTTGTTTAAAGCTTGTTGTGGACAGAGTTCTTGCTATGTGTCTCCACTGTTGGGCAGTGAACTCCTTGAGGGAAGGTCCTATCTTTTATTTTTCTTTCTGTGTCCATTGAATAGCACAGAACCCAGCATTTAATAGGTGTTTAATAAATGTTTATTGACTGCCTGATTCTTAAAGGTTTCCTTCTGTCAGATATAACTTCTTGCAGCTTTCAGTACTTCTGCCTCCTCAAGTAGTCCCACTCTCTAATTTTCTTCTAATCTGCTGTGGGCTGGTAAGTCAAATAGTGAAATTTGTTGGAAGTCTTTGGAAATTAAGAATTAATAGACTTGAAGTCAGTGCCTGTGGGGGTCTGCTTTGAGTTGTATTCATTTAAACTCTCATTGATTCTGTGCTTGTATTTTTGGACACTCATTTTTGCTGCTGAGATGTGTGTGTGTTTGTGTGTGCGCGTGTGCGCGCGCGTGTGTGTGTGTGTGTGTATAGAGAATTTATGAAAAAGAACACATTTATTTTCTGTTTTGTTCTGAATAATATAAGTTGCTGGACAAATAATGTCCAATATGTAAGGCATTCTCTCCTTTTAGCTACAGAAAGATTATGAATTTGTTTTTCATTCATCTTGAAAGAGAAGAAATCAGGTGAAATTAACCTCCTTTAAGAATGCTATAAAATACAGAAGAGGTCCAAGAAAGCACTTTCTTTTTTATTCAGTATAAATAATAATGAGGAATGGACCAGCAAAAATGTGTACAAGAAGAAAAGTTCCAATTCCTGTCTTTTGTAGATGGTACCTTACTACAGACAACGAATTCCTTCTTGCTGCACTATCTTCTGTTCTAACTCCACATCGTGGTGACTCATCCTACTTTTCAATCTATTTCCTTGTACCAACTTCTGTTAAAATGTAATTCCTATGTAAATCCTGGCTAATACCTCCATACTCAAGATTAATTGTAGTAATTTTTTTTAAATTTTTGTAGACATTTTCTCCTTATTTATGCATCCAATTATCTTCTTAAAAAGTTTTCTTTAAATGACCAAAACAATGAAAATAGATATAGATGCTTATGTTTAAAAATCCCTTTTCCCGACAAATCACCCCCTAGGGTGATTTTTACCCTGAAATGCCTTTCCAAAAAGGTAAGAAAAAAGTTGTTGAGGGTTGAAAAAAAACAACAAAAAACTTTAAGTGGTGTTTTTTCAGCTGATTTCTAGAGAGAATTAAGAAGAATTAATGAAGAATTAAGGTGATCCAGGATCACTGGATCCTTCCTTGGTGACCTATTTGACTTGCACAAGTCACTTAACTCTCTTTAACTCTGTTTCTCATGTTTATAAAATGAAGTTAGAGAAGATGACTCCAAAATTCCCTAACACCCCTAGGTTATGATACTTTAAAAATGAATAAAGCAAACTTATTTAAAAATATAATGCATACTAATATATATATGTGTGTGTGTGTGTGTGTATAAATAAATATATACATATATAAAGTACATAATTGGTTCAAATAGTGGTTTTAAAAAATTAGTCTTAATGTATTGAATAAAGTGCCAGACATGGGTTCAGGAAGACCTTTCAAATCCTTCTTTGGACAGTGACTAACTGTGTGACCCTTGACAAATTACTACAATCTGTTTGCCAAGAAAATCCCAAAAGAGGTCAAGGACAGTCAGACATGACTGAAAATAACTAAACAAAAATCTCATTTTCAGGAAAGTAATTCTAGCTGTATTTTATTGGTATAAATAGTGACTTTATTTACTGTAATCCAAGAGATGAAAGAGAAGAACTTTAACATCAAAAGAATCATCTTATACCAAGAAAGATACAGAAAAATCAAGTCCTTTGCTCTTAAGAGTACAGCAGGCAAATCAGTCTATTTCTAGCATAAGAATATATTTCTAATTATTGGGACATATAAGTGATGCAGTGGATAGAATTGGAGTCAGGAATGCATGGATTTGAATCCTGTCTTTTACATTTACTATTTTTGTGACTGTGGGAAAATCCTTTAATCCCTCATACTGCACTTCTTTATCTGTAAAATGATGACAAAAATAGCATAGACCTTCCAGGGTTGGTTGTGGAGAACAATAAGAAAACTTGCTAATATGAATGTATTTTAAAAGAAGAACAAGAGAGATTTTGCAGAGGTAGAACTATAGTCAGCCTATTAAAGTATAGTTACTGTACTTTTTTTCCTCCTAAAGTATTTGAATTGCTGGTTGAGCTGGTTGAGCACTGGTACTGCTCATATTTATATACTTGCCTAAATCTTTTTCAGGCATATTTTTTTTTCTAAAATGTGTAGCAAGAGGATTATGTGAACATTAGATTTCCAATCTATTACTTCCCTGAGCAAACTGCATGAATCTTAAATAGTTTCCCCAACATTAACTAAAAAGCATTGGCACAGTTAATTAGAACATTGATCACTTAGAACTATTGAAAGCTGTTGGTCGGTCTGTCTGCCTCCTTTCCCATCTCTGGGAATTACAACTAAACTGCTTCCAATTGCAGTTGCAGAGTGAATTGAGCTGAGTTCACTGGCAGTTAGGGCAGTAATGGAAACATATTGAGTTATACAGTTTTCATTGTCTCATAAAGCAAAGTATTCCATTTCATCATCAAAAATGCTTCCTTAACAGTGACTTTAAGGGGAAAAATTTTACATCACACCTTATATAAACATAAAGAAACATGTTCAAATGGATTTTTCTTAGGCTCCTGTGATCATAGAGTAAGAGATTGAATGGGTCTTAGAGGTCTTCTGCCCAGAGCCCTTTTTTAAACTCAAGAAAATAAAATCCAGAGGGTTTAGTTGATTTGCCCAATGTCAAGTGGTAAGTGATAGAACTAAGATTCAAACACTTGATTCTGAATTCTGAACTCTATGTGGGCTAAGAAAAAAAACATTAATTCTTAATTTGATGAAAGCATGAAGGAATGAATCAGAAATCTTGCCTCTGCTTCTTACTATCTGATAGAATTTTTATAAAACTTTAAGTGATGGTAAAGCACTACACATTTATCTTACCTTATCTCATATTATGTGATATGTTACATTATGTTACATTGTTATATTATTATATATCATATATTATATTATATTATGTTATATTACGTTATGTTACAATACATTATGTTACATTACGTTATATTATGTTATGTTATATTATTTGATACTCACAAGTACCTTGTGAGGTAGATGCTGTCATCATCCCCATTTTATAGTTGAAAAAAGGGAGGCTGAGAAGCTAAGCAACTATCCCCAGATCACACAGGTGCTAAATGTCTAAGGCAAGACTCAAACTTGAAACTTCCAGGATCCACAGCCAGTACCCTATCTGCTAATCCATACTACCTCTCCTAGTCCTCAGTTTCTTTATTTATAAAATAACCAAATAAATGAAGGGGTTAGATTATTGGATTCCTGAGAATGCTTCCAGCCCTAAATTTGTAATATTGTTATTCTATAATATGCTCTATTGCTTTCTGGTAATTTAATTAATATAAGGTTAAGAAATTACAAACAAAATGATTCCCTCCCTGCTGGGAGCCATCAAAGACCACTCTGTTTGACATGGTCCACGTGGAAACTGAGGACTGCAAAGCAGCCCCCAGGAAGAATGGAAACACCCACTGAAACCCCCCAAAGTGACTTTCATTATTAACTCCCCCTTATTATTTGAATTGCTATGATTATTATTCTTACATAGCCCTAGGAAAAATAGATGAGAGCAACATGCTTGCAGGGTTAAAACAGATGTCCCACTCTGTCCCCCTAGGATATTACCAGGAAAGCCCACTTATAAAAATAAATTTAAGGATCCTTATATATCCAACTAGATAGGACCCTCTTTTCTAGGCATAAAACTTCTGGCAAATCTGTGCTCTGAATTATATCTGGGTCATGTTGATTCTACCCACTGATCCTGCCCTTAGCAACAATGTTTCATTGACTATATCCCTAGGCTTCCTGTCTGTTGTTATGTTCCATGGAAACATGTATGTTGAGAATGAAACTGTGTGACAAGTAGATGTGTGATCATGAGGGTATAAAATAAAGCCAGACCTCGGCCAAGGTGGAACACTTTATCCTGTGAAACCTGTGCTATGGATTGAATGTGAAAGCTGTGTCCCAACCACCATTTTGCTGACAGCATTCCACCTCCAAGACCCCATCCCCTGTAGGAGGCTGGCCCATCTCACAGCACCTCCCCCCAATGGAAAAAAAAAAAACAAACAAACCTGAAAAGACTTATAATGAAATGATTCAAAGTGAAGTGAACTGAACAAGGAGAATTCTGTATACAGGAACAATAATCATGTTTAATGTTCAACTGTAAATGTTTTAATTATTATCAACAAGGAAAGTTTGTCTTTTTCACATAGCCAGCATTTTAATCAAACTTTTAATAACTGATGGATTTCAGGCAATAGATGATGGATGACTGAAGTCACTGAAATATTACTGATTAAAGGTGAACTTATATATATTATACACTAGATATGTTAGTTTTAGAGATAAGGTGTACCTGTGTCTTGAATGAAAGTTTTTCTTTAGTTTGTGTCTTTCTTCAATAAACATTACTACAAAAAAAAACACAAAAAATAGAGGATGACAGAAGTATAGATTTAGAGCTTGAAGAAACCTCACAATCCACCTAATCCAACCCTCTCATTTTATAGATTATTAATCTGAGAGCTCCAGAAATTAAATTATGTGCTTAAGATCACAAGGGTAATCAATAAAAGACCTAAGATTTTAACCCTGGTCCTGAGACTCTAGACTCAGTCTCCTTTTCACCCTATTTGTTGCTTCTATCTATATAATGCTTATGAAATAAATTATTTTTATTCTGGTAGTTGTAATATGGATGAATGATTTTAATTAATGTATAACCTTACAGCTATCATATGGGTGCAAAGGTAGGGTGGTTTCAGAGTCATCTTTAGGGCACCCTACTTTTGAGCAAATTGGAAAACTCTTCCTAAGCTCATGTCTGGGCAGTATGTGGCTTTGCTAAGACAGGAATTCCTAGAACCAACTATAGGCTCTAATAGTATCATATATCTCTTATAAAAGAAAGCTAAATGACTCAGTAGATAAAAGGCAAATCTTGCTCTGCCACTTAATAACTGTAAGAGCCTGGGTAAATAATTTAATCACTATTTGCCTCAGTTTCCTCAGTGTTGAAATGGGAATAATGATAGGTCCTGTTTTCTAGAATTATATCAAATGATAGAATATTTTCCAAGTACTTAGCATAATGGTACAGAAAAGAGTAACAAAAAATGTTTCCTTTCTTTCCTTCCTTCCTTCCTTCCTTCCTTCCTTCCTTCCTTCCTTCCTTCCTTCCTTCCTTCCTTCCTTCCTTCCTTCCTTCCTTCCTTCCTTTCTGTCTCCCTCATTTCTCACCCCCTCCCTCCATTCTATTAAATGAATTTCATAAACTTTGCTCTTACTAAAGCAAAAACCAACCCCCTTCTCCCAGTTTGGATTGCTTCTCAACAAATGATTGTAATTTTATAATTACATCATGGATGCCTTTTATGTTTTAATTTATTTCTCACTACAATAAAATGTAGAAAGGAGATGAGGTTATAACAAAATATGAATTAGAAAATATATTCACAGAGATGGAAGTAAACCGAGGTCATCCATCTAATAAAATTCCCTTATTTTACAATCAGAAGCTGAAGCCTAGACACATTCAATGACTTGTTAGAGGCTACACAAGGAGTAATAAGTAAAACAAAGATTTGAATTCAGATCCCTTGACTCCAAATCTAGAACCCTTTCTTTTTTTTTTTTAATCTCTGCTTCTGAATTTTCTAGGAAGTTCACTGACCCTTAAGTAACTCATGTACTCATGGAGAAATTTAGATGGCTTATTCCATTGCAGTTTCTCATTTATTGTGCTAATTAGGGAAGAAATTCTTTCTTGGAGACCTCATCCTTTTATATTATACACTATGAAAGAACCCTATCATTATCTTTGTAGTCAGGTGAATATAATTTTGTAGTTTACAGAAAATTTTATTTTGTTTCTCATAAAACCTCTTTGCAAATTTCCAAATACAAATTGATTCTTTAAGCACTTTGTAAGAAATACACTCAATCATGTTGTTCTTCACTGGTCACATTTGATCCCATTATTTAATTATATATTCTTGAGGTACTTGGATATTGGTGTTTTAATGAGAATTCTGGCATCATGTAACATCTTCTCTTGCTAAGAATTTGCAGGTTCATCTGATATTCGGGTCGTGATAGACTTTTTCTGATTCAATTAAGCTAACTTCAATTATCTTAATGTTTTTGGAAAGCATCTCAAGCTGTGATTTTCTTTTACTTATCTTTTGGGATTTATCTTTACAAATGTATATTTGGAATATGTCTAAGATTTTTCTTACTTTTAGCTATATATATCATCACATCATCATCATTATTTTTGTTTTGTGGAGATGCTTTAGATTATCTGTTAACTAGTTTATCTAGTTATCTAGATTATCTAGTTAACTTGGTGATATCTTTCAGTTTTGTCATCTCCCTATGACTTAATAATCTATGCTATCATTCTTCCTAGAAGTTTTTGAGAGGTGCAAAATACTTTCAAGTATAATCCAGATGTCTTAACTTTCTGCTTCATGAGGAACCTCTCTCCTTTGGGCATCCCAATACTTTTAAAATAGGTTAATAAAATAGCTTCACTCTTTTTCTGCCCAGGTCTCCTCCATGATGAAAGGGGAAAAATAAATTTCCATCATTTTTTACATATTTCAATTGATCTCACAGACACTTTTAAGATCTCAAATGTAAACTTCAGAGATAGGAGGTATCAATTCATTGATGCTTGTCTTTGCTACAACTGTAAATATGGGAAGTTCAGTCAATGTTAGAAGAGTAATGTGGAAACAGAAATAAAACCAGAGTTCTCTTTACTAGATCATGGCTGCACACAGTCCTTTCTCAATTTTATTGACAATTTTTTGTCTTTCTTCCCCAGTTCTTCAATCCTACATTTTGGTTTTCTAATCAAGCCTGCAAAATTTTTCAAGAGCCACTCCTAAATAATGTTAAGATTGATCTATTGGTAAGCTATAGGTAACAGAAGTGACTTTATGTTTGACTATTGATTGGATTCCTTATTTACTGGTAAGTTCTTATGAAACCAACAGTTATTTTGGTCCGCTATATTTAAGGTTAGGAATGTAAGGTTAGCAAACTATTAACTTAGCAGACTTTACCTATTCCATATATGTAAGATTATCAAACCTTACTAATCAAAATATCCTAGTGGTTGGATGAGAAGTGTTGAAGTCCTGGTCAAAAAACAATGGACTATTTCTAAGGTCCCCCATCTAACTCAGTCCCTATGAATCTCTCCAACAAAAACAATAAGAATCATGGGAGAGACCCACAAGCTCTGCTGTACTGAACTGCTAAACCACCCTCATTTTGTGTCTATTGGAAGGTAAGGTGAAGGAACCACTCTCATGCCTGATTAGTTAACTGCCCAACATGATCTTTTGAGAGCTTCTGTTCCTTCTCAATACTTTTTCATTCATGATCCCTTCATAAGGAGTGGAGAGAATACTGCTATAATGTTGCAGAACATGTGGGAAAAAGTTGGTATGAGTTGAAAGACATTTTCCACAAATGCCTTCTCAGAATAAATAATGCCTCTTCTTTCCAAAACTCTCCCACCAATTCCTTCCTGGACACAATCAGGCAGCTTTTAGTCAGCAATTCTTATATGACTTAGAGCTTTAAAGAGTTTCCTAGATCACTGAGAATTTAAGTGACTTTCTTAGATGCACAAAGCAAATATATGTCAGAAGTAGAATTTAAACTGCGGTCTTCCTGCGTGGAATGACAGGTCTCTACTACTCTATATTTCCTCCAATGGTTGACACCAACCAAGTATTAATTACTGGTGTGGAAGTGGTGGGGGGGAGTCAGATGGAAAGGGTGAAGTAGTCAGAACTCTAGGTTCTTCTACTAGCTTGCTTTGAGGAAGAACTTTCTGTGATTAGTTTTTCACCTATGAAAAAAGGGGCTTGCATATCTCCTGAGTGCCTTCCAGCCCTAAAACGCCAAGTTAAAGGAAGAGAACAGGAGAAGGATCAGGCAAATACTTTAATTAAAAATTATGATATTTACTGGCTAAAACTAAGATTATATTTCATATTATACCTGGGTAGTACATTGGATAGAGTGCCAAGTCTGGAGTTGGGAGAACTTGAGTTCAAATCTGGATTCACACCTTTCCTAGCTGTGTGACCCTAGGAAAGGTATTTAACTCCAATTGCCTAGCCCTTGCCACTCTTCTGTCTTAGAACTAATACTATGAAAGAAGGCAAGGATTGTTAAAAACAATATATCTTCACATCTTCAAATTAATAAGAGCTCATTTAATAGCTGTGTATCCATGGATAAGTCATTTAATGCTTGTCAGCTTTGGTTTCCTCATCTGTAGATGAGAGATTTGGATTCCCTGAACTCCAAGGTCCACTCCAGCTCCAAGTCAATAATTCTGTGACATGGATTCTATTCTGGCCTTTGTCACAAACATGTGAAAGTCACTTAAATTCCCTCAGACTCAAACTTTCCTTAAGGGCAGAGCCATATGACTATTCTTTTATTATACTCAGTGATTATACATTTATTTTTCTCCTAACCAAAATATGGAAACTTTTACTACCCCTGCTGTGATATATATTTTTTGTCTGAGATGATTTCATATCTCTCACACATAAAACAACAATATATCACCAATATCAAATGGATATGTATACAATTCCACTTCAAATGTTAACTTTTCTCTGCCTTTTAACTTAATTCAAAGATGAGTTCTTTAGTCTGAACAATAATAACTGGCTCCCCAGGTAAGGCTTGAGAAGTTAATGAAAGCCAAATGTAAGGCCCCTCATCTTTTTCAGTATTTAGTTTCAAAAGGAAGGACTTGAAATGCAGCCAAAGGAAGCATGGTCAACCTCACAAAGGCTCTGCAGTTACCTCAATGGAAGCTATTCTCCAGAAAGGCAAGGGATCATCCAACTTTCCCTCAATTGGGATTAAATCATGCAGGTGGCTTTACAGACAGGATAATTGATGATGGAAGAGATGCCCCATACAAGTGTGCTCATACATGTGTCTGTTCTCTTTTCCTCCAGATTATACTTTGCTTTTCCACAGTTTGGCACAACCCACACATCTGACTGAAGATTTCCGTGGAGGACTGAGAAAATAATTTAGGAAATGCTAGGAACCCTGTATGCTATTATGATGATTTAGGAACTTCTATCCCCCCTCGATCCTTTGTACATGCATGCATGTACATATATGTACACACACACACACACACACACTCCACTCTTAAATCAGGTACAGGAAAACAGGATCCTACAGTCTCTTTTATGACTTAGATCAGTGGTTCTCAACCTTTCTAATGCCGTAACCCCACAATACAGTTCCTCATGTTGCTGTTACCCCAAACCAAAAAATTATTTTGGTGGCTATTTCAAAACTGTAATTTTGCTACAGTTATGATTCGGAATGTAAATACCTGATATGCATTATGTATTCTCATTTCTACAAATTGAGAGGTTGAGAATGCTGACTTAGATATGCCATCCCTTTTCATCCTTCTTAGGTATGGAGGAGAATATATCTAAGAAACAATACAGGTTACATGCATGTTGATGAAAGAGGTAGGATGGTATGATAGAAAGAAATCTGCTCCTGGAGTCAGATGATTTGGGATCAAGATCGACATCCAATGCTATCTTTGTGATCTTGGACAAATCAATTAACCTCTCTAGGTTTCAATTTCCTCATCTGTAAGAGGGTTCCAGCCAAATGGCCCCTTCAAGCTCTAGATCTATGATCTTAAGTTCTTAAGATGGGGAAAGAAAGATCAGTATAAATTGTTTTTTCTATAGATGTGCTGAACAAAATAAACACAAACTAGGAGGTAGGAAATCAAATACCAAACTTAAAAAAATAATTATTATATATTGAGCAGCTAGATGTCTCAGTGGATTGAGAGCCAGGTGTAGACATGAGAAGTCTTGGTTTCAAATATAACCATAGATATTTCCTAGCTGTGTACTCCTGGACAAGTCACTTAGCTCTCACTGCTCTTCTTCATTAGAACCAATACTTAGTATTTATTACAAAATGGAAGATAAAAGTTTAAAAATAAAATGATTATGTGCCAGTGAGTGCTAGGTTCCAAAGATATATATAGGACACACATTTTTTTTGTTGTTATTGTTTGGTTTTTGTTTTTGTTTTTAAAGACTAGACCCTGCCTTCCAGGGACTTATATTCTAAAGAGGGAAGACAACAAATAAAAGCAGTGGTGGGCGATAAAAGGAAACCAGTCAGGGGCCCGAGAGGCAAAGTACCTGGAGTCATAAGTACTCTCAGGAAGGGACAAACTCAATTCATACTCTATCAAGTTCAAGAAAACCTCCATTAGGAAAACAAAACTGATTTGGTGTATAGTCATGTGCCAACTGCATTTCCTGTAAATAGAGAGGGTAATAGATCTCTCTTGCCCCACATTAGGCATGTGAAATGACTTTATATGCCATCCTATTAGAGAAAATTGGGTTCAATCTGTGTCAAAATGAGAAAACACAAAGCATATGTCCAAATGTGCAGAGCTAGCTGTCATCCTGACACGCTTGCAGCATACAGACTCAAAAGCATCAAGGAAAGAGGGTTGTGATTTTATCCTACTGTGAGGCACTTTGGACAACAATGTACATTTTGCTTTTACTTCACTCTGGGGAAATCTGTTGGAGATAATAAGAGAGGTTAATAAGAGTTTGTTTCATCAGTCAGCCTTTACACGCAATGCGCTCCCCTCTCCCCACTCCTGTTTCTAAACAAGAAAATCCAGTGAACACTGTGCTTATAATACAAGGTTAGTCCACCTTGGAGGGAAAAATGCTTTATTTCAGTCTTAGTAAGTGAAATATCTACTGTAGGCTGGGATCTGTCAAAATCATAGGGATTCGGGAGAATAAATAGAATCTTTTGATTCTATAAATGGCAGTTCTAAACTATGTTTTGTTGTTGTTGCAAAAAGAAAAGCAGTTCTATAACTGGAAATAAGGGACAAAAAAAAAGGCATTCTGAACTTCAACTATGTTTGAGTCTTGAGACCTAGATATCGTAAGATGGAAATAAAATATCCTAAGAAGTGTCCTCCTGTATTCTAGTTTAATGAACACTTGTGGTTGGGAGAGGCGGCTGGTCGTTTTTGGATTCATGAGGCTAATTCACTGAATACTCAACACAGTTGCTCATAGCAGAACGATGCACACCCTTTGTGTGTTTATGGCTGATTTAACTATTAAGGCTGGAAATAAAAAATCAAAAAGAGTAAAAAGTTAATTAACCTAACGAATGAACACAGAAGAAGCAGGATGCACCTACAGGTGGTAAATCATTTCAACTGTGTGGGAAATGGGAAAGCCAGAGTGATAGCCAGCTGTTCAAAACAGTACAAATTGTGCACAGCAAACCTGAACTCAAAATCTTGGCTAAAGGATAATGCAACTCCCTTCAGGGCAACAGATGCTCATGGAATGGAAAAAAAGAAGGGAGGGAGGCAATTCACTGAAGCAAATTAGCTTGATAGTGTGATCTGTGATCTAGATATCAAATAGAAGATTCCTCTTAGTCAATGGTCCAATATTAGAAATGGAGTTTGGGTGCATTGGAATAGAAAGTTAGACTCGGTATTATAATACTTGGGGAAACCATTTTTAATGAGATCCTTTTAGCATGTCAGCCCCTGCCTTTAGAGAAAGATACTTGACTAAGTCTGAAAAATTGAACAAGTATAGGAAGGGTATAAAACATACCCCTTTATAGCAAGCCTTTTGAGGAATAAAACATCTCTTCTAGTATATATTTGAAGAATACAAACACAGATAATTTGATCTTCAGAATCTTCTTAATGAATGAACAGGGGAAGAGAGTAATCAACAGAAAAACAGAGTATTAATTTGATCACTGATAACCACTGAACATATAAGAAATATGATAACAAATCATACTCACTGGCAATATTTGAGAAATCAGCACACTTTATTTGGAACACATTTTGTAGTAGGTGGTAGGATTATCTAAGTTTTTGTAAGTTTTTTTTTTCCCTAGGATATTACTGTTATATCTAAGATGATCCCCAGTAAGATGCCCATGATACACTGTAACTTATGCCTGGTGCTTCAAGTATTTTGATGTCACAAAATACTCTCTATACTCCCTGCCCCTTGACTACAACTCAAAGAAGGACTCTGTTCCACCCATGGCACACCACACTTAGGACTATAAATCCGAATCTTATACTTTCCAACTTTTCTTTTCACACGCTAATTCTCACTGATTCATCTGGCTTCTCTTGGATTAAGTTCCTGTGCTTACATGCCAGAGTTAACTCTTCTATCAACAACCCACATGCTACTTTCTTTTTTTAATTTAACTTGGCATAAGTTTCTCCAACACCTCACCAATTAAAATGATAAATTCAAAGATTACTAAATAGGCTCACAAATCTATAGGCATCTATATCTTGGTTCAGTCTCTGGGAAACAACTATACCACCTTTTTCAACAGGAATGGATATTTTTCTTAATTTCACAAGATTTTGCCTTACTTTTCTAACTTTTATGATTATTTTTGTTTTTCTTCCCACTGTGATTTTTCTTAATGGAATAAAAAAATATATTTTCCCCTTTTTCAGTTGATGACTTTTGCTTCATTTAGATATTCCTATCCTTATAGGTTCATTCTATCTTTATATTCAAATGTCTTTTCATTTTAATTAAGAAATATTATTGAATGTTTATTTCTGTGGAATGAGATTTTTTTTTCCTTCTCTATCATTCTTAGTCTTTTTATCTCAATGACCTGAAACTAGTCACTCAAATTTCAGAGCTACAATTTCTTTGTCTTAAAATCCAATGAATAAACTACTCAATCTCTGAGGTCTTTTCCTGTTCTAATTGCTTCTGAGCCTCTTTTTATCCTTTTGAGTTCCATAATTTCCCTGCTTCCCACCTCCATCTACCAATACATAATCTATTAGGGGCAAGTGAAAGATTCTGTATTATAAACAAACAAACCCCATAATTAGTATGTAAAAATACTGAGATTAAAAAGATCAGGCTGTTTTACTGTCTTTTAAATTTCATATACAGCCACATGGTGTGATATATATGACAAAATATGTATATAACAAAAGTAAAAACTAATGACTTTTGCATATACATCAATGTATATGTATTTAGACACAAATATGTATGGGCATATGGAAGTACATGTGGATTATAAGTATATGACTCTATATGGCCTGCTCTATTTCAACTTTGATGAGTCCCAAAGCTGTCACTATATATTTTTGCTCTTACTCTGAAACCAAAATCTTTCTTCTGTCCTTTTTTCATTACATTCTTTAGATTATGTGAAATATATTCTCATAATATTTGTTCATTAGGGAAAGATACTTAAAGAAAGATCAAAGATAGAATTTGGTTAGCCAAAAGAGCCTTTAAAATTTAGGAGTTCTTAATCTGTTTCAAGGTGTCATGAACACATTTGGCAATTTGGTACTTCTGTGGATTTCTTGACAGAATAAACACAGTTTTGAATTTGAAATTTGAAAAATAAACTATAGAGGACTTAAGAGGAAAAATGGATATTGAAATGTATTTACAAATATTTTCTTAAAATATTCTCATGGACTTCAGTTAAAAACAAAAATGAAGCAATGGGGAGGTGTTTTTGTTTGTTTGTTTTTTAATCCTCTTATTTGAAAAGAAGAGAAAACAGAAATTAAACACATAATATTTAACAAAACCAAGCTCATTCATATACCTCTTCTGATAAATTACTAAATTTAATGCCCCCTTCATTAAAAAAATCTGACTTATTGTACCCCCCTATTTTTTACCACATGAAATAACTAAGACATAATTAGTTGGGTTTAAAGGGATCCCCAAGTTCTATGTTTGCTAACAATAACATAAACCTTGATCATCCTTTATATTGGTAAATGTAAAATATGAACTTCAAAACTGTCAGCTGATAGACTAAAGGTGCACATTGCTAAGATGTTCAATAGGGATGGTCAGTTAATTGATTGCTTATATTGTATTTGTAGCATTTCTTTTGTGAAGTACATAACCAGTCTATTTGGTCCATATATTTATAAACTTTCTCCTTATTCTTCTTCAGGTGTCAACTTTTTAATTACTTTAGTACCCAAAGACTGAGAACTTAAGGAAGAAGAGAAAAACAATGCCTTACTATTTTTAGATACCTTCTTTTACCTTTTAGGTATTCAAACTGTAATTGCCTATCTTCTGAATATCTCCTGAATCTCAGTTTCCCCTTTTTAGAATGCTTCAAGCAAAGTATGGATGATCAACTCTAGATTTTTTTAATTAGAATTTCTTTTGGGCTAGGGACTGAGTTGGCTGACCTAATCTTATGTTCTTTAATGCTGTGACCTTTCATTCTGTTAAGAAAAAAAAAAGGTTGCTGAAGAAGATTGGTATTTATATATAGACAAAGTGAGCTTTGAAAAAAAGTGATTATTGTTTTATGTTAAATCTAGATTAGACTGCTAAAGGCTTTGGGATCTCTGTGTACTGACACATTGCTATTTATGTTCCATTTTGAGCTCACATATGGTCTGTTTGAGGCATTATAGTCGTCTTTGTTTGCAGAGATCATCACACTGTTTACATTATTGCTTGTGGCTTTGTTTCTTTCTCCCCAATCCTATCCATACCGTGCCCAAAACACTTAGGCAAAAACCAATCATAAAACCACTGTGCCTGCTCTTCCCCCTAAAGAGAGGGAGTGATGGGTTTATATAAACACCTACTGGGATACTGCTGGGTAACTGAATTAATATCACCTTAAATTTGAATAGCTCTTCATATTTCTCAAAGTGCTTTGATGTACATTATCTTAATAGATCCTCCCAAGAACACTGTGAGTAAGGTCAGATATTAATATCCTCATTTTATGGATGAGGAAGCTGAGACACAAGAGAGACTGAGTTAGGAAAATGTCTGGTAGAGATCCTTGGGGAAGTTGCTCCAAAAAAATTGGGGAAAATTATTTGGAATTAGCATGATAATTTTTCCTATATTGGAATATATATTCCTATATATATATGTAATATATATAATATATTCCTATATCCTATCATGACCTTTAAAAATGGAGCTTTACTCTTATAACTTCAGCAACTTATGATATATTTTGATATAGACATTCTTATTCTCTCTCTCCATCTCTCTCTCTCTCTGAAGATAGGATTAACTCTCCCCTTGCCTATTTTTAAATTAATCAACCAAAAACTTAAACACCCCTACTTAACACTAAGTAAGGGAGTTACCAAGTCACTTACCAAAAAGTGACTGAAAACCCCAGAGGTGACTGCCCTGCCCCTGGGCAGTGCTAAGCAAATTGATAGACTGCAATTGGTCCCCATAACATGGATGAAGGGAAAGGAAGTCACATGGAAAAAGGGCTATAAAAAGTCCTAAACTTCCTGTCCAAGAGGTCTTTGGCTTGAGGCATCAGCTTGAAGCTTCAGTTTGGGACTTAGACTGGGACTTTGGTTCTTGAACTGCTTCTGGTAAGATTGCTCCTGGATCTTCTCCTTTGGAATTCATCTTGGGTGAATGAATAGCTGATCCTCCTTTCTTGGCTTCTGGAGATATTAGGTCTGGAGAGGCCTTACCCTCTTGGAAGATGCAGTGTGGGTAGAACCTCATAAATTTACCACTGAGTCCTCTGGCTAAAGATTATCAAGACCTGCTGGGGTTGCTCATACATTTAGTAAGGTAGACTAAGTGTTTTCTCTACCCTCTTTTAACATGCCTCTACTTTTACTCTTTCCACCTCTTTGTAAATAAACTACTAAAAGTCATTTTTGACTTGAGCTATAATATTTTTAAATCAGCGACCACAATATTATTTTAGAATTCTCATATATTTAGTCAAACCCTAAATGTAATCATTACATCTCTCTCTCTCTGTGTAAGACAATATTATCTAAAATTCAACTCAACATCTTGGCCCTCAACTGCCTTTCCTAATGTCTCCTGACTGGTCATCCTGCCTCTAATCTCCTTCCTAGGACAAGCAGGGTAATATTCTGGAAACAGCTCTTTTAATAATTCAGCATACCAAAAAGAAAGTCCCCTCAGCCATTGTTCACTACCAATGACCAAGATTTGAATTCCTTAATATAACATGTAAGAACTTTCCCTGTCTTAGCTCTACAAGACATCTCCAAATTTATTTTCCACAACTTCAGTTTAACAAATAATTATCCAGCACCTTCTAGGTACTAAGCATAGTTCTAGTTGTTTGGCTTATGAAGGAAAAAAAGAAATAGTTTGTGCCATTAAGAAGCTTAAATTCTATCAAAGGATATAACACATACACATAAGAAAAAATAAGATCATTTGAGAAGGGGGATAAGACTAATGGATGGGCAGAAAGAAAAGGCTTCACAAGGCTACACAGCACCTGAACTAAGCATTAAAAAATCAGTATCCTTAAAGGCAGAAGTGACATTGGAGTGCACCTCAGTTATAGGGTTTCATCAAAAAATATGTAATCAATAAATATTTATTGTCTGTTAGGTGCCAGGCACCTAAGCTTTGGAAATATAAAAAAGAGGTCTGCTTTCAAGGAATTTACAAGTTTACAGTCTAATAGGTTCAGTGAAAGTGGGAGAGATTAAGTCAAAATCAAGAAACAACCACCAATCCAGCTTGTTGTTGGGTTTTTTGTGTGTTTGTTTTATTTCCTTTTTAAATTAAACTGTGTCAAATAATGTATAATTCTAAATTGAAAAATGTTATATCTGTTATAGTTAACCCACCGAGATTATTTTTCTATAAGCAAATCATACAAATTTTGACTTCTGAAAGTTCACACAATTTTACACTATATTCCTATTATGGGGAGGGAATATCAGTCTGAACAGCTAGGTCTTGATAACATTTTTAAATACAGGAGGGGAAAACAAAAGTGTAGGGTTAAAAGGAAGAGGGAAAAATATGTTTTCATTATTTTCTTAACTCCAGAGGGGTAGCTAGGGTTAAGGTAGAAGGATAAATGAAATGACATATAAATAAATTACTATTTGAGAATATTTGAGAAGGTTTCAGTAAGAATATTTGTGGGAAGCTAGGAAAGTTGTAAGGGTACCAGGAACAACGCAATCATGTTAGGGCATAAAAGGAACAATCCTTTATTTTTATCATTTTTCATCCAAAACATCTTCCTATCAACTTGATATCTCTTTGTAGCTTGCATGATTTATACAATGTATAAATCTATTCTATGACTGACTTTCTTTGTCTGAATCAAAGAATCTGCCTTAAAATTTTGAATCTGACCCTTAATAATAGTAACAAAAATTAGCATTTACATAATGACTAATATGGGACAGATACTGTGCATTATTATTTTGTTTGATCCTCATAATAACCCAGGGAAGTAGGTGCTATTATTTCTATTTTGTAGGTGAGAAAAATGAAGTAAACCTAAGTTAAGTGACTTGCCAAAAGTTACATAGCTAGAAAATATCCAGAGCTGGATTTGAACTTAGGTTTTTGTGATTTAGGACCAGTGCTCTACCCGTTTTATCACCAAACTGCCACTTTCTACTTGTATGACACGGAATAAATCATAAAGTTCCATTTTCCTCAATCTACAAAGTATAGAGTTTAGACTTGAGCAGGGTTTCTTAGCCTATTTTTGTTCTGGACCCCTTTGGCAGTCTGGTGAAGCCCTTAGAACCCTCAAAAATATATAAAATAAAATATAATTAGAAAGAAAATTCATGGTTATTAAACAATTTTTAAAAATCACAGGGATCTGATGAAGAATCTTTAAACTAGATGGTTTTTTAATTCATTTCTAGGTCTTTCTTGCACAGTTGTACTGATAGCTAATAGCACAATCATGTTCAGGAATAGGTTTTAATTCACTTTCTATTAATTTTTTTTAATTACTAAAGGCCTAATATATAAAAGTCACTGCACCAGTCATTGAGGATATAAAGAGAAAAACAAAATAGATCCTTCCTTCAAGAAGCTTACATTCTACTCCCAAGAAGAAACAGCTACACAGATAAGTACAAAATGTATACAAAATAAATTCACATTAATTTGGGTTTGTCTCCTCTCTCTTTTAGAAACTATGTTTTCTTTCTTCTCTTTAACATAAAGCTTTTCCCTAATAAAGAAAAATATGTTTATTTTCTCTTTTCATACACATAGGTGTATATGAAAGATATGTGTGTGGATAAATGCATTATCCTTGTAATGAGGTTGAAAAGCCTTGAGTTTTGGGATTGAAAATTGTACTTCTGTGTTTTCAGAGACTGACTTACTGTGCTATAAACAATAGATGCTCATGTATTGTTTTATTGGCAATAACTTATCCAAAGTGAAATAGTCAGTCAATGACAAAGCTGAAATTTGAAGTCATTTTTCCTGGGTCTGAACTAATTGTTTTATGCATTATATACTTCAAAAATTCATTGTATGAGTTATACTATTGAAAGTTATATATTTTTGCTTGTAGAACTAATTTCTTCAAACATTATAAGAATAATTCTCCTTGAAACTGGCAACATAAATACTACTAAATATGATAGAGAGATAATTCAGTTATGAAATTTTTCAATATTCATCTGTCCAAAGGAAAATTTTTGCACAGGAAGGAAAGTTGTCCATTAAAAACATCATCTTTCAGCTAAAGTGAATGATTAAAAAGAAGGTGAAAGACTAAAATATCATGTTAAAATGGAAACTTGGAAATGAAATTGCTTTCATTCTAATCAGTTTTGCCTCTGTTTGACCTTCTGTCACATAAATGGTGTCCATTAGAAAATTGTCAGAGATGTGGAGAGTGATTAGTTTGGGTTCTATTCTGTGTGGTTGACAGAACAGACTTTTGCTCTGCATCATCTGGATAAAAGGATAATGAAAGTGAAGAGCCAGGTGAGAGCTTTCTTAAGTGATTATAAACAGGTGCTATGACTCATTTATCCCTGTGGAAGTAAGTCACCCCTTTATTGGGCAGTAGTATCAGCATTGCACAGACAAGCAGGAATCTGGTTTGTGTTTATGAATGGTGAGATAGTTGTAGCAGGTAAGGGAAAAAGTGTTTCCTGGGGCCACACATATGCTGGCTGCTGATAAGATGCTACAGTATAGCTCTCTTGTTATGCCATTTGCTTTGTATGGGCATCCCACCCCTCTCCTACCAGTCCTACAAACTAGCCATTTTGTAATGACTTTTTTCTTTGGATTGGATGAAATGGAAATTGTAGGGATATAAACCCAAACTATTACTGGCAAAGACCATTTATTACATTTCCTAGAATTGCATTTTCATCTCCTCTTTAACCATGTACCTTGACCTCACATAGCAGATGGTCATCAGCTCTTCCAGAGCTTTGAAAAACTTACTCAGAAAAGTGGGTTTAATTCAGAAGCACCTTGACGAGGCATAAGAAGGCTTAGCTAGTAGTGATAAAAATATTGGGGCTGCAATGTGGTCAGGGATTCACTCAAAATTTTTCATTTCCATTTGATAGTGCTTGTCCGAGGTGCCTCTATACCTGACTTTAGAATTTGTGGAATTCATGCCCTTTGAAACCCATTAAGGCTTCATCATGGTATCAGACACCGTCTTTACTATTAAAGTCATGCACACTGTGAAGTGCTCTTAGTTACTAGTGTCCTGACAGATAACACGCTTATTTCAAAAAGTGCTTTTCTTCATTAATGGTCTTGCTACCAAAATGCCCTCAGTGATGTTGACTGCTGAAATGGAAACTCTAGGATTTGTTCATTTGAATTATATCCCTAAATAATGAACCCTACTCTGTACCCAGGGCAGATGGGAAAACAAGCTCATGTTGAAAGCTTCACTGATTCCCAGTGCTCAGTACTATGTGGGTAAGATACTAGCTATGTAGACTCCTGGGCATTGGTCATTGACAAGAAAATATTCTAAGGCAAACTGGTGAAAGATTTGGACCAAGGGACTGAGAAGATGCTTGGGGCAATTTTTATTCAGAGCACCAGCCTACCACTGAGCCTTTATTTACTAGTTGTGGCAAAGCATATCAACCCTCTTAACTTATATCCACAAGTGATTTGGACAACACAGGTTTTGCCTTTCACTTATGAACATAAAGAGGAATAAACTGAGGACATTATAGGAAGGTTTTGTACTTTTTTTGCTAAAAATATACATTTTATAAGCACTTCACCAAACAAGAATTAGAGAACTAGGCACACTTTGAACCATGATAGGACAAAGGTTTAAAAAGAATAAGCCTTTTAAAATGTTTATAGGTGTCTATTCTTATATAGTTAATATACAGACTATTTCCTTTTCTATATAGCTATATAGAATCTAGAATTAGCTCGAACAGGAAGGGACAAATTTGATTGAACACAAGGGACAGCACTGAATGCTATTTGCTATTCACAAGCCTCTTTGCATTTCTAATCTATTTAGTCACTCAATCCCATTGCCTTCCAGGCATTCCCATAACATACTTTCTCTTTTGATCTAATTATACAGAGGTCATAGAATGATAGAAGTGGAAGGAGTCTCAAATATTGTCTAATATAATCCACTACTTTTTTAAAAACAATGACAAAGGCATTATTCTATGGTTGGAAGATCAATCTGAATCAACACACTTGGTTTGGAATTTTGACTTTGCCATTGACTTCCCTTGAGATTTTGAACAAGTCACAAAAATCTCTCTGTGCCTCAGTTTCTTCAATTGTAATATAAAGGAGCTGGACTAGATGGTTCTTAATTTTTTTTCCCTATGTTTGGATCCTATGGATCACTCAAACTCACATAGCTACATAAGGCAAAAAAAAAAAGAGAGAGAAAACAACACTGTCATTATTTATATTCAGCTTCAATCAAATAAGCATTTATAAGGTAAAATTTATGTGCCAGGCATTGTATTTATAATCCTTTATAATGGAAGGGGCTCAAAAGGAAATCAGCATGTTTGGGTCAATGGACAGGGTGCCTGATTTATCCAGTAGGGGTCTGGAAGTCAAATAGCCCATTTAAGATGAACATGTCTCTAGCTCTGTGCATCTCACATTTCTTTTGAGTTACTGCAATTCTGCTTTGCTCATAAAGCATCTTCTTTGATGCAGGCAAACCAGAATGGTCCTATGCCAGGGTTTCCTTATGTTGCAGCTGTTTGAGATTTAAGTGTTAGCATTTTAATGCAGCTCACAAGCAGAAAATAAAAGCAGAAAATGTAAATGAATGAATATAATTTTAAAAATCACAATCAATATTAAAGTTCTTCAGAGACCTTGAGAATATCTTTGTCTTGTTTCTTCTAAACTCCATGTAAGCACCTGCCTTGTGTGGGTTCTCCATAAAATAGTCTGTTTAGGCAAACATGCTTTTGCACAATGTGGCCAAACCATCAGAGATGTGCTCTCTGCCATAGAATTTGAATGCTAAGCAATTCAGTCCAAGGAAGAACTTCAGTGCCCACTCTATTACCTTTCCAGGTGAGCGATCTTCAGAATCTTCAGAAGCAATTCATATGCATATATATACATATACATATAATATAAAATGTGTTTATATGCATCCAGTACACATATATATGTGTATGTACATATATATGGCAAAATGATATATATTATTAAGTACCTATTCTCGGGATATCTAGGGAGGGAGGGAGGGTAGAAAAGGCATAGAGACAAATCAGCACAAAATACATATAAGCTGGGGGCAGCTAGGTGGATTGAGAGCCAGGTTTTGAGATTGAAGGTCCAGGGTTCACTTCTGATCTCAGACTCTTCTTAGATCTGTCCTTAGACAAGTCATTTAATTCCCATGTCCTAGTCCTTACCACTCTTCTGCCTTGGAACCAATATACAGTATTGATTCTAAAATGGAAGATAAGGATATAAAATGTAAAGTCAAGGGCTCAAGTAGAATACCAATGACTTTGAGGATCAAGAAATCAGAAAGACATTGGAAGAAATAGTACTTTAGCTGAACCTTGAAGACAGCTATGGATTTCAAAAAGTTTTAAATGATGAGGAAGAGGATTTTAGGCAAGTACAACAGCTTGGGGAAAGTCTTTGATGCAAGACTTTAAAAAATAGTGTTTTTCTATATATTACTAATAACATTTAAGATCACCATAGGAAAATAAAGTGAAGATAAGAAAAATAAAGTATATTTTATACATTGAAGATAGAAGTAAAGTGTATTTGCAGTAAATTTGAACTCCCTGGCCATATAACTAAGGGAGCATTAATATACATTTATGGAAAATGTTTGACTTAAAAAAACAGAAATAAGAGAAAAAACAACATTCACAGGAATTTGATTTAAAAGTCAATGAATATTAATACCATCACAAAATATCTACCCTAATATCTCATCATGTTACAGAGGGAACCTTGACAGTGGAATAAAAACTTTTAAAGGTTTTACAAAGCTGGATAGGTTTCAAGGGTAGGAGTTGGAAATAGATTATTGGTGATAGATTAAATGGCATAATAATAAAGAGTGTTTAATTGGGAACCAGAAGATCTGGGTTCAAATTCATTCTGTTACTTAATACCTATGAGACTTTAAACAAGGTCATTTAATTTTCCTGACCTTGTTTTCCTCATATGGAAAACTACAGTTGGATTAGAGAGCTTCTGAGCTATCCTTCCAGTCCTAAATTCAAGAATCTATGAAACCTGCTCTTTGAATACTGCAAACCTAGAGAAGATCAATAGCAAAAGTTTGGCATTGGAGGACTTTCTGGAAGACATTACTTGAACTAGACAATCTTCTGGTAATTGACATTAGAAATCTCCACTTGTGGTAAAGTTTAGAGATCTCTGAATAGCCTTCAGCAACTGATTTAGTCTTTGTTGCAACCATCATTAAGACTCAATTGTTATAAGTTCCTGGGAGCTATGAGTACAGTAAAATTTAATTAGGCTAGAGTAGGAACACAAGGCTGAATGGGAAAAAGTCCAAAAAATAAGGTTATAAAATCAATGTGGAAGGAGTCAAGAGATAAACATGTTTCCAGTTACACAAATTCCATTTTGACAACTACCAGAGTAACAATCAGGCTAATGCAGAAACTGGCATTTGACAATAAAAACAATGGGAAAATGGAGGATTTTCTTTCTCAGATTCCACAAGATTTTCACCTGAGAGACTGCACCAGTCAATCATCCTAGGTTTATCTCTTTGAGATGGGGCAGAGGGAGAGCAGGGGCAGGGAAGACTCAACATGCATATTTGTGGTATTCTGTGTTTTACCTTATGGTCTTATGAACCTTGTGAATTAAAAAAATGAGTAAGCTCTACATGTGTTGGGTCAATCACTTATATAATTCTTGTTCCTGGGTTTAGGGCAGCTGTCTACAGCCCTAAAAAGACAATCATGCTGATTTAGGTAACTGAACCCCAATGAATAAATAAAAATTTTGCTCAAGGGAAAGTGTTTAATGAGAACTAACAACACCAATAGAATTTCTAGCTCTATCTTTGTGAATTTAAAAAGATTAAAAATAATGGAGATTAATTTTTAATCAAAATCATTATCTCTTAAGTGGTTATAAAAAAAGTAAGGAAGAAATACTCCTTTGTTCATCAGTAAGGCAAAAGTCCCAGAAAAAAATACCAAAAGCCACAAAAGATTAGCATTAAATTCTACTTACTATTCTTTTTTTTCCTAGTTATGTCTCATGGTTGAGTCCTTTACAGTATAGATTACATTATTCTTTTTTCTTTGATAGTTTACTCTATAATTCTTAGTGAGATGTGTCAGGATTAGAAGTAATCTTCCTCTCCTACTTTCAATTCCAGGGCTGTCAATTTTGAATCAATGGGTAATCTTCAAAACAGCAGAAAGTCATCTGCTCAAACTAATAACATGACCTATTGGAGTTAACATATTCTTCTGGCTTGAATCAAATAGAGCAAGCATGAATTATAAATCCCTATTTAAAATACTTTGAAAGTATATGGACCTTGAGTATTGTCAAAGATAAATTAAAAGATGGTTTCTTAATAACCATTGATTGTTTTTGTTCATAGCAACCCCCCAAACAGGGAAGAAATAGAAAAAAATAATTTTCACTCCTAGAAAGTTCCCTTCTATTTTCATAGTGACAGAGAGATAGAATGGTTTAAAAGAAATAGACAATAGATGCCAAAAATTACACTGACCTTAGAGGGTAAATATCTATACGCATTAATCTAAAAATTTGTCTGGAAATCACTTGATGCCTATAACTAGAAAAGAAGATGTGCCATTAGTATTTAAAAAAATGAGAGGCAACATTTAGATAGTCTGAAAATTATATTGGCACCTATTTTGATAAAATGAGGGGAAAGTTTCCATTTAGCTGGATGATTCATATTGGGAATATTTATAGAAAGACAGGGGCAGGATTTGTTCAAGATTATAAAGCATTAAAAGATTTTCATCTGCTTGAGTGAAGAGAGTACTCACACCAAAGAAATCATACATGCACTAGAGCAACGAAACTTTCTTTTCAAGTAAAAATTAAACTAATCTCAGTGCTTGAACTAAGAACCAAATGTTTAGGGAGAATTGTTCACTTTCTGTACCTTTCCAAATTACCATATTAAATCACAAGTGCCAAAGTTACTGTATCCATGTCAGACTTACTTCTCATTTTCAACTGGCTTACTAAGACTATCTGGAATTGACTTAATAAAAAGTTTTCAATAAAGGGAGAAAGAGAAAGAGAGAGAATAAAGATAAATAAAGGAATACAAGGGGTATGGAAAATGTTTGTACATATGTGTATGTATACACAAATATACATATATAATTTAAATCTCTCTCTTTTTCTCATGCTCTCTCTCTCTGTCTAGCTCTCTGTCTCTCTCTGTTTCCATCTCTTTCTCTCACTTTTGTGACAAGGAAATCACTTTAAAAGACTGATATATATTAATTTAAGGTCGCCAAGGAATTCAGCTATGTAATTCCTAAATGAAAACTCAAGTCAGCAGTCAACCTTTTATGGAGTTTTTAATTACAAACAGGAGGAAGAAAGGTATTAGAGAGAGAGAGAGAGAGAGAGAGAGAGAGAGAGAGAGAGAGAGAAGGGAATAGGGCTTAAATACCTCCTCTGTTTAGGCTGGGCCAAAAGGCCCAAGCCCTTAGATAGCTGAGGCAAAGAAAAGAGATCAGTCCTTATCACTCACGTGACCAAAATGGAGAAACAGTCTCAGAGGCCTCCACCTCCAGCCTCCTTCAGTCCTCAGACCCAGCTATCTTTAAGGAAACCATCTAAGTTCCCTCCCCTCAGTTCTCACATCTACCAATCACTGTCCATGTCTTCCCTGTGCCAATGCTGTCTCTAGCTTAACCCAGGACCACCCAGAGGTCTGCCCCTTTCCATTGTTCAGCAAAAGGTTTCTGTCCTAAAGTAATCTTAAATATGGAGGAGAAGGACCCTCTCATGCCAAGGGGGTTCACATTCCAATAGACTATCAGTAGGAAATTTTTCAAGTATGAAATTTCCCAATGGTGAAATTTCCAACATTTATAAGTCTAAGAAAATTTTAAGGTTTACACTTTCCCCCTTCAAAATCCCAAAAAATTCTTCAAGGACACTTAGAAAGTGATATATTTTTATACCAGCCAAAAAAGATGATTATATATTCCTCTCCTTGCACCTTCCAAATCAAATCCTAAACTCCTTTGCTTTACTGAACAAAGAAAACACATTTGAAGAATGCTCCTGTTCCCCATTTTTTCTTTTTAATTTCATTTTATTGGTGCTTAATTTTCATCTTCTTCTGTATGATAATGGTTCAATTAAAACAGTATTATTTCATCTTTAAGTCTTTAGTGCAAAACTTCTACCCTCTCTGAGTTCACAAAAAGGTGAAAGCTGACTCTAAACACGGCTCTTGATGATATAAGGCCTCCTTAAGTATGCTGAATAATCTTTATGCTTTCTGAATTTCCCAAATCTATATGCTTTGCCTATATATAGCTCTCCTGAAGCAGAATTTAGAAAAAGGTATGATTGATGTTTTCATTATCAAGATGAATTTGTATGACATAGTGTCTTCTTCTGCTTTAGAGAGCTAAGCATTTCAGAAAATAAGCTCCTCATTGTGAAATTTAGGTTGTCTGTGCACACACAGTGAAATATGTAGTTTATGCTTCACTTTGATGCACTGCTCAGCTGATATTCTACATCCTGATTGTAAGAAATATGGCATATTATTCAGAATTTTTTATAACATTTGCATGTCTTGAAACTCATTTTCATTGGGATCAAACCATTTTAATTTTGTTTTGGTTCCCATTCAGAGTTTTCTAAAAGATCTTTACATTTAAGAATTTATAACATGGTCCCTGCAATAAATTAACCTTACCCAATTTAGTTTAAATTTTTCTCTTTCATGTTTATGCATCTTTTGTCCTTAACTCCTATTCTAAAGCCTTGTTATAATTTGGAGATGGCCCCGAGTTTTGGAAACTCTGCTTATCAATTATCAAACTCTTAGTATTAATTCTAAGACAGAAAAGAAGCAAGGCCTAGCTAGGCAATCATGGTTAAGTGACTTGTCCAAGATCACATAAATAGGAAGTATCTGAGTTCATATTTGAACCCAGGTCATCCTGGCTCAAGATTTTAGTGCTCTATCCAATGTGCTACCTAGCTGTCCCTTCTTTTTTCTCAAGTTTTTTTTTTTTACTTTTGCTGAAACATAAAAGAATGTGCATCAGCTTATTATTTTAACTCTACATGTGTTTCTCTGCTTCAATAGCATATTGCCTGATTCAGACTTTTAATCCACTCAGCTATCTGCTCTGTTTTGGGGTGAATATATCCCATTCATATTGACAGTTATGAGTACTAATCTCTGTATCTCCTCACATTGTATATTCCTCTGTTTTCTCTCATTTTGCCTTTTCTCTCTTTTTATCCTTTCCTTCCTCAAAAGTATGTTTTGTTTCTCATCACTGCCTCTCTTAATTTGCCTTTTCTTTGTTTAGTCATCCTTTCACTTATTCCTTTCTCTTTTATACAAGGAATACAAAAATGAATCAATTCTAGGAAAACTATTAGCATGATTGGATGTATCTGCAAAAGAAACAAAAACCATATGAATATGTCAATAGACTCAGAAAAAGTATTTGAAAAAAGACATCACCTATTCCTTATAAAAACATTAGAAAACATTGCAATAAATGGATCTTTCCTTAAAGTGATAAATGCCATCTGTCTAAAACTAAGAGGGAGTATTATCTATAGTGGGGGGTGGGGGGGACAAACTATAACCCTTCCCAATGAGATGAGAAAAGAAGGAGGGATGTTGTTTGTCACTTAATCCCTTCCTTTCCTTTTTCCCTTTTGGATAAAACACATTTCTATATACCCACTTGTAGGTATTTGCATTGTACTATATTTGTGTGTGTGTGTGTGTGTGTGTGTGTGTGTGTGTTTGTGTATTTTTTCTCCTCTGAAAAAATTCAAATGGAACTATGGTTCAAGCTATGCCTTTCCCTCTTCTACCATTTACTTTTCCAATGAAAAAGCCCGTTTAAGTGAGAAAAATATACCCATTCATCATTTCCAGTCTTCTTTCTCCCCCTAGGGCATCTCTTTCTTATTCATTTATTATTTTCAGATAATCCTAACATAATCAACTCAAACCCATGTCCTTTGTCTTTATAAAGTCCTTTTGACTGCCTTCATAATAATGATTAAGTTTTGAGGAGTTACATATATTTTCTTTCCTTATAGGAATATAAACAGTTTAAACTTATTAAATCACTTATTTCTCTTTCATATTTACATTTTTATGCTTCTCTTGCATTTGGAAGTCAAATTTCCTTTATTGTATGGAGCTAGAAAAAATAACAAAATTCATCCTGAAAGATAAAAGATCAAATATATAAAGGGAATTAATGACAAAAAAAATTGAAGGATGGTGGCCTAGCAATACTAAATCTGAAATTGTATTACAAAGTGCTGATCATCAAAACAGTCTGTTATTGGCTAAGAAATAAAGTGGGGTATCAGTAGAATAGACTAGGTGCACAATTCCTAGTAGTAAATGACTTTGCAATTTAGGGTTTAATAAATAAAAATACTCAAGCTTTAGGAACAGAAACTGACAATTTGACAAAAAGTGCAAGTATCAATAATATAGAAATAGGGATTGACCAAAGACACATGTAAAACTTAGTGGAATTGTTTGTCAGATATGGGAGGGGGTTGGGGGGAGAGGAGGGAAAGAACATGGTTTTTGTAATCCTGGAAAATTTTTCTAAATTAATCAACTAAATAAAAATTTTAAAAAAGTTTGGAAAACTGAAAACAGTAAGTCAGAGAGAGGGGATAGACCAATATCACATTGTATAATGTTGATAACATAAGCAAATCATAGGAGTATTAACTAATTTATCTGCCAGATCTATGGATAAGGGAAGGATTTATGACCAAGAAAGAGATAGAGAATATTATAATATATAAAATGGATAATTTCAAGTACAATAAATTTAAAAAGTTTCGTACAAACAAAACAAATACAAACAAGATTACAAGGAAGTAGAAAGCTGGGCAAATATTATTATTATCTCTGATAAAGGTCCCATTTCTCAAATATATAACAAACCAAGTCAATTTTTTAAAAAAAGAAAGTCATTAATTAATTGATATATTTTCCAAAGAAACAAATAAGCAGTTTTCAAAGAAATCAAAGCTATCCATAGACATATAAGAAAATACTGTAAATCACTCAAAAAAATATGCAAATGAAAACAACCCAGAGGTACTCCCTCACATCTATCACATTGGCTAATAGGACTGCAAAGGAACCTATTAAAAGTTGGAGGGAATCTGAGAAAATTGAAACACTAATGAACTGTTGGTAGAATTTTGGTCTGATCTAATAACTGGAGAGAAAATTGAAACTATGCTCAAAAGGTTCTAAAATTGTGCATATCCTCTGATCCAACAAAACTGCCACTAGGTCTGTATCCCAAAGTGACCCCTAAAAAGGACTGTATAAAATTCTTAGAGCAGTTTTTTGTGGTAGCAAAAAAAAAATGGAAATTGAGGGTATGCCCATCAATTCGGAAATTGCAGAACAATTTGTGCTACATTATTTTAATGCAATATTATTGTGATATAAGAAATCATGAGAGTATGATTTCAAAAAAATCTTTAAAGACTTACATGAACTAGTGCAAAGTGAAGTGGGAAGAACCAGAACATTGTACACAATAATAGAAATGCCAATTGATGTACAAATATATATGACCTAGGTGTTCTCAGCAATAGAATGATTGAAGACTTGTGATAAAAAATACAGTGTGCTTCCAGAGAAAGAATTGATGCAGCCTAGACACAGACCAAAACACACTTTATTTCTGCTTTTTTCTTTTATTTTTGTCCTAAAACTCTTCTACCACATAACTAATGAGGAAAAATGTTTTACATAATTTCATTTAAAATTTACATCAGATTGCTTAACATCACAGAGAATGTCAAAGGATGATAAAATGGGCGAAAGGCAGAGAATTTGTACTCAAAAAGTTTTTAAACTTTTAAATTGCTTTATATTTATTTATGGGGAAATGAAATATTATTTAAAAATAAAGTCAAATTTTCTATTTAGTTTGGATTTTTTAAAAATAAAAAATGCTTGAAAGTTCTCTCACTCATTAATATCTATTTTCCCTCTATAATACTGTGCCCCAATTTGTCTGGATAGGTTATTCTTGTTGTTAATCTTAGTTATTTTGGCTTCAGGGATATCCTCTCCTTTGCCATTGCAGCTATTAAATCTTATGCGATTCTTTCTATGTCTCTATGATATTTGAATGGTTTCTTTCTGGCTTGTTGAAACTTTTAATCATTTCATAATTTTCTTTAGTTGTCCTCATTTCTTCTCCTAATTTTTCTACCACTACTCTGAATTTATAAATGATTTTTTAATCTCTTCCAGGAACTGTTGTTGGGTTTGACTCAAATTCACACTTTTGGAGGCTTTGTTTGTAGCCATTTTGACATCTCTGCCTTCTGAGTTTTCTCCTTCATTTTCCTAGTTACCACAAAAGCATGTTTTCTTTGCTATTTACTTATTTTCAGTCTATTTCTTGACTGAATTCTATGTTAATGGTGAGTTCTGTTTGTGGGATGGTTGTAGAGGGGCAGGATATTATCCCAATCTTTAGATTTTTCCTCTCCTGTTCTCAGAGGTAATTTTAGGGATTTGGAAGTTTTTACTACTACTAAGGTGGTGTAATCCAGAGAGATGTGTGGTTATTCCTCCTTTAATATCCATAGAGATAGTCGTCTTTAGAGCCTTGATCCTTCGGCGTTATCGCTGTTACTTTAGGATCCCTGATTGCCTGTGACTGAAAATGACACAGTTCCTTAAAATCTTCCTAACTCTGGTTATCTGGAAATTATTATCCTAATGTGGGCATAGTCAGTGGAGGTTACAGTTGGTGGAAGTTACAAATCCAATGTTAGCACAAACATTTTGTTGATTCTGTTGATCCAGAATTTAATTTGAGGCATTATTTTAATGTTATTTTGAGGTGATTGCTAGGAGAGCTCAGATGCTTCCTCTAGTCTGCTGTCTTTGTACTGCCCCTTAGAAGTGACACTAAAATTATCTTCTAGAGAATCTAAAGATGGTTCATTTTAGGAGGGAAGTCCCATCTTATCTATGCATGAGTATGCATGTATGTGAGGAGAAGAAATAGAAATGGTGGCAGGGATATTAATTTTAACCAAATAGAAATGTAGTGAAAATTAAAATGTATGCACCTATGAGGTATAACTGGCAATTTTTATGCCTGAGCTAAGTATTATTACTAGGTATGAAATGCATCAAATGGCATGTGGCTACAAGGGATGAGGAATTTTTCCAGAAAATGAAAATTTGCATTAATGGTAAAAATCTTCTTTTGGAGGATGAGGTAAACCTTCTATGGGTAGGAAGTG
Organism: Monodelphis domestica; assembly: GCF_027887165.1. NCBI lineage: Eukaryota > Metazoa > Chordata > Mammalia > Didelphimorphia > Didelphidae > Monodelphis > Monodelphis domestica. The sequence goes on along the minus strand of NC_077234.1, from coordinate 121,242,624 downwards.
TACCCCAAAATAAAGACACTACTCTCTTTTAGGGAGATTGATGGCAACTGAATATATTGTTAGTCGCTACTCTGTGTTGGAGAGAAGAGCTGAGAATCAAGGGAGTTTCTAATGGTAACTAAATTTTCCAAATTTCTTTTGGAATTTTCAGTTGGCATTTCTACATTTTCCAAACAGAAAGAAAATTACAGTGACCCTGCTGTAGTTAAAGGTATGATATAGATAAAAGAAAAATATTAAATATCAACCTACTTTGAACAGTAAAATGAAATAACTGAATTGATGCTGTTTGCTTTTAGCATCCCTGTGGCATTTTATGAAAGGATAAGTCTTAAGTTATCTGGGATGAATTTCCTCCTGAGACTTTCAAGTATATTTCAAAATGCTTCATTTTAAGAGTTTACCTTCTGAAATGTTTATGTTTCTGTCAAATTTAAGGAGCCTGAGATCTCTGTTTTCTTTGATCTCCCAATTTCTTTTGCATATAACACAATTCCTTTGGCAAATGAATTGGTACTTCTTAAACATTTTGAAAAGTTTTCAGGAAAGAACAGATTCTGAGTAGGATAATTAACCTTGACAATACTTTATTTATATCTGAGCCAAAAGTATAGCTGTTGAAAAGCTATATTCACTTTTTTACAGTGTTAGATATTTATGATCCAGGAAAGCTCCATATTGTGTTTAAAGGAAGTACATATCAAAAATTTCAAATAAACTCTTAAAAATTTTATCCAAAAAAGATCCATCCTTCAAAATATTTGATATGGATATTCACCACAAAAGAGATGTTAAAGAATCTTTACAATATTTTATATTAAAAAAAACAACTCTACCAACTAGACTAATTTAATTAATTTAATGTTAAAGTTCAATGTGTTATTATAACATCAAATTAATCTGGCTTGCATATTTCCTACCAAATCATCCTTGACCATTCTCATTCTCATTATCAATATCATTATCATCTTCATCATTATCACCATCAAATAAATACATTTATGAAACCTTAGTTTTTCTTTCATAGCAAAAATATATGAAAATTGTATTGTCTTATTTTAAAGAGTTCTCTCTTGCAGAACAAGTAATGTATACATTATTATTCAGAAATTTGATATATATTTTTATGATTCTGATTTTCCTCTAATTGTTTCTTTTGTAATTTGAATTGCATTTATTTTGCTTCTCCATAAGCTTTAGAATTTTGTGCCATCAATTTTTTTCTTCATATCTTTCATATATTTCTATGCCCCTAGCTAGGTAAAAATTCTTTACTTTGTCATATTTATGAACAATCTTGTTCCACTGAATTAGAAATGTTTTAAAATTTTTAAACTTTACATTTCCATCATATATACTTTTGTATTATTTGGCATAAGATGTTTTCCCAAACCTAATTTTTGTTACAGTCTTGTCCATTTTTCTTAGCAATTTAAAATGTAATATAGAAAGCTTATTCACATTGGGCAAGCCCAGTTGGATTTAGCAAAGATTAGGGTAATATATTCTTTTATTTCTAGATCACCTTTAATAAACTCAATTTTTAAAAATTATGTTTTTGTTATTATTCAGTTGCTTTGATCATATGTGACTCTTCATGACTACATTTGGGACTTTCTTGGCAAATATTTTGGAGCAGCATGGCATTTCCTTTTCCAATTAATTTTATAGATGAGTAAATTGAGTCAAATAGGGTTAAGTGACTTGCCCCAGAGTCATTCAACTAATAAACATCTGAGGTTGGATTTGAACTTGGGTCTTCCTGACACCAGGCACAGTAATCCTATCCACTGTGTGACCTGGCTCTCATTGACTAGTACTAAATCATTTAAATGTGTATTACTTATTAGTAAAGTTCAAGAGACGATACTGAAAATCTTCTTTCATTAATACTTTCCTTATGTATCCTTTCCTTTGAGTTTCTTGACTTTTTATTTCTTTTGATAAATTCTGTTATTTTGCATTGAGTTCTAAAATAAGCCTTTGCTAATTCACTTGGTATGGCACCACTTTTGGAAAATTGATCCGATAATATTATCATTTTATAACAATGGAATTACCATTTATATTTTCCCAAATATTTCTCTTTATTTATATACTTGTCTTCCTTTGTCTCAATTAAATATTTTAATGGTATTCATAGAATTGTTGGATCTATTTTGGTTCATGGAATCTCAAGTATTAAAGGAATTTTTATGCAAAATTTTGGATTTTCTTATGCAAAAATGCTGTCAATTGTGTGCTTTTCTTTTGAAGTATAAAAATATATTGATTACTTGCTCTCCTAATTAGTTTAAGGAGTAGTTTTGTTGATCACCTATTTTCTTGTTTTCATTGCTTTATTTTCTGTCTTATTGTGATTGTTAACATTTCTAAAGGTATATCTAATAATAGTGAGGATAGTGGGAATCTTTGGCTTTCTATCGGATTCATTGTATAAGTTCTTATCTTACCTTCTTTAGAATAATTCATATAGAAGTAGAATTTGTTTTACCTTAAATGACTGAGAGAATTCTACTATAAATGCATTATGACAAAGAGAATATTTTTGCCCTCCCTCCCTTCCTATTTGAGTCTCTCATAGTCCCTTTACAACTAATTATACTTCCTTTATATAGATTGGATATCATAAAGGATATAATTAATATATAATAAAACATTATTTTAAATATTCAGAAAATTGACCATGCATAGCTAAACACTTATTTTTTCAAGTATCTTCACTTCTTCCATTCCATTCCTTCCTCCCTTCCTCCCTTCTTCCCTCAAGGTCTCCTTTGTTTTGTTCTTTCTTTCTTTCTTTCTTTCTTTCTTTCTTTTTCTTTCTTTCTTTCTTTCTTTCTTTCTTTCTTTCTTTCTTTCTTTCTTTCTTTCTTTCTTTCTTTCTTTCTTTCTTTCTTTCTTATCTCACTAAGAGCACCACCTCCATTCCTTTGTAATTTTATCTTGTTTATCTTGTCAATAGAATAATGAGTATCTTTAAAATTGATTAATTGCTACAGAGATTTTGTATATGCATGATTATGCATAATTATTCACATAATATATGATCATTGTAACTATATATGTATATGCATATACCTACGTATATCTTAAGAAATGTCCTTTCATACATTTCAATCACTTGTGTTTAATGTTTTATATTTAGTACATTGTAAGAAATTATATGTGACAGCAATATAAAATTTAAAAAAAGTAGTAAGAGTTACTAATCCATACATAAGGATCCCTGCAGGCTACGTAATGACTTAGTTTTTAAATGTTATCTATGATTTATTATTTATTTTGTTAATCTGTTAGTGTAATCTGATTTAGTTGGTAGGCTGCTGTCCATGTGCTACCTTTTGGCATCTCTGATGGAGTGGAGTGTTTGAGAGAAAACTGGGAATTTAAATGATTTATTGCAGAGTTTTACAGTTATAAAAGAAAAAAAAATATATTCTACAATGATACATTTTAAACATGGATAATATTGAAGGAAATATGTCAAATTCAATTAGAAACAGATCTGTGCATTTTAACATTGTTGAAGAAACTTGGAAATTTCGTGGATGAACTCTGATCAATGTAATGATTAACCATTATTCTAGAAGACAATGACAAAGAATGCTACTAATTTCTTGCCAGGCAGATGATTGGAAAAAGGAGTTTTTTGACATGGCCAATAGAGGAATTTGTCTATCTATCTAGGTCATTTGTTTATTTCATTTTTTGTTTGCTCAAACAAACTAAAATGTTTGTGGGGTGAAGTAGGAGAATTATAAAATAAATGCTTATTTTAAATTAATTTAAGTTAAAAATTAAAAATCAAACAATTGAATATGACCACTCATCATTCAAGAAAGTAAGATCACTCTGAAATACCAGCATATTGAGTCTTTTTTATATTCATTTATTGACCTCTGGTTTCCTGAAAAATTGTTAACAGAATTATCTTGCTTAATTGCATGCTACAACTAATTTTCTATTCAAACACTTTTTGTTTATTTATGAGCAATACAATTTTAAGCTTTTGATATATTTGGAAAAAATAAAACACAAAGGGGTATAAAGGAAAGGGGAAAGTGAGTAACCCATATTCAAATACTTGTCCCTTGATTGCTTTCATATCTCTCCATTACCCTTTCTTGCTTCCTTTGTTTTTCTGTAATATTTTTCAGCATTCAATATAATATACTCAAATTCTTTTATTTTGACCTTCTAACAGTCTCCCTTTCCTCCACCTTGCTGCTGGCTGAGTCTCAATTCTTTGTAATTATTTTTTTGTAGAATTATGGGATATTCAAGGAGGACAAGCATCTCTAGTATGAGGGAATGCTGAGTACTTTTTCATGGTTCATTATCCATATTTAATATCTCTCTGCTACCCACCTCTCAACTGTGGCTCCAAGAGGCTATATAGCCACACTGGTAAAATTATTTCAGAAAACAGGCTAACTCAGGTTGAAAGCAACTTATGGGCCTCTACCCTTTGATGAGTTAGTTGCAATCTTATTCTGCTTCTGCTAGAGAAAAATTCACAAAAGGAAATGAAATGAAGAATAATATGTTTCCATTTGCATTTGTACTCCATCTGTTCCAGCTCTGAGTCCTTTGGAGTTGTCCTAGAACCCTGCATTGTGATCATATTAAGTCATTCACAGTTGATCATACATTTTTGTTGTTACTGTGTACAACATTCTCATGGATCTGCTCACCTCACCATGGATCACTTCACAAATGTATTTTGAGGATTTTTTATGATTGTGTTTTTTTTTCTATATATTTAGAAGGGGAAATGAGTTTTAGAATGAGTTTTCATATGACTATACAGATTCTAAGTAATAGATACCTAGATTACTATCAATTTTTCTAAAATATTTTCCTATATCCACAGGCTTATTTTATAATCCTTCCTTCTTGGGGGTTCCCACATAAATTTTCCTTAGAAATGGATCAGGTCATACTGCTCCTCTGATGAAAATTTTATTGTTGTTGTTCAGTCATTTCAGTTATGCCCAACTCTTCATCAGCAGGTTTGAAATTTTCTTGGAAAAGATACTGGAGTTTGTTATTTTTTTTTTGTTCTTCTCTAACTCATTTCAGAGATGAGGAAATTGAGGCAAACAGGGTTAAATGACTTGATCAGGGTAACAAAGCCAATAAAATCTGAGGACATATTTGAACTTGTGTTATCATTTTTCATTTCTTTTTTCCTGTTAAACATTATTTTATTTGGTCATTTTCAAACATTATTCATTAGAAACAAAGATCATTTCCTTTTCCTCACCCCCCCCCTCCCAACAATCCTCCTCATGGCAATGAGTGATTCCTCTGGGTATCACATGAGTCCTCAGTCTGAACTCTTTTCCATGTTGTTGGTATTTGCATGAAGGTATTCATTTAGAGTCTCTTCTCAATCATATCCCCTCCACCCCTGTAGTCAAGCTGTTGCCTTTCCTCAGTGTTTTTACACCCACCATTTGTCCTCTGCATGAAGTTAGTGTTTTTTTTTTCTCCTTGATCCTTGCAGATGGTTCAGGGACATTGCATTGCCACTAATGGAGAAGTCCATTACCTTTGATTATACCACAGTGTATCAGTCTCTGTGTACAATGTTCTCCTGGTTCTGCTCCTTTCGCTCTGCATCACTTCCGGGAGGTTGTTCCAATCTCCATGGAATTCCTCCACTTTATTATTCCTTTGAGCACAATAATATTCCATCACCAACATATACCACAATTTGTTCAGCCATTCCCCAATTTAAGGGCATCCCCTCATTTTCCAATTTTTTGTCACCACAACGAGCGCAACTATGAATATTCTTGTACATATATTTTTCTTTATTATCACTTTGGGGGTACAAACCCAGCAGTCCTATGGCTGGATCAAAGGGCAGACAGTCTTTTATCGCCCTTTGGGCATAGTTCCAAATTGATTTAGCTCTTTATAAATTTGAGTAATTAGACCTTTGTCATAGGTTTTTGTTATGAAGATTGTTTCCCAATTTGTTGCTTCTCTTCTAATTTTGGTTACATTGGTTTTTTTTGTACAAAATCTTTTTAATTTGATGTAATCAAAATTGTTTATTTTACATTTTGTGACTCTTTCTAAGTCTTTCTTGATTTTAAAGTCTTTCCCTTCCCACAGGTCTGACATGTATACTATTCTGTGTTCACCTAATTTACTTATAGTATCCTTCTTTATGTTCAAGTCATTCACCCATTCTGAGTTTATCTTGATGTAGGGTGTGAGGTGCTGATGCTAATCTCTCCAACACTGTCTTCATGTTTTCCCAGCAGTTTTTGTCAAATAGTGGATTTTTGTCCCAAAAGCAGGGGTCTTTGAGTTTGACATAGACTGTCTTGCTGAGGTCACTTACTGCAAGTCTATTCCACTGATGCCCTTTCTGTCTCTTAGCCAGTACCAAATTGTTTTGATGACCACTGCTTTATAGTATAGTTTGAGATCTGGGAATACAAGGACACCTTCATTTGATTTTTTTTTTCATTATTTCCCTGGCTATCCTTGATCCTTTGTTCTTCCAAATGAACTTTGTTATGCTTATTTCTAATTCAGTAAAAAAAAATGTTTTTATAAGTTCAATGGGTTTGGCACTAAATAGATAGATAAGTTTGGGTATGATAGTCATTATTATTATATTAGCTCAACCTACCCATGAGTAGTTAATGTTTTTCCAATTGCTCCAGTCTAATTTTAGTTGTGTGGAGAGTGTTTTGTAGTTGTGTTCATATAGTTCCTGTGTTTGTCTCGGGAGATAAATTCCTAAGTATTTTATTTTGTCTAAGGTGATTTTGAATTGGATTTCTCTTTCTAATTCTTGCTGCTGAGCTGTGGTGGAAATATATAGAAATGCTGATGACTTATGTGGGTTTATTTTATATCCTGCAACTTTGCTAAAGTTGTTGATTTTTCCACTAGCTTTTTGGTTGCTTCTCTAGTATTCTTTAAGTAGACCATCATATCATCCGCAAAGAGTGATAACTTGGTCTCCTCCTTGCCTATTTTGATGCCTTCAATTCCTTTATCTTCTCTAATTGCTACTGCTAGTGTTTCTAGTACAATGTCAAATATAGAGGTGATACTGGGCATCCTTGTTTCACTCCTGATCATATTGGGAATGCATCTAGTTTATCCACATTGCATATGATATTAGTTGATGGTTTTAGATATATACTGTTCATTATTTTTAGGAAAGACCCTTCTATTCCTATGCTTTCTAGTATTTTTAATAGAAATGGGTGTTGTATTTTATCAAAGGCTTTTTCTATGTCTATTGAGATAATCATGTGATTTTTGTTGCTTTGCTTGTTGATATGGTCAATTATGTGGATGGTTTTCCTAATATTAAACCAGCCCTACATTCCTGGTATAAACCCTACTTGGTCATAGTGAATGACCCTCCTGATCACTTGCTGGAGTCTTTTTGCTAGTATCCTGTTTAAGATTTTTGTATTGATGTTCATTAAGGAGATTGGTCTATAATTTTCTTTCTCCGTTTTTATATGCCTGGCTTTGGAATCAATACTATGTTTGTGTCATAAAAGGAATTTGGTAGAACTCCCTCTTTGCTTATTATGTCAAATAGTTTGTATAATATTGGGATTAGTTGTTCTTTGAATGTTTGAAAGAATTCACTTGTGAATCCATCAGGTCCTGGGGATTTTTTCTGAGGGAGTTCTTTGATGGCCTGGTGGATTTCTTATTCTGTTATGGGATTATTTAAGAATTGTATTTCTTTTTCTGTTAGGGTAGGCAATTTATATTTTTGTAAGTATTCGTCCATATCTCCTAGATTGGCATATTTATTGGGATATAATTGGGCAAAGAAGTTTTTGATGATTCCCTTAATTTCCTCTTCATTGGATGTAAGTTCCCCTTTTTCATCTATGATACTGTTATTTTGCTTTTCTTCCCCCCTTTTTTTAATTAGATTGACCAGTACTTTGTCTATATTGTTTGTTTTTTCAAAGTACCAGCTTCTTGTCTTATTTATTAGTTCAATAGTTCTATCACTTTCAATTTTATTAATGTCTCCCTTAAATTTTAGGATTTCTAATTTGGTTTTCTCCTGGGGGTTTTTAATTTGTTTGCTTCCAACGTTTTGATTTGCATGTCCAATTCATTGATCTCTGCCCTCCCTAATTTGTTTTTTTAACATTATTTTATTTGGTCATTTCTAAACATTATTCATTGGAAACAAAAATTATTTTCTTTTCTACCCCCTCCTCCCAATACCTCTCCCATAGCCGGCTTATGATTTCACTGGGTATCACATGTTTTCTTGACTCAAACCCATTTCCGTGTTGTTGGTATTTGCTCTAGAGTGTTCATTTAGAGTCTCTCCTCCTTCATATCCCCTCTACCCCTGCCGTCAAGCAGTTGCTTTTCTTTGGTGTATTTACTCTCATAGCTTATCCTCTGCTTGTGGATAGTGTTTTTTAGATCCCTGCAGATTGTTCAGGGACATTGCATTGTCCCTAATGGAGAAGTCCATTACCTTTGATTGTACCACAGTGTATCAGTCTCTGTGTATAATGATTTCCTGGTTCTGCTCCTTTCGCTCTGCATCACTTCCGGGAGGTTGTTCCAGACTCCATGGAATTCCTCCACTTTATTATTCCTTTGAGCACAATAATATTCCATCACCAACATATACCACAATTTGTTCAGCCATTCACCAATTGAAGGGCATCCCCTCATTTTCCAATTTTTGGCCACCACAAAGAGCTCAGCTATGATTATTCTTGTACGAGTTTTTTTTTTCCTTATTATCTCTTTGGGGTACAAACCCAGCAGTGCTATAAATGGATCAAAGGGCAGACAGTCTTTTATCGTTCTTTGGGCATAGTTCCAAATTGCACTCCAGAATGGTTGGATCAACTCACAACTCCACCAGCAATGAATTAGTGTCCCTACTTTGCCATATCGCCTCCAGCATTCATTACTTTCCATAGGTGTCATATTAGCCAATCTGCTAGGTGTGAGATGATACCTCAGAGTTGTTTTGATTTGGATCTCTCTGATTATAAGAGATGTAGAGCACTTTTTCATGTGCTTATTGTGATATCGAAATCACTTTAAAAGACTGATATATATTAATTTAAGGTCGCCAAGGAATTCAGCTATGTAATTCCTAAATGAAAATTCAAGTCAGCAATCAACCTTTTATGGAGTTTTTAATTACAAACAGGAGGAAGAAAGGTATTAGAGATAGAGAGAGAGAGAGAGAGAGAGAGAGAGAGAGAGAGAGAGAGAGAGAGAGAGAGAGAGAGAGAGAGAGAGAGAGAGAGAGAGAGAGAAAGGGGAGAGAAGGGAATAGGGCTTAAATACCCCCTCTGTTTAGGCTGGGTCAAAGGCCCAAGCCCTTAGATAGCTGAGGCAAAGAAAAGAGATCAGTCCCTATCACTGACGTGACCAAAATGGAGAAACAGTCTCAGGGGCCTCCACCTCCAGCCTCCTTCAGAGCAAGCCCTCCCCTCAGACCTCTCCAGGAGCTCTCCCTCCAGGACCTCTCTCCTCTCAGACTCCTTCAGAGCAAAACCTTTCAGAGCATAACCTCTCAGAGCAAAACCTCCCAGAGCAAATCTCCCATTCCTCCTCAGACCCCGCTATCTTTAAGGACACCATCTAAGTCCCCTCCCCTCAGTTCTCACATCTACCAATCACTGTCGATGTCTCCCCTGTACCAATGGTGGCTCTAGCTTAGCCCAGGACCACCCAGAGGTTTGTTTACTTTGCACATGTATGTTGAAGGTCATATTCTCAAATAATTAAATCTTGATCTTTGCTGCAGCCCTTCCTAAATCCTGTTAGACTGAGTAGGGTGGAGATTGTAAGTTCCAAGACCTGGTTCTGTCATTCCAAGTATCTCTATTGTATCAATTCTAAAATCAATCATGACTCAAAGAACTTCCTGTTCTATGCTTTTGCATAGGTCAAAGCCCTTTCCATTGTTTAGAAAAAGGTTTCTATCCTAAAGTAGTCTTAAGTAGGGAGGAGAAGGACCCTCCCATGCCCAGGGTTTTCACATTCCAATAGAGTTCTTACTATCAGTAGAAAATTTTTCAAGTATGAAATTTCCCAATGGGGAAATTTCCAACATTCATAAGTATAAGAAATTTTAAGGTTTACATTATTAATAGTTTTGATTTCTTTGGCTGAGAACTGCCTGTTCATGTCCCTTGCCCATTTATCAATTGGAGAATGTCTTGATTTTTTGCACAACTGATTTAGCTCTTTATAAATTTGAGTAATTAGACCTTTGTCATAGGTTTTTGTTATGAAGATTGTTTCCCAATTTGTTGCTTCCCTTCTAATTTTGGTTACATTGGCTTTGTTTGTACAAAAACTTTTTAATTTGATGTAATCAAAATTGTTTATTTTACATTTTGTGACTCTTTCTAAGTCTTGCTTGGTTTTAAAATCTTTCCCTTCCCACTGGTCTGACATGTATACTATTCTGTGTTCGCCTAATTTTCTTATAGTTTCATTCTTTATGTTCAAGTCATTCACCCATTTTGAATTTATCTTGGTGTAGGGTGTGAGGTGTTGATCTAAACCTAATCTTTCCCACACTGTCTTCCAATTTTCCCAGCAGTTTTTATGAAATAGTGGATTTTTGTATTAAAAGCTGGGTTCTTTGAGTTTGTCGTATACTGTCCTGCTGAGGTCACTTACCCCGAGTCTATTCCACTGATCCTCCTTTCTGTCTCTTAGCCAGTACCAAATTGTTCTGATGACTGCTACTTTATAATATAGTCTGAGATCTGGGACTGCAAGCTCCCCTTCCTTTGTATTTTTTTCATTGTTTCCCGTACTATCCTTGATCCTTTGTTCTTCCAAATGAACTTTGTTATGGTTTTTTCTAAATCAGTAAAAAATTTTTTTAGAAGTTCAATTGGTATGGCACTAAATAGATAAATGAGTTTGGGTAGGATGGTCATTTTTATTATATTGGCTCATCCTACCCATGAGCAGTTAATGTTTTTCCAATTGTCCTCAAGTCTAATTTTAGTTGTGTGGAGAGTGTTTTGTAGTTGTGTTCATATAGTTCCTGTGTTTGTCTCGGGAGATAGATTCCTAAGTATTTTATTTTGTCTAAGGTGATTTTGAATGGGATTTCTCTTTCTAATTCTTGCTGCTGAGCTGTGTTGGAAATATATAGAAATGTTGATGACTTATGTGGGTTTATTTTGTATCCTGCAACTTTGCTAAAGTTGTTGATTATTTCAATTAGCTTTTTGGTTGAATCTCTAGGATTCTTTAAGTAGACCATCATGTCATCCACAAAGAGTGATAAGTTGGTCTCCTCATTGCCTATTTTAATGCCTTCAATTTGTTTTTCTTCTCTCATTTCTACTGCTCGAGTTTCTAGTATAATTTTAAATAATAGAGGTGATAATGAGCATCCTTGTTTCACTCCTGATCGTATTGGGAATGCATCTAGTTTGTCCCCATTGCAGATGATAATAGTTGATGGTTTTAGATTTATACTGTTTATTATTTTTAGGAAAGGCCCTTCTATTCCTATGCTTTCTATTATTTTTAATAGGAATGGGTGTTGTATTTTATCAAAGCCTTTTTCTGTGTCTATTGAAATAAGCATGTGACTTTTGTTGTTATGCTTTTTGATGTGATCAATTAAGTGGATGGTTTTCCTAATATTGAACCAGCCCTGCATCCCTGTTATAAATCCTACCTAATCATGGTGAATGACTCTTCTGATCACTTGCTGGAGTCTTTTTGCTAGTATCCTATTTAAGATTTTTGCATCTATATTCATTAGGGAGATTGGTCTATAATTTTCTTTCTCCATTTTTGACCTTCCTGGCTTTGGGATCAGAACCATGTTTGTGTCCTAAAAGGAATTTGGTAGAACTCCCTCTTTGCTTATTATGTCAAATAGTTTGTAAAGTATTGGGGTTAGCTGTTCTTTGAATGTTTGATAGAATTCACTGGTGAATCCATCAGGCCCTGCGGATTTTTTCTTAGGGAGTTCTTTGATGGCCTGTTGGTTTTCTTTTTCTGATATGGGATTATTTAAGATATTTATTTCTTCTTCTGTTAGTCTGGAGAATTTATAGTTTTGTAAATATTCATCCATATCACCTAAGTTGGTATATTTATTGCCATATATTTGGGCAAAGTAGTTTTTAATGATTGCCGTAATTTCCTCTTCATTGGAGGTGAAGTCCCCCTTTTCATCCTTGATGCTGTTAATTTGCCTTTCTTCTCTCTTTTTTTTAAATTAGATTGACCAGTACCTTGTTTATTTTGTCTGTTTTTTCGAAGTACCAGATTCTTATCTTATTTATTAGTTCAATAGTTCTATCACTTTCAATTTTATTATTTTCTCCCTTAATTTTTAGGATCTCTAGTTTGGTTTTCTTCTGCAGGTTTTTGATTTGTTTGTTTTCAAGTTTTTTGATTTGCATTCCCAATTGATTGATCTATGCTCTCCCTAATTTGTTAATATATGCACTCAGGGATATGAATTTTCCTCTTAGTACTGCCTTGGCTGCATCCCATAAGGTTTGAAAGGATGTCTCACCATTGTCCTTTTCCTCAAAGAAATTAGTAATTGTTTCTATGATTTCTTCTCTGACTCACCAATTTTGGAGTATCATATTATTTAATTTCCAATTAATTTTTGAGTTGGTTCTCCATATACCCATACTGATCATTATTTTTATTGCTTTATGATCTGAAAAGGTTGCATTTATTATTTCTGCTTTCCTGCATTTGAATGCCATGTTTCTGTGACCAAGTGTATGATCAATCTTTGTGAATGTGCCATGTGGTGTGGAGAAGAAAGTGTATTCCTTTTTGTCCCTATTTATTTTTCTCCATATGTCTATTAACTCTAATTTTTCTAAGATTTCATTCACCTCTTTTACCTTTTTATTATTTATTTTTTTGGTTTGATTTATCTAAATTTGATAGTGGTTGTTTCAAATCTCCCACTAATATGGTTTTACTGTTTATTTCCTCCTTCAATTCTCCTTGTTTCTCCATTAGAAATTTGGATGCTATTCCATTTGGTGCATACATATTGATTAGTGATATTTCCTCATTGTCTATATTCTCTTTTAACGGAATATATTTACCTTCCCTATCCCTTTTAATCAGGTCTATTTGTGCTTTGGCTTTGTCAGATATCATGATTGCAACTCCTGCCTTCTTTCTATCAATTGAGGCCCAAAAGGTCTTACTCCATCCGTTAATTCTAAACTTGTGAGTATCAATCCGCCTCATATGTGTTTCTTGAAGATAACATATGGTAAAGTTTTGGGTTCTAATCCAATCTGTTATTTGTCTGCATTTTATGGGTGAATTCATCCCATTCACTTTCAAAGTTATGATTGTCACTTGTGGATTCCCTGGCATTTTGATATCTTCCCCTAGTTCTGACCTTTCTTCCCTAGCTATATCCTTTTGAACCAGTAATTTACTTTAGGTCAGTCGCCCTAGTCCCCTCCCTTGGTATGCTTCCCTTTCTAGCCCTTCCTTTTTTATGCTCCCTTCCCCTCCCCCTCCTTAATTTCCCTTTCTTTCTTACCCTGTTGGATGAGAAAGAATTCAGGATCTCACTGGATCTTGATGTTCTTCTCTCTCTGAGTTGGTTTCACTGAGAGTAAGGTTTAAGTAATACCACTTCACACTCTCTTCCTCTCTTCATATGAGAGATCTTCCCCTCCCCCTCCTGTGTGTATCTTTGTATGGGAAAGGTTATTCTATTTAGTCTCCCCCTTTCTTGAAATAAGTCTTAGTATTGTCGACACTTCCCCCCTCCCTTTTCCTTTCTCCCCCCCCCCTTTCACCAAATCTTCTTGATGCCCCAATCTTTCCCTATGCATGATTCTTCTGACCACTCTTATGGTGAATACAGTTTTTGAGAGTTACGCAATACATTTTCCCCACATATTAATATATATAATTGGTGTAAATGTAGTCCTTATAGAAGAGAGATTGACTTAAAGGAAAAGATAAGATTTATCTCCTTTTCCCTTTCTTTCATATTTACCTTTTCATGTTTCTCTTGCTTTCTGTGATTGGGTATCATATTTTCCACTAAGTTCTGGTCTTTTCTTAGCAAATGCTTGGAAATCTTCTATTTTGTTGAATGCCCATACTTTCCCCTGGAAGTATATAGTCAGTTTTGATGGGTAACTGATTCTTGGTTGGAGACCCATCTCTCTTGCCTTTCTGAATATCATGCTACAGGCTTTGTGGTCCCTTAGAGTGTCTGCTGCTAGGTCTTGTGTAATCTTTATTGGGGCTCCTCTGTATCTGAAGTTTCATTTCTTAGCTTCTTGTAAGATTTTCTCCTTAGCTTGGAAGCTCTTGAATTTGGTGACTATATTCCTGGGGGTTGTCTATTGGGGATTTAGAATAGAGGGTGTTCTATGAACCCTTTCTATTTCTATGATGCTCCTTGATTGAGACCATCAGGGCAATTTTCTTTGATGATTTCTTGTAATATGTTGAGATTTTTCTTTATCTCTGTTTTTTCAGGTAGAACAATGATTCTCAAGTTGTCTCTCCTTCCTCCATTTTCCTAATCTGTCACCTTTTCAGTGAGATATTTTATGTTTTCTTCTAATGCATTAATTTTTTGACTTTGCTTTATTAATTCTTGCTGTTTTGAAAGATCATTGTCTTCCAGTTGCATAATTCTGATCTTTAAGGACTGATTTTGCTTTTCAGTTTGGTCTGCCCTTCTGTTTGAGTCTTTCAGCTATTTCTCCAATTCGGAGTTCTTGTCTGTCAGGCTGCTGACCTCTTTCTGAATTTTTTCTCATTTCTCTTGCCAGAAGGTTTCCATCTTTTGGATAAGCTCCATTTTGAGTTTTTCCAGAGCTTGTGGATGATTTCCATTTGGGGGGGAGGCATGTTTTGATTTTGTTTGAATTTCATCCTCTTTTTCCTCTGAAGTCTGGGTTTTCCCTCCATAAAAGTTTTCAATAGTTACTTTTTTCCCTTTCTTCTTGGAGGTTTGATCTTGGGCAATGTGAGCCATCCCTTTGGTTGTTTTCCCTTTTCTTTTTAGTCAGAGGTCTGGGTGAGATGGGCAGGTTTTCTGTGGATTTCAGTGGTGGTGCTTTCATCTCAGACTGGTTCTTCCCAGTCTACGCAGTTTGTTAGCATGCCCACCCCTGTGGTCTGTGGTCACTTCTCTCCCATGCGCAGGAGTCTCCTTTAATACCTCTCTGAGGGGTAGTTCCCTGGTAGCCCTTGTCAGTTCCCCAGGACCCTGGCATTCCCCGCCCCTCACTACAGTGAGGAGTGGAGCTTTTGCCTCAGATAGTTTCTACAGTTTCTCAAGTCTCCACAATGTTCTCAGTTTGAAAGAGCCCCCGCGGTCTGAGCACTCTCCAGTGTGCAGGGGTCTCCAGTGAAACCTCTCTGAGAGGTATTTCCCTAGCATTCCTCATTAGATCCCAAGGACCCTGGTTTGCCCCCCCAGACAGAGATGTTCCTCACTCACTTGCTGTCTCTGGTGAGTATGCTGTCCCCTACTCTGGTTCCATAGGTGGGGTGGGGGATGGTAGCTCAGCTCACGTTTGTGTGCAAGCTTTTTCTCCTTGTTATAGTGTGGAAATGTTCAAACCCCAGGTACCTTCATTGCTGTGGTGTACTGGAGAGTCCCTCCGTTCTTTCAAGGATGATTTTTATTCTCTTTTGAGGCAGTCTATTTCGTTCAGTGCTGGGGGAGAGGAAGCAATTCATGTCTAGATTGCAGCCATGTTTACCCGGAACCAGAACTATTTGTCATTTCTTAAGCATAACAGTATTCTATTCTAACCATATACCACAATTTTTTCAGCCATTCCCCAAATGAGGGATATCCCTTCAGTTCCCAATTCTTTGCCACTGCAAAAAAGTGCATTTTAGACCTACACCACAATGGCTAGCTACACTGAGACCATTGTCTTACTCTTCAAGTGAATTTTATGGAGCCTGTATAATATCAATGAACTAATTCAGGTGTCAGAAAAACCCAATGCCACCGCTTTTCACTATACTAAGAAAAACTAGACTGATTATATATTCTCATCCCAATTCCAGTTCAGTTTCATGTAGGATGTGAATGACATCAAACTCTGTTTTCTAAAGAAATTATATTAATTATTTTGTTCTAATCCTTTACGTTTTCATAAAAAATGAAATATGGCTTCTATTCATGGAATGATATTCTTCTATTATGAGACTTTGTTTATACACAGAACTTATGTGGCCAGTGAAATATTTCTTTGCCAAAGCCTCAGAGATTAATTTCTGTCTTTACCAAAATTTAAAAAATATTGTTATTATAGAATAGGGAGATTAGACAAGTTATCATGAATTCTCTAATTTAGAATCATTGGCCCTACACAGTCCTTCAGCTCCAATAGTCTGTCTCTAATACATTGTAAGAAACTAACAAGCAATTATTGTTCATTTAATAGAAAGGACATAAAAGTATTTTATATGCATTATGAATAAACAGAAGGATTCTCCTTTTCAATATGCCTTTCAGGGTGTTTTTATTTTGCATTCTTACATAAGCACTTGGGGAGTATTGCACAGTAGAATTAAAAATAACTATGGGATAGGGACATGGATCTCTCAGATTGGTGAGATAATGTTTTACTCTAGGAGAATGCAATTGATGGTTCTATTCACCTGTTTCCTATGAAAACAAAACCTTTCATTTTCTTTGGTCAACACAACATGCTTTGAGAAATCTCTCTTGTGAGCAGAGATATTATGTTGCTAATGTGGTTTGAAATGATTTTTAATAAGCTACTGACAGTTACTCTCATGTGAGATAAATGAGGATATGATATTATTGACATACTTTGGTATATAGAGTATTGAGTTAGGAAGATTAGATATATGAATTAATAAATGGTCTTCTAAACCAGTATATTAAGCTCAGGTGAAATTTGCCCCATTACTCAAATTCTGAATATTGTATATATTTGTGTGTGTATATACATATATACATATATACAAAATATACATAAATGTGTATTTTGGTTACATGTATAAACTGATATCTATTTTATATACTACCATAGAAACACATACGTGCATATATATCTATTTCCATAAAAATATATATTTAAACACACTATCTTCTATATAGACTATACATATGTATACACACATATATGAACTCTACACACATTTTTCCGACTCTGTTCTATATAGATCATTCTACATATATATTTTTCCTGCACTGATTTCCATGTAGACCATACTATATACATATATATATATTCTAGCTCTATTTACTACCTTCTCTATAAATTATTATGTATATTTTTTTCATAGTATAGTTTTATGATGATGTAACCTTTCCTTGATTATGAAGACTACAGATAACTTTGGTTTAATTTTTTTCTATTATTTATCTCTTCTGTCTGGAGGACTGGATCATTCCAAATATTTCCTATCTACATCTCATTTGTACATAATTATTTACATATTGTCCCTCCCATTAGAGTGTGAACTCCTTGAGATGAGGGAATATTGGTTTCCTTGGCACATAGTAGGTACCTAATAAATGTTTATTGATTGTATGACTTAACTAATATATATTCATTACATTTAGACACCCACAAGTCCTCCTTGACACTGCTGAGATGTTTGCTTCTTGGCCACCCCGTCCCAAGTCCACTGCTCTTGAAGCCATCACTGCTTCTGGCCCCTTCTCTTGCTAGCTAGCTATCCTAAACTCTGCAACCACTTCCTCTTGTATCCACGTCATATTTCAGTTAGAACATCAGTGACTGCAATGTCTGATCAGGAAAAGGAAAAAGAAGAGGAATCATGAATAAAAACAGGAATGGAAAGGGAATCTGAAATTGGTCAATGCTGTTCATCATTCATTTTAAAAGAGGGAAAAGTGTACCATGGGGCTTTGACTTCTTTGTGAATTGGATTTAAATGAGGAGTTGCACTAAGTCATCTGCCTCACTTTTTCTTTCAGATTCCTGAAAGTCCATTGATGAGACAAAAGCCAAATCGAGTCTCTGGAGGTCATGGATGACTGTGGATTTTTTGATAATTATCCAAGCTCTAAAGACTCCACAAAGCCTGCTCCCTTGACTTTCATGGCCAGGAAAGAAATTGTTCTTATTTATCTGTCATTTACCATCAACCTGGTTTATTCCACCTTCTGAGATTATTTACAAAGTGTGGCTGCTATGCATGCTTCTTGGGCTCACAGGTACAAGTTGGGTGAAAGGTAAATACTGAGAGTAGAGAAATAATCCTAAAAGGAGTTTGGCAAGAACTCCCAGAAGAGGTGCTAGTCTTCCCTAAAAGTCTTTATACCCCTTCTCTTATTATCTATGTAGCTTCAGAAGAGGCACTCATCCAGACAGTCACATAAGAAGAAAATGTATCCATTTTGAAGGAGTTGTCTTCTCTGCAGTGTCCACTAGTACTTGCAAAAAGCAATCTGCTAGGACCAACTGCTACAGAAAGAATTTAAAATTTTAATTAACTGGAACCAGTAGTCCTATATCTAAATAGATAATTGCCTCTGAAAGCTCTTCACTTTTAGCAAGGCTAGATAGAACTTGATTCTAGTGACTTGAAGTTTATTTCCCTGGAACTATTTAGGAAGGACCTTCAAAACTTCTCTCACAAATTAAGTTGTAAAGAAACATTTGGGGAGGTGAAAAAAGTTGCTAAATATATTTATCTGTAAAAATAATGTATCTTTATGGATTTTATCACTCTTAAGTTGCTGTTTGTCTTATATTTTTGATTTTATCTTTTTTGGGATTCAATTCCAGGACTAGAAAGCTTAATTTAATATTTGTAAGGCTAGGGTAGTAATGGTTAAAATCCAATGAAATATCCCTTTCGTCTAGAACTCTGGGATAAGGGTACTGATTCAGAATTGCCAAGGCTTTAATTGTTTATGTTGGTGTTGGGTTATTGGAAGAGCAAGGATGGAGAAAAGAATTCACCCTCCATTTTAATTTCTGGAAAGTTATTAATTGCTAAGCCCAAATGATTTTTAGAACTCCATTCTTGTCCTCCCATGAATTGTTTTTGTTTCCTTTTCCCCCGATTATGTTTATACAATTTTAATAATAGTTTTCTCACATTTCGCAATCCATTTTCTTTCCCTTCCTCTCACTCTTCCACCCTCTTCTCCCTCCCTAAGATGACAGGTAATATAATATAGTTTCTACATGTGTTATTATACAATACATATTGCCAGGTTCATCATTTTGTGAAAGAAGGTATATATTGCTTCCACTAGAGAAAAGTTCATGGAAGAAACAAAGTGGAAAATTGTATTTTTCAATCTGCATTCTGACTCTATCATTTCCTTCTATAGTGGTGGATAGTAAACTTTTCCATCATGAGTCCCTTGGAGTTATCCCTGACTTTGCATTGTTGATAATATTTACGTTATTCACAATTGAAAATCATATATTATTGCTGTTTCTGTGTTCCAAGTTCTTCTGCTTCTCCTCATTTCATTTTGCATCACTTCATTTTCCAGGTGATTTTGTGATCTTTGTGTTTGCTATTTTTATGGTACAATTACATTACAATCATACACCATAACTCATTCAGTCACCCTTCATTAATTGGTTCTCTACTGAGTTAAGTCTTATTTAGGAGTCCTTCATCTGAATTTGAATGTAATTGATGCAATCATTTTTTTTGTTTGTTTTTTTCCCCATGTTCCTCACCTCTGTTGGATAAGAGAGTGACCCTACCCCGATTTGCTCAAATAAATATTAATAAACCTGCAACCTATAAGAAAAAGTTTTACAGTGAGTTTTAAACACCTAAAAACAAAAGAATGGAAACAAAAACAAACTTTAAAACACTGTGACTTGAGTTAGCTACTTTCACAAAAACTTATATAACCATCTATACTGATTTTGTTCTAAAGACAAATTACAGAACTCACTGCTTGATGAATATGTTAGTTTTTCAACTCTATACTTTGTTTATGCTCTTGTTTAAATATATAATGCTCCTCCTGCTGACTTACATACATCCACTGAAACCATACCCATTCCTCATACTCATTTCAAATATTGTTTTATGAAGTTTTTATTTGTATGCCTGAACCGTGAAATAATAGTCAAGTAGGCTTTATCAATTTCCTACTATTTAATGCAGACACAAAGGCACTTTCTTTATTCTTATCATACAACCTTAATCATTAGGGTAGATTTTTATTAAACTATATATTATACATATACATTTGTACATATTTATCTAATTTATTTCATGTATTATTTGTCACAGGAAGACAGAGATATTATTCTTTTTTAATATTTTTGTCCCCATTACACCTACCATGGTAATTTTCATACACTAATTCTTCCATAAATATATTTTGAAAAAATTAAAACTTGCTTTAATTCCTATCCTGTTTCTTCCTTTTTTTCCTTTTAAAATTTTTTAGGTCTCTTCTTCTTAAATGGACTACAACACCACCACATGCCTTAACATTTGTCAAATGGAGCTGTCCTTGCCTTCCTTCCTCCTTAGTACTGTCATCACAAAATCATAACTCATTCTGAAGATATTAGTAACCTGTGGGAGTTTTGGGAGAAGGGAAGGGTAGAGACCTTGTGTAATAGGTCATTGTAATGTTCTACCAACCCAATTATAATATTCAGAGATATACCATAGTGATACATATTAATGAAATGGAATGAGAAACATTTTGAAAAATTAAATGTCAGCTAGGGTCACTGAGTAGAGAAATATATTTAAAATTATGACCTGTCAATTCACCAGGATCAACGCTAGTCAAAAGAGAGCACCTAGAACATCAGGGATCACAAAAGTTATGCCATTCATAGCTTTCCAATTCAATATTACATATGAAAAATGACCCACTTTATGGATTAAGGCAAATTTCAAATTCTGATATAAAAATTAATTTCATTGTTATTACATTTGGACCTTTGCATTTTGTTACTCAGATTGGAGGGGGGATAAATAAACTTTATTTAATTAAGAAAATATTTTTGCTTTTTCAATTATAGTCAATAATACCTAGGGCAAGAAGCCTCATAGCATCATAGATTGAAAGCCTCTGAGCTCTCCAAACCATTCACTGGACAGTTAAGAAAACTGAGACCCATGGAGGTAGTACATGGAGTTTGTTCAAAGTCAAACAAGAAATAATGATCAGAAGAAGGAATTAGACCTTCTACTCTAGGAGACGTTAGATGCAATTAACTAATTATATTAATTTGAAATTATAACATCCATTTCTGTTATCAAACAAATGAACTTTGCTTTCTTTTGTGCCATTTGATGTTTAAGTAAGGGATCATCTGGTTTTCAAGGAAATAGATATCCCACATTCAAAGGAAGTCGGTTCCATTATCACAGAGCAGTTTTCAAAGTTGTAAGCTTGAGGAAAAAAAGGAGCTTTTCCTTCATCACACCTGTGGTCTCACTGCTTGCAGATATTATTCTCCTCAGGAGCTTATTGCTTGTTAGCAGCAATTGTGAAAGCCTATAGTTGCCAAAATCACACAGTTGCATTAATCGAATGGAAAGGGAATAAGCTTCAAAAAAACAAGGAGCTATAAAAGGGTTAGCCATATTAATAAGGATTCGCTCTTTGGTTTAATCAACATTTCCAAATTGCCTTTATGGCCTTGATATAGAGTAAATATCCAGTTTACTAGTCATGTTCAAAGATTTAAATGATTGCATCAAAACAAAAGCGGAGATATTTCTAAAGTAAAGATACACAATATCGTATGGGCTATTCTGTTGGGCATATGTGTGAAAATGTTTGCAAATGTATTTACAAATACTTATGTTGTGTACACACCAAGCTCATACTTCTGTTCATGGTTGGCATATAGCTCTGAGTCGTAGCATTCTTTATAATATTATAAACTTTTCTTTCCTTCTCTCTTCCCTGACCATCCAAAGCCTAAGCAAGCCCCTATCACAGCATACTTACAGGCTTCTCAGAATACTTTCACTGCCATATCTTTTATTTTCCAAACTTCCTAGAACATTTGTTAATAGAGGTAACACTAATTTAGCACAAATATTCATCTTGTACTGTTATATTTTCTATATTGTAAGTTACTTATCTATGAATAGAAATCTTACCTTTGCATACAAATTAACTTCCTCAAAGCAAATACTATATTTTAAAATCAGTAGTTTGCTTTTATTGCATTATATTAACCACATCGCTTGGAACAAAGGAAGTGCTCAATTAACTGATTGTTGATTTTTGTGCTGATTAAGCTCATGCAACTAGCACTTCTTTATTTCTTATCTATATCTAAAAATATTCATTTCTTTCTGATTTCAGGGAGTTTTCATGAAATTAATTAATCTCTTAATTGCTGACATATCATTACACAGACTAAAGCCCAAAGCAGTGCATTTATATCAAATGGTTTGTATTCCTACATTTTAACTTTGACTACTTTAAAATGTTTTTATTCATATCTTTTGTTTATATATTACATAGACTTATTTCATCCATACTCTCAGCTCTTCCTAGAGAATTGTGCCTTATGAGAAAAGTTTTTAAGAGACAACAAAAGAAGATAAGAAAATTATGTTTTATTGATTTCTTTTACATTAACAAAATTTCTACCTGTACCCTGTCTTTCCTCTTCCTGTGAACTATCTTGTATAAAAAAAATATTTTTACTATAAAAAAGAAGAAAAGAAGAAAATCAATCAGTCAAGTCAATCAACACACGCAAAATCCTGGAAATCCATGTTCCATATATATAGGCCTGATCTAGTTCCAAATTGTGGCAACTTTTCATATATTAACATATAATTTGAGGCCATGCTTATTTGTAAGTTTGTAGAATTGGTTTTTAATTTTATCATTCTTTCCATTTACATTGTGTAAGTCGTTGTGCTTACTGTTATCTTGCCTCTACTCATGTCACTCTGAATAAAGTCCTATAAGTGTTCTCAATCTTTTGTGTATTAATTATATTCATAATTATGCACGAGAGAGTACTATTCTATTAACATTTTTGTGCCATAATTTGTTCAGCCATTCCCTTATCAATGAAGATATGATTTGTTTACAATGCTTTGTTAACATAAAAAGTGCTGCTATGAATATTTTGGGTATGTGTGTAATTTTTTTTAAATCAGTAACCTCTCTGATGTCTGTGCCTACTACTGGAAGCTCTTAGTCTAACAGTATAAGCATTTTAATCATTTTTCTGAAAATATTCTAAAATACTTTGCACAATGATGGTATTGATTTACAGATCCACCAACAATGCATCAACTGGCTTGTCTTCCCATAATTTCTCCAACATGATGACTATTTCCATCTTTGTCATTTTTATCTAGTTTCTAGAAAATATTAGCCTTGCTTTGATTAGCATTTCTCTTATTATACATGATTGAAGGATTCAGTCATATGGTTAGTATCAATTTGGAATTCTTCCTTAAAGAACTGTTTATATCATTTAAGCATTTTTCTATTGAGGAATGGCCTCTTTTCATATTTTTCAGTTCTTTATATGATTTAGACATCAATCTCTTATCATGAATATTTGAAACAAAAGGTTTTCAGTTTATTTTTCTTCAAATAGAAATATATTATTTTTATTTATTCAGAAATATTTTAATTTTATGTGCTATAAATTGTCTACAATACTTTTGATTGACCTCTATCTCTTTGAATAATATTTTTCATTCTAATAGCTGCGAATGTACATGATTCTCTTGTTTTTTATTATGACCTTCAATATTTAAATCTATAAAGAATTTTTAGAGAATATAATATACCATCATCTTCTGACTAATTTCATCTATAATGTTTTCCATATTTTGTCTTAGAAATTCTTATTGAATAGAGAGTTCTATCTTTGTCTTTGTATGTTTTGAGGTTTATCAAATACTAGATTATTGAAATTCATAATTTTTGATTCTCCCTTATTAAATCTTATCCACTGATCTAATTTGCACATTAGAACCAGTAGCAAATGACTTTAACGTTTGATGTTAAACATGATTTGTGTTCTGAACATCCTAATCCTATTTTTTTCTAACTTTAACTCTGATATTGTAGATCTTTATTTTCCCAACATCATTTATGTTATTTATTTAGATTTCTAAAGTCTCCATTGGGTAGGATGATTTTAAATTGACTTTGATAGTATTGGCATTTCCTTTATATTGACATTTTCCCTGAAATTCTCTTCACTTATTTAAGTTACTTATTTTTTAAAGTACTTTTTTCTGAATCTATATAAATATGGACTGAAATTTGACACACCGATCACCAAATATGCTAGGTACTTTGTGATTATTTTGAATAAGATTTCCTTTTTATTATAGCTTCTTAGCTTTTGTGGTAATCAAATAGAAATGTGACAAAATAAAACAGTCATACCTATTGAAAACACAAGAGAGCACAGGAATAGATGGGCCTTTTCTAAAAATAATAAACAGCATATATTTAAAACCATCAGCAAGTATCATCTGCAATGGGGATAAACTAGAAGCCTTCCCAATAAGAACAGGAGTGAAACAAGGATGCCCACGATCACCTCTATTTTTTAACATTGTACTAGAAACACTAGCAGTAGCAATTAGAGGAAAAAAAGAAATTGAAGTTATTAAAATAGGCAATGAGGAGACCAAGCTATCACTCTTTGCAGATGATATGATGGTCTACTTAAAGAATCATAGAGAATCAACCAAAAAGCTAGTGGAAATAATCAAAAACTTTAGCAGTTTCAAGATACAAAATAAACCCACCTAAATCATCAATATTTCTTATGGAAAGGAATCTAGACTAACAGTTGGTGGGGGAAGGTGCAACTGGGAGTGGCAGTTGGGTCTTGTGACTAGACTTCCTACCTGCCGGGTGGGACTTGCTTCCTGGTGTTGGAGGGAGGAACCCATTCAGCCCAGTCTGGAGTGGCATGCTCCTCTTGGTTCAGCCCAAAGACACAGGCTTCTGAAAGTTAGAACTGTTCTTGTTTGCTTTCTGTCTACTGCTAATATTCTGAATTAGACAAAACAGGACTGATATAGAGTAGACAGGAGTGGGAGAAACACTCCGCCAGCCTCTGGGCCTGGCCTCAACTCTGAAGCTGAGGGAAAAACTCCAATCCCAACTGGTTATTAAACTTTATATTATTTCAATTTGCAGTCAGATAAGTGGACTATCTTTTCTGGGCATAGAGGGAGCTGAACTTTAGTTCAGTCATTCAAAGACAAACAGACCTTATTGGACCCCTGCTGCTTCCTCTCAGCAAGGGGCATCTCTCTCCTTTGCTTCACTGAGCAATATTCCCTCTCTCCCTTCAACTCCTCCATACCCCAATACAAACCTCCCATTATCTCCAGTTTTCCTATCCTCCCCATTCTCTCACATAAATATTACATTCTATATATTTCCAACATATCCCAACAGCAAGTGATAGAAAAAGAAATTCCATTTAAAATCACCCTAGATAATATAAAATACTTGGGAATCTATCTGCCAAGACAAACAGAGGAACTATATATGAACACAACTATAAAACACTTTCCACACAATTAAAACTAGATCTAAATAACTGGAAAAAACATTAATTGCTCATGGATAGGATGAGTTAACATAATAAAAATGACAATCCTACCAACCTAATTTACTTATTAGTGCTATATCCTTTGAACTTCCAAGAAACTTATTTTATTGAATTAGGAAAAAAAAAACATAACAAAGTTCATTTGGAAGAACAAAAGATCAAGGATATCCAGGGAAATAATGAAAAAAAATGTGAGGGAAGGTGGCCTTGCAGTCCCAGATCTCAAACTATACTATAAAGCAGTGGTCATCAAAACAATATGGTACTGGCTAAGAGACAGAAAGGAGGATCAGTGGAATAGACTTGGGGTAACTGACCTCAGCAAGACAGTCTATGATAAACACAAAGATCCCAGCATTGGTGACCAAAATCCCTTATTTGATAAAAAGAAAAATACTTCTGGGAAAATTGTAAGAGAGTATGGGAGAGATTGGGTTTAGATCAACATTTCATACCCTACACCAAGATAAATTCAGAATGGGTGAATGACTTGAATATAAAGAAGGAAACTATAAGCAAATTAGGTGAACTCAAAATAGTATACATGTCAGGTCTTTGGGAAAGGAAAGATTTTAAGACCAAGCAAGAGATAGAAAATATTACAAAATGTAAAATAAATAATTTTGATTACATTAAATTAAAAATGTTTTGAACAAACAAAACAAATGCAACCAAAATTAGAAGGGAAGCAACAAATTTGGAAAAAATCTTCATAAGAAAAAAACCTCTGACAAAGGTCTACTTACTCAGATTTATAAAGAGCTAAATCAATTGTACAAAAAATCAAGCCATTCTCCAATTGATAAATGGGCAAGGGACATGAATTGACTAACATGGCAACAAAGGAAATTAATGAAAGCTGGAGTGAATATGGCAAAGTTGGGACATTAATGCACTGCTGGTGGAGTTGTGAACTGATCTAGCCATTCTGGAGGGCAGTTTGGAACTATGCCCAAAGGACACTAAAAGACTGTCTACACTTTGATTCAGCTATAGCACTGCTGGGTTTGTACCCCAAAGAGAAAATAAGGAAAAAGACATGTACAAGAATAATCATAGCTGAGCTCTTTGTGGTGGCCAAAAATTGGAAAATGAGGGGATGCCCTTCAATTGGGGAATGGCTGAAGAAATTGTGATATTTGTTGGCCTTGGAATACTGTTGTGCTAAAAGGAATAACCAACTGGAGGAATTCCATGGGAACTGGAACGACCTCCATGAATTGATGCATAGTGAGAGGAACAGAACCAGGAGAACATTGTACACAGGGATTGGGACACTGTGGTGCAATCAAATGAAATGGACTTCTCCATTAGTGGTAATGCAGTGATACTGAACAACTTACAGGGATTTATGAGAAAGAACACTATCCACATTCAGAGGAAAAACTGTGGGAGTAGCAACATGAAAGAAAAACAACTGCTTGATCACATGGATCAATGGGGATATGATTGGGGATGTAGACTCTAAATGATCATCCTAGTGCAAACATCAATAGCATGGAAATAGGTTTTGATCAAGGACACATGTAAAACCCAGTTGAATTGTGGGTTGACTATGGAGCAGAGTGGAGGGAAGGAATATGATGTTTGTAACCAAGGGAAAATGTTCTAATTTGACTAATGTAATAAAATTTAAATATATATATGTATATATATATATATATATATATATGTATATATATATATATATGTATATAAATAAAATAATGTAAAAATCTTGCCTTCCACTTTTGAATCAATACTCTATATTGGTTCCAAGGCAGAAGAGTGGTAAAGGCTAAGCAACTTAAGAATCTTGTCTGACCTCACAGGGTTAGGAATTGCTTCAGCCCCGATTTGAATTCAGGACCTCCCATTTCTGGATCAGGCTCTCAATCCACTGAGCCACCTAGCAGCCTCCTAGAAATGCTTTTGATTTTCCTTAGCTTATTTTGTAATCTTCAAATTTGTTGGAGCTATTAGTTGTCTTAATTTTGGTTGATTCCCTAAAATTTTCTATGTAAAATTTCAGATCACTGGGGATTGCTAAGTATGACTTAACAATAGAGTAATGGGTCTACAGTTAGGAAATTTTAAATCCAGCCTCAAACAATTCACCTGCCTTGTGACTATGAATAGATTTTTTAACCCCTGTTTGGCTCAGTTTCCTCATTTGTAAAATGGGGATAATGATAGCATCTACCTTTTAGGGTAACTGTGAGACTTAAATGAGATAATAATTGTAAAGCTCTTAATACAGTGCCTGACACATAGTAAATGTTAGCTATCATCATCACTATCATTAGTAGCAGCTTCAAATTGGGATAGTTTTTTCCTCCCCTTTTTCTACCTTTATGCCTTTTTCTTTTTTTAATGTTACTGGGACCATTTGAAGAACATATCTAATAATGGGGGAGAAAGGGTAGACTCTCTTTACTCATGAATTTATTCAACTGCTATCTCAATATGAATATGAAAGAATAGACATTTTCAATACCCAAATATAGTATATTTATGTAGATGGGTCACAGCGCAAAAATTTGCTTTTTATACATTATACCTTTCTTCTTCAACTTTAGAGTGCATTTTTTAAAAGATAGTATTGTATTCTTGTTGTATGAATTGATGGGATTTTTTCACAGCACAGAAAAAAAATAATCAGCTCTATTTACTCTGTCAATCAGAGATTATTGGAAAGAATAGTTTATATAGATGTATTTCACAGTCATGTCCACATTTGCATAATTAAATAAATATATTTATCCCTATTTTCCAAACTGTATATTAAAGAATAATGTTTAAATTCACCCATTGAAGGAAAGTCTTATTTTAATTCCTCTCTCTATACAGGAGGTGAGCTAGTTTCTACTTGTGGTTTTGCTCTCTTAAAAGATGGGATTGGAGATATCAGCTCTTTTCAAGGAAAGATTGATAATCCATAGTTCTCATAATCATTTCAGGCAATTCGGGCACTTTGCTACTGTTTCCAAATAAGTTTTACAGAGAAGTTTCACATAGTATATTCTAGTTACTGTTATTTTTTAATTTATCATTTCATTTTTTTTAATTTCTAAAAATTGATTCCTGAATTCTCTCCTTCCTTCCTGAATTTCCAAATGTGATATCAATTATAATTGTCAAATTATGCAAAACATATGTTCATTTTAGTCATATTCTAAAAAAAGAAAAATAAAGTGAATAAATGGCACTTCCATCTGTACTCAGATTCCATCATTCTCTCTCTGGAAGTAGAAAGCATTTTTCATCATAAGTCTATTGGATTTGTCTTGGATCATTGCATTGATGAAAATGACCAAGGCATTCACAATTGGTAATTGTCTAAAATTGCCTTTATTATATATAATGTTCTCCTGGTTCTGATTCCCTCATTCTGTATCAGTTCTTCTATTTCTTCCTAGGTTTTACTAAATCCATCCCCTTCTTTATTTCAATGGCATTCCATCATAATCATTATCCAACAAAGTGTTCAGGCATTTCTTAGTTCATAGTTGTCCCTTCAATTTCCAGTTCTTTGCCACCAATAAAAGAACTGGTATAAATATTTTTGTACATATAAGTCCTTTGCCTTTCTCTCTGGCCTTTATGACCTAGTAGCATTACTGTATAAGAGGTTTTGAAATTTTTTTGGCCCTTCACCAATATTTCCAAATTGTTTCCATGATTTTCTGGTCTAGTTCATAATTCCACCAATAGTGGATTCATATCCCAATTTTTCCATATCCTTTCTTAACATGTATCATTTCCTTTTCTGTTGTGCTAGCCAATATGAAAGGCATAAGTTGCAACCTGAGTTACCTTAATTTTCATTTTTCTAATCAATAATGATTTAGAGAATTTTCTCATATGAATACAGATACATTTAACCTCTTTTTTTCTGAAAACTACCTTTTCATATCCTTTGTCCATTTAGCAATTGGGCAATGACATATTTTTTATAAATTTCCTCAGTTCCCTGTACATTTGAGAAACAAAGGCTCTATCAGAGAAACAAATTTTCTTCCAGTTTCCTGCTTTTCTTCTACTTTTTGCTACATTGATTTTGTTTGTGCAAACTTTTTTAATTTACTGAAATATTTTTTTATTTTACTTTACATAATTTCCTTTATTTATTATTTTCTCTGACAATATTTATTAATAGAGTACCAGTCCAGTACCAAAGTGTGATATATGAAAAGGCATAACCATAAGTAGTCAAAATGCATTCAGTAGAGTTGATGGGGATTTTTATATTCTTTCATCCAAAATTTTATTTCATTTAATTTATTTAACAATGATAATTAACAACAAAAATGTATTTTACAAAAATTTTAATTTCTAATCTGTGCAAAAATATGTGCTAGGTGCTGGAATAGATACAATATCCAGAAAAGAAATTCTCTACCCATACACACCATTTTCATTTAAGTGGATATAAGCACAATCTTTCAATCAATGTAATGGTATTAAGTATTTATTTTCTGCTAAGCAGTCAAAGGCATATAATAAATTCATTTGAAAGTTATCTATAATAATGAATTAATGTGAGAATGTACTTTTTGGGGTGATAATAGGTTTCATGAATGGGGTGTCATTTGTGTTAGCTTTTAGAGGTAGACTAGGATTATTGGTTTTGGATGAGGAGGAAAGACATTCATGGCAATAGAACAGTGAGCAAGTAATAGGTAAAATCCAGGGCCTATTTGCAGAGCAGAAAGTAGACCATCTTAGCAGAAACATAGGTTGTAGGGATAAACATAAGAAATCAGGTTGAGAAAGTAGATGTTACATTAAGGAGAGCCTTGAATGTCAGACAACTGATTTTGAATTTTTACTTTCTAAGCAATAGTCACTTTTCAGATAAAGAAAGACAGAAGCAGATATATACATGTCAAATTATTAGAGAGATGCAGAAATTGCCTTACTGACTAGATGCATAAATGGATCTGAGAGCTCATCAGTGTTGAAATTCACTTTGGAGTACAAATTACAATCCCTTCATTCCTTCCCATCCTGTGTAATTTCCCAGGAGTCACTCAGTGCCTTGAAGGCCAACTCTTGGTTGCTTTAATATATCAAGTACACCATTGTTGCACTTGGACTGTCTGTTTTCTCTATGCTTCACTTGTATTACCACCTAATATCCTAATTATTTTTGTGGGGGTGAGAGGCTAGAAATAGCTTCCATAATGCTTTGATAATATTTCTCATGCACAGTTTATAGCATTATACTACATCTACACAAGACTTTCCTTTGACTTTTCTGAAATTTTGATTTTTCTGACATCATGGTGTTTCCTGTTTCAGATACTGGTTTTTAAAAAGATGTAATTTTGGACCATTGAAAACTCACAATTATTGAAAGTGTTGCATACTTTCCAAAATTTAATCTAATCCAATATCTCTTTATGTGATTGTGGTCCTTGTCCATGGTCCATCTGAAGAACATAATCAAGATGTAAGTATTCATAGACTAACTGAATTTACTGCCTGTTCAGCTTCATGTCAGTCTTAGCAATATGTGTTTTGGCTCTCTATTTTTCAAGTTTAGAAGTGTAGCGTTATTTTTATTTCTTGCTAAAATTCACTTGAGGTTTTGTTCTGATACTTCATGCATTTAATATAATATCACCTGTGAATAAAATCTACAGACCTTTCAGTAAAGTACATTTTTTTGTTTGAAGATTGAATGAAATATTCCTTGTTACATTAAAAAAATTACTTTGGAGTTTCTAGTTATACTGAAGAATAACTTTTCTTCTTAAATGGAGAGGAATGTATATAATTCCCAATTTTCTCCCTCCATGGAGTAGTACTCCCCACTCTTTCTAATGGGCATTCATACTCTTAGGTTAAAATGATTATATACAACTTGGGAGAGAAAGAAATATTCTGTGACTTTGATACCAGCCAATTCCATTAGAATATCACTATGGATTAATTTATATGAAAAACTGAATGTCTCCTTTTATAATAGTGATCCCCCTACATGCTGAAGAAGTCCATTTCTCTTTTTGGATAGCTCTAATTGCCAGGCAATTTATTCTTATGTGAAGAAGAATCTGTTTTCTTTCATTTCCCACTCATTGCTCCATTTCTTCACCAAGAGGCAACTAAAATAAATCTGGTCTTCTATATGCCTTTTTAGATCCTTTAAGACAGCTATCATGTTTCCCAGAAGTCTTTTCCTATCCAAGCTAATATGTTCAACCAATCCTTATATGGCTTGGTCTCCTGGGATTGGGGGATCTTCCAGTGTGACTGACTCTGGTATTAACAGTCCTTCACAATCTCCTTTGTTAAGAATGTTTTTCTAGTATCTAAAGAGCCATCTATTCCCTTTTTGCTATTTTGCCTTCATACCATAACCAGGTCTTTGTCAAAAATGAGTGAATTATAGCTAGATTTGGAGAAGGTAGGGAATAGGTCCCTTGAGCTGAGACTCTGCTAGGGTTATTGGGGTGACCTCTCCTCACTGGTCCTTCTCTGTGCCAATGTTCTTTTGAAAGGGTGCCACACAGTATTCCAAATATGGTCTATTCCAGGACTTAAAAAAATAGAGCTCAATACTGAAGATATGAGATACAGGAAAACTAGATTTAGATGTCTATAAGGTAGAAGGAATATGGAATGGAGTGGAAAGAATACGGGATTTCGAGTCAGTGGAGTTTTATTTGAGTTTCAGCTCTAGCTTCTTATTATCTAGGTAATAAGCTTTGGTTCTGCCATTAAATATCACTGGGTCTGAATTTTATTTTTATTTGTAAAATGTAGAGATTTGAACAGCTAACCTCTAAAGTGTCTTGAAGCTCTACTTCTTTGATCCTATTCTGATTGAAATATCTAGCTAGAATCAATTGATCCCCTAGACTTATAATCGCAAGATAATGGTAGATCCTTAAAATATCAGGACATTCTGCACAGGATAGGTGCTTAATAAATTCTTCTTGATTAATTGAAAGAACATGACATCAGAGTGACTGACCAGGAAAGACAGTCCTGGAGAAATAGATTATTTCAATATTCATTACCCTATCAGGGTTCGCCCTGTTGGTGGGGCAGGGAGATGGGTTAGCCGGAAAGGGAAAGTCCCTGAAATACAATTTTGATCTAGCTCATAATTTTGCCCAGAGTCAGTCTGCAAGAGAGATGTCCCCCCCACACACACCCTCTTGTCATTCAGAGATGTGAACTCCTTTGTAGCAGTACAATGGGCTTCACTGTTCACACCCAGTACAGCATAAAAGTGTTATTTGAGCTCCGCCTTTTTCACAGAGCCCTAAAACAAGTGCCTTTTTAACAACCTTGATAATGAAAAGGGTAACAATGGCTGCAACTTGACTACTTGAAATAAAGCCCGATAAAAATGAAATGTTAATATGCAGGTTATGTTAGATGCTACTTTGGAGTTGCAGGAAAATGAACAGTAATCAAATGAGTGTGTCGCACAATACATGGCATGCGAAGAGCCAATTATGTAAATGAAAGCCCAAGGTTAGCATGAGACAATGCTTTTTAATTCGACAAATATTAAAATCAACTTGTTTGGGCGTAATAGATGACTATGACAACAGTTAAAGAGCTCTACATGTTTTTGTCGTCCCTTGTCAAATTAAAAATGCTGCTGTGACTGACCTGCTTTCCATAGTTAAAAGACTTGAAAAAGGCCCAATATGTGCAATAATTCTCGTTTTAGAAATGTTAGATGAAGATGCTTGTGAGATCAAAGCAATAACAACAAGCAAGCTTCTAGTTCTTTCCATTGGAAATAAGTGACAGGTAAACTCTTGCTACCCCAGCAAAATTCTGCATAAACAAAACCTTTCTTCAGCTAGTTTATCTCACTTGAATTTTACAGAAGCTTATAGCTATACTGCAATAATTATGTGCATTTGGGCCATAAATCTATATTGGAAATATTCCACCAGAGTCATGTTTCCCTTTTTATATTTATTTTTTATCAGCTTTCAGACGTTCTTTTGATTTTTTTTTTCCAGGTAGCTATAAACCTAAGCTCAGTAGACTAATCATTTAACCCTATTAGTATCAGTTACATTTCAAATGCCATTAGCACTTAAATAATTCCTGGGTTCTTTGCCAAAAACATATATAATGAAAAAATCACTGACATATTTAGTATTTCTTTCACTATTTGGACCAGAGTTTTAAAAATACATTTGATTTTGAGTTAAAAATTTTTGTTTTCTTTGTTTATTCCGTCCAGCCTTTCCCCCTTTAGCTTCTGGTTTTATAACAAAGTGGACACATATATTTTCACAAAACAGTTTTTATCTTAGTCTTCCTGGCTATTCATTGATTATATTCAGTGATCAATGACAAGGTCATTTTCACCTTGTAACTTTTCTTTCTAGCAGGGAGCAGTGTCACTCTGGTGCTAGCTCCACAATTTTCACCTTGAGGCAAAACACCAGGCTGGGGAAAAAAAAAGAGTAAGACAAAAAAAGCACCCCAGTCTTTTAACTAGTAGAGATTTTTAACCTCCAATGAGCAAAATCTGGAACCAAAGCATAGTCATACAACCTTCTCTCCCCCAAATTTACATACTGTTTTCAGTATGAAATAGAGCTAATGATGAGGCCTGCAGGCTGCTCTGTACTAGAGAATAGCAAACAGGAGGAAAATATCTAGCTATTGATTAATGCATTGGTGGTGTTTTAATAAATGACAATGACTAAACTTGCTTTGCCGAATATAGTCCTTCAAAGAAAATAAGAATATTTTGTTGAAAATCAAATAAAAATTGTATAAAGAAAGAATCATTAAAAGAAAACTGTCAGGTTTTTTTTTAACTATAAGATCTTTCTTCTCCAAATGCATATTTTAAAAAATGAATAAAGAAAACATGACACAAAGTAAAATGACAAAAAAGTTGCAGAAACATTAGCTTCAGCTTAATCATTGTCATATTAGTGAGAAAGTAAAAATGCTGGGGAGTGAATACATCGGTTTCTATCTTCGGATTTTATACTTTAATTTGCATTGCAACTGGCTACATATTTTTCAAAAAGTGCTAATCCAGTCAAGAAAAAAATATTAAATCTCTATTCCAATTGCTTCCAAAGTTTGAACATGCTAATTTATTTTGAACACCTAAATTAATACTAAGAATTTTGAACTAGTATCAGAAGCTGTTACAGTACAATTGAGATCTCAGGAAACAAGCTTATTCTACAATTCTTTTAATTTTTCTCTGAAGTATTTGCATAAATTGTGATATATTGTCCAGTAAATATTATAGATGAGGCTAAAAGAAATCCATTTTCTTATTTCATATAAAATAAAGGGGAATTTAGAAATATTAATATTCTTTGTGCTAAATTGCTTCACTCACAGTAGTGCTATATACATGTTTATGAAACTGTTCATTATAAGAAAATAGAAATTTCAAAATTGAATTACCTAATCCCTCCCACCATTTGACAAAAAAGGCAACTGACCAAAAGATCCTTTTTTCTTTAAGTATTTGGAATGGGTCAAAGGGGTGTACCAAAGTCAGCTTGTAGTAGCTTATAAACAATTGCTAAATTCTGTATGACATCTATATTTTAGAAATCAACAAATGATACAAATTAGCATTGAATTCATTGTTTTGTTGATGGGAACAAAAGAGTGATGGAGAGATATTAATGATGCAAATTCAACTTTAAAATGCGTGGTTTTAAAAAGTAGATTGCTATTATTTAGCCACATGACCCTTTGTGGAGAAGGATTACTCATCATAATTTATAAATGAACTTTTTTTTCTTCGTTTACTGAATAGTGGTTTTGATAGTCAGAGATCAGAAAAGGAAATCCTAGAAGTCTGTTGGGGGATTTTGGGAACTAAGCATTTCACAGGTTCAATGCCTTCTGAAAGGCAGAATCCTCTTCCTCACACCACCTGGCTCTTGGTAATGTCAGCAATCCTAAGCACCTCTGGCAGCAGGTGGGGAAAATTACTTGTTTGTAATTATAAACATTGACAATTAGTAAATAAAAAATGCACATGAAACTTTAATGAAGGAAGAAATGGAAATTAACAACAGGATTTTTTTTTTCTTTCCCAGTGATAGGATTCTGGCCTCCACTGAAAAACTATTCCAAATCATCACTGTGATATAGAAGTGATGTAAGGTTCTGGTATAGCCCAATCTTTGGCAGATTCTGCAAACTAAAATGGCTTTGAATGTAGAACTGGTGACAGATTGCAACTTTCCTCTGACAACTAGCCCAAGCAGTCTGGAACCTTAATTGAAATAGGATGATCTAAAAAAAAAAAGCATTTTCCCCAAAATGAAACATAAAATTAACAGAAATGCAAAATGACACCCACTCTTTTGAGATACACTCAGTGTTCTTTTCTTTTTTTTTAAACTCTCACCATCCATCTAGAACCAATATTATATATTAGTTCCAAGCCAGAAGAGTAGTAAGGGCTAAGGAATGGGGGTTCAGTAATTTGTCTAGGGTCACCCAGCAAGGAATGTCTGAGGTCAGATTTGAACCTAAGACTCCTTTGTCTCTAGACCTGGCTCTCAATTCACTGAGCCACCTAGCGACTCTCTACACTGAATTCTTCATTCTTTGATATCATAGGATATAAATTCAGCATTATTTGTAACTCCTCACTTTCTCTCACATGTACAATTAGTCACCATATCTTTTCATTTCTCCCTTTGCAACATCTTTCACTTCTGGCCCCCATCTCCACTTCCACACTGAGTCTCTTACTGCCTCTAATCTAGTTTTTACAAGAAGCTTCCTAATTTGTCTCATGGTCTTGTGCCTCTAACCACTTTCATCCATCGCACAAAATGTGACCAAAATAATTTTCTTTAAGCCAAGATATGTTCATGTGACTCCTGCACACAATTAATTCCAATATTTTCCTATTGCTTTTTTGAATAAAATATTTTAAGTTCTAAAGTTGCACACAATCTAGCCTCACACAAACTATCTTTCTCGACTCAAGGAATGTTCTGCCTCTTCGTGCAGTCTGGGATGCATACAACCGTCCTCTCTATTCATCATCCACAGCACTAATGTTTTTCTTTGCCTTCCCACTGTTATTATTAGCCATTATTACACCACTGACCATCCCCATGCCTGGAATATACTGCCTTCTCACCTCCACTTCCTAAAAACCTTTGCTTCTTTTAAGAGGAAATTTGGACACCTTCGTGAAGGCTTTCCTGAGGCTCCGATCTCCAAATGTCATTCCTTCCAAACGACTGTATATTTCACTCTTTGTCTATATCGGTGTTAATTCACTTTATATCTGTTAGTCTGTATTTTAGAGGTACAATTTGTCTCCTCCATTATAATGTAAGGTCCTCTCAAATAGGGAATGTTTCAATCTTGTACATCCCTGCCTCAAAGCCAGGACAGTGTCTGGTATACAGCAGAGCATATAGGCTATTTCTCCATCGTTCCTCGCTCCTAGAACACGATCAGCCTAACCCCCTTTTCCAGCCATCCTTCCCTAGGATATTGTGGTAAAATAAGTGAATCATTTGTGATAAAAGGTTTGGCTCAGAGCTGGACCCGGCTTTATCTGGTAACAGGCAGCACTCATCTCATTCTTTACTGGTTATATATTATAAACTATTCATGACCACCACACATCCCTCAGTTGTTACTTGACTGAGCCAAAGCATTCGTGTATCAGAGACTACAGTCCTCGGCCCAAGTGTGACATTGATAATAGCATTGCTAGAAAAAAAATATGTATTTCTGTTAAACAGGTGAGCTTCTGTTTCAGGGAGATAAGTGGGCTTATAAAAAGCACAGCAAAATTCCACACACACCCCGAAATCTTACCCCTGTCCCTTTCCAGGTCTGGATGCGATCATTGTCCATTGGTAATGTCTTCAGCAAGCAGGGAAATACTAACATGGTTTCCAAAATAAATTGGACTCACAAAGCACTCTGGGAAAATTAAAGAATGAAGGATGCACATTGACAAGTTATGGCATGTCATTGGACAGAAAGTCCATTGAGCCAGTCTGTTTGAACATCTATCTTGGAGAAGCAGAGCAGATTGACAATGAGGAGGAGAATGGGCTGGATCACATTTTTTAAACTGCACAGTACTTTCAATGATTGCAAACTGTTCCCTGCTGCAAAAGCCCATGTTTTAAACATCAATAGCCTATGGTGCTTGATGGCCATGAATCATGGAACACAACTATCTCTGAAGAATCAAAATTGCAGGTGACTCAGAAGGCAATGGAAAGATAGATGGTGGGTGTAAATAGGTTGTAGCTTATTTCCAGGGATGAGTTATGTGCAAGAAGTGGGATAAATGACATTATGAAGGACATGTATGACTAAAAAAGGAGGTGAATTCAATGTGTAGCAAAAATGACAAATTAGATAGACTAGTTTGAGTATTATACTGGCCGCTAAGAAAAGTGAGAGAGCCAGAGGAAAATCTTCCGCACAATTGGCAAATTAAGATATAACATGATGATTTTGAAACCTTAGAAAAAAATTATTCACTATCTTCGTTTTATAGATTAGGAAACTGAGGCTCAGAGAGATTAAGTGACTTGCCCAGAGTCACACAAATGGATAAGGATCACAGCAGATAAATGGCCAAAATAGGTGCTCATCTATATTGTTACAAGGAGTATTCATATAGACAAGGTCATGGATGCATTAGGATATCTAATTTGCATCCATGTTTACACACACATCATTCATCACTGACAATATTCTAGATCCTATCTACACCCAGCATTTATCTTTCCATTGTTATATGTCCATGCATCTTGGACAGTCATTTGGATAGGACAGATAGACAATGAGTTAAGGCAAAAAAAAAATGATTAAGAAATTTAGGTAAACCATATTTGAGAATTTGTATGGTTTATCCAAATTTCTTAATTTTGATGATCTCCTACTGCTTATTTCCATAGAAGCTCTTCCCTTTAAAATCAGACATTTTTCAGATAATGCTAAATGGGCAGACATTATGGCACATCCAAAATATCAGAAAAATAAAAACTACTAGGTAGTCAAAGAACAATGAAAATATATGTGCTGGGGGTAAATAACCTGTAGCAAATTATCACCAAAGACTGATAAAAAAATAGTCTAAAAGATATCTCAGCAGCAGGAAGAAGGCTTGTCAAAGAATGGGGAAGGGAAATAATAGGCAGGTAATCCAAATGTCATAATCAAACCCTGAGAAGTTTGATGAAAGAATAAGAGGAAAACCTCTAATGCCATAGGTACATCAATAAGAAAACATGAGATGCAAAAGGATGAAGAGTAATAAAAGGGTTGCAGCTTACATGGATGATTAAAAGACTGCATACTGATGAGATTTAAGGTGTGTCTAAACAGTGATAAGCTAAAAATTCTTAAGATAATACAAACTTATCTAAGAATATGAATCCATGTCCTTTACCATTTTTCAAATTAGAGAAAACAAAATGTCTTTATTGTGCAAAACTGAGAGATTTCACTGTAATATTTGCATGCTTTTTTATAGGTAGGTATTTTCTTATTTGACAGGTACATCAGAATGGTAAAACTTATTGTATAAGCATTAAGTATTACACAATAGGCAGCTAGTTGCCTTTTGTCTGATATTCCTTTTATTCCTGCAGTTTGAATACTTGGGTAGTTTCGGTTAACTTTTGAAAACTACTAAATATAAATACTTAATTCAAAGCTTATACTTTTGGCAAAGATGTAATTAAAACTAAACAGATCATTCAAATAGTATCCTCTGTCTTATGTGGAATCATCTAATTTCACTGTTCTCATTTAATCTGATTTTGGGTGAAGTACAAAAGGGAATTTGCATTTGCTGCTAGGATTTGTGCTCTTTTTTTGAGTATAGGTCAAGATTCACATATTGCTATGACTCTTAAAATTTTGAATTTGTTATAGGGGATAATAATCTAACTCACACTTTGTCCCCTGTGCCTAGAGATTTCTCTCTTTTTGAGTGTTAAATTATCACCTATGTTTTAAAGATAAAAATATGTATACACATATACACACACATATAGTTATAATATACAGATTGAATCTAAATATATTTTCTAGCTAATTCAGATAAGTGTGTATAGGCATGTGTGTACCTTCTTATCTATATGTGTCTATATACATATATGTATACATAAATATAGAGAGATGCAGAGAGAGAATGACAGAGAAAGAGAGAGAGAGAAAAAAGAGGAAAAGAGAGACACTGAATGATAGTATGACAGATATGGGAGTAGAGGAGGGGAAAACTGTGAAAATGAATAGTGACAATATAAATAATATAAGGAAACCTGTTTATGGGAATAAAGTTTTATTCAAACATAAAACATAGGACGGAAAGTGGTAGAGGGTGGTTGGAGCCATACTGAATTATTTATCTATTAATCTATAAGAGCCCCCTAAAGGGCAAAACTAAATTTCACCTACATTTTGTTTTATTTTGATTGTCCTTTTAGACTAAAATGATTTAAAGCAACAGTGTTGCTATTTGGAGGAAGGCTGGATTTTTCTGATCTTGAGTACCTTCTCTCTCTGTCTCTCTCTCCATCTATACTTACATGCATAAATGCACATACATAAATTATGTGAAATATATTAATGTCATATATGAATATTATATATGCATGTACACGTAGCATCACACATATGAATTGGATTGATCTGTTTTGGAAGCCAAAGCACTCTTGCTTCTTGGAGTTAAAATGATGGATATTAATAGATAGTAACTTCTGGTCTTGCTTTGTAAGTTCAATAGGACAGAGTGCTGATAGTAATACTTTAAATTTATATAGTCTTTAAGAGTTACAGGTTTTTCACCTTTTAACAAAACTTTGAGATAGATAATGTGAATATTAAGATCACTTCCATTTTTCAGATGAGTCAGTGGATCTTCAGGTGAGCAAAATATTTTATTAGGAACACAACAGAATCTGTATGTTTTTTATTTATTTTCCAACTACATGCAAAAATTATTTTAAAAATATTAATTTTTTTTTAAATCTGGAGTTTCAAATCTCTCCCTTGGTCTCCTGTCTTATCAGCAATAAGTCAAGCAATTTGATATAAAAGTCATATAAGTGTAGTTTTGCAAACCATATTTCTATATTATTCATATCATGAATGAAAACATATAGCCCCAAACCAATGAACACTAAGGTTTTTAAAGTATGCTTTAATTTGCAGGTACCATCAGTTCTTTCAAGTCCTTCAGAATCATCTTGAATCACTGTATTACTGAAAATAGTTGTCATTCATAGTTGATCATTGTATAATATTACTATTATTGTATGTAATTTTCTTCTGGTTCTGCTCACTTTACTTTGTATCAATTCATGCAAGCCTTTACAAGTTTTTTTTCAAACATTTTGCAATTGTTTAAACAGGGCAATTATTTGTCCTTGAGCTTTCATCAACAAAAAGGAAAAAAAAAACATGTTTTAGTAAGA
This sequence comes from Monodelphis domestica, assembly GCF_027887165.1. Classification (NCBI taxonomy): domain Eukaryota; kingdom Metazoa; phylum Chordata; class Mammalia; order Didelphimorphia; family Didelphidae; genus Monodelphis; species Monodelphis domestica. The sequence goes on along the minus strand of NC_077234.1, from coordinate 121,201,625 downwards.
TCCTTACAGTCATAGACAGGATGGATTAGAGAGAAGAATTTATAGGAGGGCTCATTGGTAATAAAGATCAATATTAGGATAGGAGAAATGTATAGGAATGGATATGCCTAAGAGAAAGTATATTTCCATTTTGATACACATTCTTTGTTGATTCTAACCTTTAACCAATAGCAGAAGTAATAATCTAATTATGATGTCATTGAAATCAGGCATTTTGTGTTGGAATCTCCATTATTCATACTAATAGTTTATTAAAAAAATAGTTTATTAATGACACTTCTTCTAAATGGTATGTTTGTGAGGTGTAATTGTTTGTATTTGATATTTAAAAAATATCCCAAGGGTTTGTTTTTTTTTTTTTTCGGAAATCACGTTATGGTTTTCTGTTTATTGATATTGGATGTTGTTCCAATTGAGATATGAAAAGAAAATTTAAATAATTAAAATTGCTATCCAGAATTCTTAGAATTATGAGAAATTATGTTCATATTGCAATTGCATATTACCAGTACCTGATTTATAATTACTACTACAAATGTATTTCAAAAAAGATGGAATAGGAAGAATCCAATGAATGAATAATAAAAGGCATTAGATTAGGAGTCAATCATTAAGGACACTTTTTTTTTATATACCAGCTAAAAGCCTAACACTTTGCTTGACATGAGGCCTATGAAGACAAAAATCTATCAGTCTGTATTCTCAAGGAGTTCACATTCTTTCAAAGGAATAGATCTGGGTTCTACTTTTGGTTCTATTACACTAATTATGAGTGTAAACTTGGGCAAGTGATTCTTTGATTTTCATTTTCCTTTTCTATATTATGAAAATATTGGAGTATACCACCTCTAAATTTCATTGCAGCTTAAAAATCAATGACCTCTCTCAAAATGATATATGATATCATCAATGACCAATGATCAAAGTATAATTATATTCATTTTAATGAATCCATGTCTTCCTATCCTGTAAAACTGTTTTCCAAAATATTTCAAAAGTCTGCCACATGGTATCTAGCCAGTGCAGTTGTAAAGGTTTTCCTTTCTTCCACTTATGACATAAAAAGATAATAGTGGCTCACAATGAGTATCCACTTTGAATTTCTTGTATTTGCTACATGCTATTTTGTTAGTGGCAAAAAATGAATAAATATTGCATATATAAAATAGTGAAGAGACCTGAAATTAAGAGAACCCAAAAACTTTCTCAGATATCTTCTAGAGAAGTGACCTTGGACAAATCACTTAACTTCTATCTGCTTAAAATTTCTCATATGTAAAATGAGGATGAAAATAACCCTACCTCTCAGGGTGATGTGAGGATAAAATAAGGTAATATTTCTAAATTTCTTTGTAAACCTTAAAGTACTATAAATATACTAGCTATTATTTGAAAATATGTATTATGTTCACTACTGGGCTATGCCCTAAGGCTAAAGGGAAAGAAAATCACTGTGCCTTCAAGGAGAATTTTCTCCTGGAAGGATACAAAATGGACAAAGATAAATAAAATACAGTGTTGAAGGGTGAAGGAAAGATCATACAAAAAATAATGTTCGACTATTTGTAGTCTGAGAGCAGGTATTATGGAACGTTTCACAGAGGCAGTAGCAAATGCACTGATCCTTGAATTAAGATAAGGATTTTAAAAGAAATGAAATAGGAATTTATTCCTGGCATAAGGGACAGCCTGCACAAAGGTATAGAGGTGGAAGATGATATTTTAAATTCAGAAGATAGCAGATAGTCCAATTTCCCAGTAACACAAACAGCATTAGAGGAGATAATATAAACGTAGCTAGAGAGGTATATTTTAAAATATGACACTTTATAGAGATTATATTTGATCTTAGAGACAATATGAGCCTAGAGACCATTTAGGTTTTCAGATTTTCAGAATGATATGGTCATGAACCTTTGCTTTAGTAATATTATTTCGGCAGCTTTATTAAGAGGGAGATACTGGAATCTATGAGAACATTTGTAGGACTGTTATAACACGCCATCAGGAAGATCTGAATTATGGTTGTTGTTCTGTGCATGGAAACAAGTGGAGAAATGAGAAAGATATTTATTGCAAGAGAGAATAAAGTCAATAACACTTTCAATTATCTTCTCTTTCCTTCCATCCTTCCCTCCTTCTCTCTGTCTCTCTCTCTTACTCTCACTATCTTCCTTCTGCTTTCTTGACAAGTCTTCATCTTTTAAAACTCCAACCATCCTCAAAATTTCTCTCCAACTCTCTCATGGCTAAACTACTTGAGAAAGCAGTCTTCAATTAGTGCCTCATCTCCTTCTCTTCTCATTCAATTATAAACCTTTGGAAACCTGGCTTAAGACTTCATCATTCAGATGAAATTTCTTTCTCTGTGATAGCTTCATTGACAGATCTACCAGAATTTTTTCCAATGTTTCCCTTCTTGACTTTGCAGATTTGGCACTATCAAACAACCTTATCTCTTGAAAATCTTTCCCTTCTGTGTTTTTATGATATTGCTCTGGCATGGTCCTTCTCTTACCTGTTTGCCCTTTTGAACATCCTTTGTTATATCTTTGTTTAAGTCACTTCCACTAATCAGAGATACTTACCAAGCCTCTATCCTGTACTCTCTTCTCTTCTCCCTTTATCCTATCTCATAGATTTAGATGTCATCTCTCAGCAGATGATTCCCCAATATGTAAATCTTGTCCTTACTTTTAAGCCAAGTTCCTATCTCATATCCCCATCTACTTTTTGGATATATCAAACTGAATGTCCCATATACATTTCAAACTGCCTGTCCAGAAAATAACTCATTTCCTTTTCCCCAAATCTTCCCCTCCTCCAAACTTCTTTGTTCGTACTGAAGTGTCCACTTCTTGGACAGTAGTGTCAAGCTCAAAGAGAAACAAGGTCATGCATAAAGATCACAATGGGCTGGACATTGTCTTAGAAAACCATACATCTACCATTATCCATTTTCTACAGTATTTTATTTATTTTGTTGAGTATTTCCCAATATTTTAGCCTGGTTCAGACACACTTAGGAGTGTTGTAAGATGAATTCCATGATTTTTGACAACTCAGCTATAAGTCATCCAGTCCAACAACCTTGGTGCAATCCTCAGCTCCTTACTTGCACTCATTCCACATAATCAATCTGTTGTACAGTTTGTTTCTATGTTCACAACATCTCTTATAAATGTCTCATTCTATCCATTGATAAAGCCACCACCCTGGTTCAGAGCTTCATCACTTCAAGTTTGGACAATAGAAATAGTATATGACTACTCTACTATATATAATAGTATACTGCTTGGTATTCTTGCCTCAGGTCACTTCTGATACCAAGCCATCTCCTTGGCTGCTAGCACAATCTTGCAAAAGCCAAGGATTGGTCATATCACCCCTCCTATTTCCTCTAGGATCAATTATAAAATCTTCCAATTAGCTTTTAAAGCCCTTCACAAATTACTTCTGACTCCCCCCCAACAGTTTTCTTTTATTTTATTCAGCACTTTATATGTAATCTACTATTCAGAAACCTAGCCTTTTTGTTGTTCTTCATACAATGATAGTCCCTCCCCCTCTCTCAATGCTTTTTACTGGCTGTCCTCATTCCTGGAAGAGGCTTTCTTATTACTTCATTTACTTAGAATAAGGGTTTACATTTTTTTAATCACAAATTCCTTTATCAATTTGGTGAAGCATATAAACTTCATACAATATTCTTGAATGAATGAAATACAGCATATATCTTCACAAAAATAACTAAATGTTAGTGAATGTAAAGAGTAACCTTGACCTCCTCCCATGAATGTTCATAGAGCCCTTAAAATTACTGGACTAGAGAAATCCAAATAAAACTATCTCTGAGCCCCTAGCCAGGGGTCATCCTAGTAAAATACTATAGTTTTTAGCTCTATCTCCCCCCTCAAGGGACACTCTCAATAATTTTTTCCAATGAAATTGGGATGTTTATTTTTATAATAAAAACTTTCAAGCAATGAGTGTGCCTAACTAATTAGTCCAAGTCACTCTAAATCAGCCACAAGTTATGAACAAAATTTTATAAGATTTGAAGAGGAGAAAGAACCTGCAATATCTCTATCCAAGTACTGACATTTATCTCTGGTGTCCTGATATTCTCAGTAATGCCTACAATAAATAGGTCCATTACTACACATTGGCTATCCAAACCAAAAAAATAAAAACAGCAATAAAAATAATCAAATCTCAGATCCAATAGAATGAAAAATGCCAGTATTACCTTACTAAAAGAGAAGATGGTCTCTCCATCAAAGGTGTTTGTTTAACTCTTTAGGGAATGTACACTATATGATTATGAGTCATGATGAATATTTATTTGTAAATTTCATCAAACAATATATACCAGTCTAGAAAAAGTTACAATAGCTAGTCTTTTTAGAACTGGCATTTTTTTCTTGTCTTTAAATTTTTCTAAAAGTGACAGCTAGCAGAAGGGGTTATGGTTGACAAATTGATTGCATCAGAAGATATGGGAAATGTGATGGGAAATGTTTAAGAACCAACTCTCAAAATATGGAATTAAATATAAATATGTCATAAGTAAAATATGTAAGTTTCACCCATGACACACTCTTAAGTTTTCTTCTGCCCTTTAAACATTTTCCCTTAACTTTCTAAAGTCTGGATAGTTAACAAAGCAGTAAATTAATAGCCCTGGTTTGTGGTATTTGCTAGTTTTCTTAGATATAAATGTTCACAATGAAAATTTATCATGAATTGGCTCTAGAACATCATTGGATGAGTTAATGTAATAGTTGAAATTTTTTAAAATACTAGAACTTTTAAGTTATTTTTTACCATCTTGATATGTAAGTTTAATTTTTAAGAAAAAGAAGGAACTGGATAAAAAAATCATTATTGAATATAGAAGGAAATACCATCTTCTCAATCTTTATGTCTTTCTCCTCATACTTCTGCTTTCTATGTAAAAGCCAATTTGTTTCTTTCTCAATTAAATTACATTCTTTCTTCAACATTTCTTCTTTTCTGGAAAATGAGCATTGTCTGGAAAATGAAATTGTGTCTTTAGTGGACAGCTCTGTGGCTCAGTGGATTGAGGCATAGGCTCAGAGACAGCAAGTCCTGGTTTCAGATCTGGTTGCAAATATTTCCTGCACAAATCACTTTAAGTCCCATTATTTATCCCTTACTTACCACTCTTCTGCCTTGGAACCAATGCCTGGTCTTCATTCTAAGAGAGAAGGTAAGGGCTAAAAAAAAGAGGGTGAACTTGTGGGCATGGATAATAATATCACCATTCTACTCTTGCCTCTTCCTGTTTCATATGTGACAAAAGTTAAATTAAACTATACCACATTAAAAAGAAAGCAAACCAGTATTATTTATATAGTTTCACTGTATTTTAAACTGAGACAATTTTTTAGATATTCCATAGTACAGTGTAAAATTGTTAAGATTTCAATAACTAGAATATCAATATTGGAAATCAATACATCAAGAATAGAAAATCAACAAAATAATCAATTTCAGTTCACCATTTGGATTTATTCCTTGCTTTCCCTAGAGGTGTGTACCTCTGGTTTTATATATTATTGATAAAATACTCCCATGTATATTTCTTTTGTTCAATAATTATAGATTCAATAATTTTCTGCTGAAAGGAATTAATATCCATCCATTGTAAAGCACCAAACCTAAGGACAACTAACAATCCCAAGAAATTATTTGAAATGTAGATTGTTATAATGATGCTTATTATTATCTCAGATGAATACTAGCTATGAAAATATGTGTTCATACTTTACATTCTAGCTCTAGCTTAAATTATTTGAAGAACCAATAATCCCACAGAGAATGGAAAGTATGCATTGGACATGGAATCCTACAGATTGTCAAGAATCACAGTTTTAAAGGGCCATGGAGAATAATATAAAAATAAACATCTAGGTAGTAACAGAGCCTAAAAGAAAGAAAGCAAAGTAATGTCAGCAGAGAGAGGTTCTTGGTCATGAATAGGGAAATATCAAATGGCAATGCCAGACCAATGTTAATGAGTACAATTAAAGTATAGTCAAAAAGAAATCTCAAGAAGACATAGTGAGGAACTAGTTCTTGGAATTGTGGGCTTGCCAACAGTTGATCACTGGAAGGATTCAGGATTTGCAAACTTTTTTTTTTACAAACCATTTTTTGCACACTTTTTCTAACATTTTTCAAAGAATATTGTGTCTCAATTTCCCTCACTTCCTCCTTCCACCCCCATCTTTCCACTCACTTGAAATGGTAAGCAATCTTACATAGATTTTATGTGTACAAGCATGTAAAGAAATTTTTTTCATATTAATCCTTCATGGAAGGAAACACAAATAGAAAAAATAAGAAAGTGAAAAAAAATTGCTTTGTTCTGGATTCAGACAGTTCTTTTTTTTTTTTCTTAATTTAGATGGCATATTTTATCATGATTCCTTTGGGATGGTTTTGGATCATTCTATTGCTGAGGAAAGCCGTTATTCACAACTGTTCATTGTAAAATATTCCTATCACTATGTACAGTGTTTTCCTGGTTCTACTTATTTCACTCTGCTTCAATTTGTGTTTTTCTAGTTTTCTCTGAGCTCCTCCTTCTCATCATTTCCTATAGCATAATACTACTCCATTATAATCATACACTGTAATTTACTTAGCCATGCCCCAATTGATGGGTATCCTCTCAACTTTCCAAATCTTTGCCCCCATAAAAAGAGCTGCTGCCCAAGGCTTTTTGGACTGATGGTCTGCCCTGGCATACTGTGCTCCAACTTTATTATCACACACTAGATCTCTGGTGCTGGCCTTCTAAGTTGTTCTGGAATGAAAAATTATTTTATCTTATCTTTTTGTGGGTAATTCCGCATTCACTTATAAGCTCAATATCATAGTTTTGGGGGCTTATTTGGTAGAAATCAGATGTATCTTTTTACCTTCTCCATCATCTTGGCTCACACCCCATTGGTTTTATAAAAAATGTATCAAGAACAGTCTTATAAGATATGAGATTTATTTCCATGTCTACAGCTGGAGTGTTCTAATAAATGTTTACTGTAAAAGGAATATCTATGATCTTTGGTGAAATCATGACTTGAGAAATAACATGGTGTAATGGAGTAAGTAATATATACATATATATATATATATGTATATATATATATAGTCAATAAAGTGGGTCCAGATATAGGTTTTACAGGCTGGCCGTGTATTTTAGAATAAGCTATTACACTCTCCCAGTCTCAGTTTTACTTTCTAAATCTATGATCCTCAGACTGTTTCAAATTATTAGATTTTAAAGTTTATCAATATCATCTAATATTTAAGAAATTACGATTTATCATTTTTCTTTTGGGATATATCTGCATTTCCTTAGTATGCTGTAAAACTATTTAAAAATGGCTACACTCTAGAGAAGCAGCTCTAGAGAGTGGTCTCTATATCTGTCTGCTCTCAAAATCCCTTCAGGAGGTTCAATGAGTCAAAATAGTTTACATAATAATATTAAGACATCGTTTACCTATTGAAATGCCTCTACATTTTCTAACTACCTATCTCCTTGGAATAGAATCTTAATTTAGTTCAATTAAAATAACATATTAAAGATATGAGAAGTCAACTGTCTTCTCTTGTAAGCCTAATAATGACGTCAGTTAGGTCATTAAAGATATTATACATAATATACATACATATATATATGTATAAACAATGCCATTCTTCTGTTGTTTTTAATTTCAGAAAATATATCTTCATGGAATCTGTTATTTGTCTTAACATGTAGTATGGTTTATTGTTATTTTAAGTGAATTAAATTTTTTAAATGGATTATTTTTAATTTGGTAAATATTAACAAATGTAACATATTAAGAAGGCTCTGTGGAATCTTCAATAACTTTTCAGAGTGTAGAGTGGTCCTGAGGCCAAAAAGATTGAGAACCATTGTTCTAGAAGAACAGCCTGGCACATTGCCAATTGGACTTGGAATCAGGTAGACTTCTAATTTTCTTTCTGACATTTCGTAACTGTGAAACAAGAGGCAAATCCTTCAACATCTCTTTCCTCCAACAGCTACCAATAAATATAAACTTTATGCAGGTTGCAATCTGTATCATTGGAGGGAGCTCCCACAGAGATAAAATCAAATGACTGTGACACATTAATATAAAATTTATACTTTAGATTCCTAGATTGGTTCTTTTTTAGTTTATGATAGGAACAGAAAAAGACCAACAAGAATACTTAAGTGAATAAATATAAGAATAAATATTTCCCCATATTCATTTTCAATTGAATATTTAGTAAACAATGAGAACTATCTTGACCAAGGTGGTTCTTTAGGCAAGACTTCAGAATCACTGCAGCTCTGAAGGGGGAATAATAGACTGCAAGAAAGAAAGGCAATTTCCCCTCTTCCATTAACACAGACAATTTATCTCACCAGGTCTATTGTATAGAAAACTGCCTCTTGTGCTAATTAGCTCACAGTTAAATTCATTCTATTCCCTATCTTTTTAAACTAAAATTCAAGCACTGTGCCTATCATTTTTTCCATTCTCTCTGATTTCATTTTAAATCAAAGTATCTAAAAATGCAGCTATTAATCCTAATGCTTCTGTGAATAAACTGATTGTTCCTAGAGGTCAAAAAGACAATTCTCCTTTATCAAACAATATTGAACAGGACAATGCATATGCCTACATTTTGTCTTCCTAGATAGAATTAGGTCCAGAACACTCTGTCAGATAGGATGTCAGATTAGATGGACTATTGATTTATTCTAGGATAGCAAAGATCTTTTCTTATGAATGAACTTACCTTTTCTTAAATTTCTTTTTGAATGTTTAGCATCATTCTTTTTAACATCATATTGAAAATTTCATTAGATTAGGAGGCACTTCGTAGTCTTCTATTCTTTTTCATAATTATTTAGTCTTCTAATTGACTGATAATTGAACTCAGTGGTACTCTCTTTTAACAGTTTGGCAACCACAATCATAAAGTAGAATTTGGCAGAGCCAGAAAATAGGAAGGTCAAGATACTTCCATATAATATTACTGCTATATTTATTTTTTCCTGAACTGAACGTGAGCATTATTATGATCTGAGTAAGAGCCAACACAGTGTACAGAAAAAGTAGTTATCTGTCTGGATGGTATGACCTGAGGAGCCCCATAATAGCTTGCAAAGCAGCTACCTCCATATTCTATTATTGTGCCTTCCTTCCCTACTAGCTAATTTAAAAATACACCAGTAAGATGGTCAATTGATTTACAAATAAAAGTAAATGAATGATAATAATAACATTCATTATTATAAATTATTGTTATAATTAGCATTTGTGTAATCCTTTATGGTTTGCAAAGTACTTTACATAAATGTCTATTTCCTGGAAAGATAGAGTGGACCCTGATTAAAATCTAAACCTTCTCATAGAGAATGATGCATTCTTTGTCATGTATTCTCAGTGCCTGAGAGTACCTGGCACACAGTAGGCATTAATAATATGTTATTAATAGTTTTATTTAAAATTTATTTAAAATGTTATTAATGATATTAATAAAATGTTTGAGGATTGATTGATTGCATCTTATAACATTAACATATCAATTAGAATTTATTTTTCAGATGAGCTCTTCATTCACCTTGGTAAGCACAGAATGGTTTAAGGGGCTATATTAGTTTAAAAAAAAAAAAAAACTTGTTTTAAGGACTTGCAATGTACCAAACACTAGAGTAACAAAAAAATAGAGTAAGTGGAAAACAGTATGGAAAAAATTAGATTTAGATCAATATATTATACCATACACCAAGATAAATTCAAAATGGGTAAATGACCTAAATATAAAGAATGAAATCATAAATAAATTAGGTGAATAAAGAACTATATAGTTGTCAGATCTATGGGAAAGGAAGGGATTTATGACCAAGCAAGGTATCGAGAACATTACAAAATGTAAAATGAATAATTTTGATTATATTAAATTTAAAAGATGTTGCACAAACAAAACCAATGCAACTAAAATTAGAAGGGAAACAACAAAGTGGAAGAAATATATAGCAAAACTCTCTGATGAAGGTCTAATTTCCCAAACATATGAGGAACTAAGTCAAATGTACAAGAAATTAAGACATCCCCAAATGACAAATTGTCATGGGATATGAATAGGCAATTTTCAGATGAAGAAATCAAAACTATCTATAATCACATGAAAAAGTATTCCAAAGCCCTCCTAATTAGAGAAATTCAAATCAAAACAAATCTGAGGTACCACATCACGCCCAACAGATTGACCAATGTGACAGTAAAGGAAAATAATAAATGTTGGAGAGAATGTGGCAAAATTGGGACACTAATACTCTGCTGGTGGAGATGTGAATTGATCCAACCATTCTGGAAGGCAATTTGGAATTATACTCAAAGGGCTTTAAAAGAATGGTTGTCCTTTGATCTAGCCACAACTAGCTTTGTACCATAAAGAGATAATAATGAAAAATATTTGTGCAAAAATATTCAGAGCCATGCATGCTTTTGTGGTAGCAAAAAATTTGGAAAGTAAAGGTTGCCCCTTGATTGCGGAATGGCTGAACAAATTGTGGTATTTGATGGTGATGGAATACTACTGTGCTGTAAGGAATGATAAGCTGCTTGATTTCTACACGAGCTGGAAAGACTTATAAGATTTTAATTAATGTCCAAAACACCAAGTACTATATTTGATAAGGTTTATTAATAATCACTTGAAGTAGAGAGAAAATATACTAAAAGTGAGAGATGTTCAAACCTAATTATCTAACAAAAAGTGAATAAGTTCTCTAGCTCTCTTCTGTTGCTACAATCAAGGGAAATAGAGAGGGGCGGAGCTACTCAAAAATTATATCCTCCCTACATCCACATGTAATGTGAGAAGGAAAGTGGGATGCTGGGAAATGGAGTCCTGGGGATCAGATTCTAATTACACAGACCTCCATGAAATGATGCAGAATCAAATGAGCAGAACCAGGAGAACATTGTACACAGAGACTAAACATTCTGGAACAATCCTACGTAATCTGCTTTGCTACAGATAGCAATGCAATGATCCAGGACAATCCCAAGGGATTAAGAGAAGGAATGCTAATCACATGGAGAGAAATAACTGTGGGATTAGAAGCACAGAAGGAAAATATTTGGTTTTCATTTGGCTATCTGGATATTGGATGTGGGGTTTGGGTTTTTTTTTAAATTATTAGAAAATTATTAATATGGAAATAGGAATTGAGCGATAATACATGTGTAACCCAATAGAGTTGTTTGTCAGCTCTGGGAAGGGGGTGGGAGAAAAGGGATGAAAAGAACATTAATCATGTAACTATGGGAAAATACTTAAAAATTATAAAAAGAATAAAACAAAAACAATCTGAGGCACTTACAGGTATATGGCAATAAAGGACTAGAACTATCATTTCATTAGGACATGGAACACACAGAGAAAGAGCTAATATAGATAATTGACCACATTATGATTTTTAGTCTGAGAATTACCAGTGAGCCACTTAATTCTCCCAAATGGACAGTATGTATAAGAGGCAGAATTTGAACTCAAGACTTTCTTTCTCTGAGACTACCTCTGCATTCAGTATAATACATCATTTTTCTATTGTTAGACACAAATGCTGATCCTTCATCTATTTGTATGCACTGTTGTAATTGTTTCATAAGTCATTTAATTTGACAAAACTGTACTACTTTACATGTTCTTTAATCCAAAAGCAGATTTGTCATTTCTTTTATATTATTCACAGTGCCTTGCAGAGTGGTTATGCGTTTAGTAGGTTCTTGATAAAGGTTTATTGAGCTGATTTGAACATAACTGTATTGAAAGGGAAGTTGTAAACTGAGGCAGGTGATTTTCTGATGTTATGCTTCAGGAAATTAAGTATGTACAATATCTATCTAAAATTAGGGAATTTACCTGACAATTTACTTGATGTTACATTTAGTTTGTCTAAGTAGATAGAGAAGACATAAGTTGATAGTACATTTTCAACCAAAAAAAAAAGAATAGTAAAAACCAAATCTTAGAATTAGACATTTTAACTTTGATTTGAGGTGAAAAGATATGTATTTCCTTCTAACATATTGATCACATGAGTTAATATTTGTAAAGTGTTTAGCACAATGCTTGGCACATAGCAGATTGTTAATAGATTCTTATTCCCTTTCCCTTCATTCTGCCTTATGCTGATGCGTACGATAATTTTTTTTCAATTGACAAGGAAACAGATTTATTAATAATGTCATTTTTCAAAAACAAATTTCAATCAAAAAGGATAATTCCTTTCAGTTTATGTTTTTTAATATTTCATGCATTTTACAAGGCTTTCTTGACTTCACTTTTTACTATACACATGATAAAATTAGTTTTTAATTACCACTAAATATATTATAATGAAGCCAAGCCTGAATTAATCTCTTCTTACTTTCTCTCCATTAGAAATAGGGAAGTCTAATTGAACTATGTGTAATTAAAAGCTCTCACAGCTTGATATCATCTCTTTAAATATACTACCAAATGTCCAGCTTTATTGGAGGTGAACTAGCCTGGAAGTAGCACTCAGGCATTGCACTTTCTGTGTGGATGTGTGTTGAGATATTCCGGCTTCAGAATAAATTCACAGTTTCATCCTTGGAACAGAAAGAGGTTAGCCATGTGTCATAACTGGAAGAGCAGGATACAAAAGTCCCATTGTGCTCTATTATCTGATCCCATAATGATGGTAGGTTATTGCTAAAAGTTGATTTGTAGGCTGATTTGGAAAGTGTCAGAATGGATTATGTCAGCATGTTATCAAAAAAGTAGCCTGTAGCTATTGAAAAATGTGGCAGCATAATTATTACCATGGGTAGGTAGATTTTGTCTGTCTGAATTCTATTTTCTGGCTACCTCTGTGGATGGATATTTAGATTAGTGTTTGGTTTCCATATTTATACTGAGAAATGTGTCCTGTCATTGTTGCAGCTGACAGTTAAAGGGAGGAATTATCAAATGTGGGTTTTCACTGACTCTCTGATCATCATGTATTAACTTTGAAGATGGCAAGGAATTATAGAGCTAGAAGGAACTTTAGAGATCATCTAGTTCAGCCTTCTGCCTCTAAAGCACTATTCCAGGTTAAACAACCTGTACACACAAGAGAAAAGATATTATACATTATCCTATAGCATTTCCTTTTAGTGATCCATAAATATGTTCAAGGAATTCTAAATTCATTTCCTCCTCACCCATCCCAAATCATTAGTGAGTGCTCTTCTTATTCCCTATACAATTATTTTATTTACTTTAAATATATTTTATTCATCAATTATTTGTGTAGATGTTTTTCTTCAGTAGAATATAGACTGCTGGAGATTTTTTTTCCTTCTGTATTCTCAATGGTGGTATAATACTTTGTATATAGTTTATAAGTAATAAATGTGTGTTGAATCCAAAGTATTCCTCTGGAGGACAGAGAACTGGATATAGAATCATCTATGCCTATTTTCATTTCTTATCTCAGATATTTACTAGCTGTTTCACTCTGAAAAAAATCACTTAGCTCTCTGAACTTTAGTTTCCTTTCTGGAAAATTATTGGGGCAGTTAGACTCTCGGTCCTCTAAGATCCCTTTTAGTTCTAAATTTAGGATCTTTTAAGCTATAATGCTACTTGCTTTTTCTTTGTGTAATGGGAATGCATAATTCTAATAGTATTTCTTTCCCCAACTTATATTACAGTTTTTCTCATTTTATCATATGACTTTGAGAACTTTTATGACCAATGTTCCCACATCTTGAAAGAAAATCTGGTCTTGCTTCTTTCATGGATTTTTGCGTCTTTTCCTCAGAAACCTGACATTTATCAGGAGGTTTGGATTAGAAGTTTTAAATGTTTTGTAGGAACTGTTAGAGGTTGTGCTTTGCAGGTAAGCCCTTTAGATGCCAAAGTCATCTAAATTTATTTATTCTTTGTTTGTTATATTAGAATACCCAATTAACTTCCTTTCTCCCTTTCTTCTCCCCATTAAAAGACATTATTAGTCAAAGACAAAAGGATGTGTTTGTGTAAAATCGTCTTACTCATCTGCTCTTTCTCTGAAAACTGATACACACAAGTGACTTTTAAAGAGTATTTCTATTTCTGCATATAATACTCTCTTGATTCTGCTTATTTCACTCTTCATAATTTCATGTAGGTCGTTCCAAGTTTTTACAAAATTAACCTGTTTATCATTACTTTCAGTGTAGTAGTATCCCCTCATAATCATACACTACAACTCGGTTAGCTATTCTCAAACTGATGGTAAACACTTCAATCCCTAGTCCTTTGCCACCACAAATAATACCTCATGATGAGAAATTGGTGTTTCTTTCAAATTAAAAAAAAAAACTAATTAATAGAAACCACAGTATGGCCTCCATTGTCTTTGGCCATGAAAGGATAGTAAATACCCTTGGACACAAGATAGATAATAACCTCTTTAAATGTAAAATCAACTACACTGAAGAAGACCTACAGTGGTCTAAAGCAAGACACATTGCCCTTGGTTAGTAGGTTTATCTTTCAAATCATCACAGCCATATACTTATTATAAGCTGAGTTTCATTCCTCAAATATCCCCAACTTTACTCATGTCCTTTTTTTTTTTTTGATCAATGGGGGGTAAGACTATTCCTTTGTATTTCTTGTACTATGCAGTCAAGGACTTACTTAAGTGGAAATAGCTCAGGTCAGAGTTCAAATGAAATGAAACATTTCTACAAAATCTGATAGTTTAAAAATGATATTTACTTATCCATCTCTGGGAAAGGATATTTAATGCAAATAAAGGCAAGATGAATTGAGTTGGCCACACATTCTCCTGTCTTCTGCATTACCTTTGAAATCTGAAGGAGGAATGGCCCACTTCATTGTGTCCCTGTTATTTGGTACCTAGGCAACAGAAAACAATGTTGTTAGTTCAAGCCATTTGTCTCTCCAGCCAAGTAAGTTTCAAGGATAGCTTAATATCTTTTAATGAAAAAGTAGCCTAGAAAACTAGAAACCTCTCACTAGAAAAATAAACCTGACCTTTGTGGGACAGAGAGAGCCTTGGAATATCTTACTCCTGGAGGCAGAGCCAATATGGAGAGTTAGTACAAGGAAAAACTTAAAGGTCTCTCAGAAATATCTTCCAAATCCATCATTACAAAGTGTCTCAAAAGGACGGAGGTCAAAACAAAACAAGTGAAGGGGTTCTTCCACTGGGGGCAAAACAGCACAAGAGACTACCTCTTCACCCACTCATCGCACCAGTTAGATCCAGGGTTAGGGAAGTCTTCAAATTCTTGGGGGTGCCTGAAAGCACCACAAACTCACCCCTGAGGCCTGTGCCAGACCTGGACAGTGAGACTTGGGGAATAGTAGGGAGCTTGCTCCCACACTGAAGTAGCAGAGACAGCAGCAACTGAGCAGCCTGATAAACTACAGACCCACCTTTGAAAATCCCAGCAATAAGAGGTGGAGCTCAGAGCTGTAGCACCAGCAGCAGCAATAGCAACAGTATCAACAGCAGCAGCTGAGGAAGAAACCCTTAGACAAAATGCTCTACAATACACAAAAATCACCTCAGATCTACCTACCCTCACTCAGGCCTCTGACAGAGAAGGAAAGGGAAGATAGTCCCAAGGCAAAGCCCTATGAGTCAGAAACCAAGATAGCAATGACCACTAACATGCAGGAATTCCAGTCTACCAGAGGGAAAAAGAGTAATCAACAACAAACATAGTTCTTGATTCTGAAATATATCTATGAAGAAAAAGAACAAAATAAAGAAGCAGCAGCAGACAGTGAAAAACAAAAACAAACCAAATTTTGTTAAAAAATGGAAATTAGTCACAAGCCCTGGAGGAACATAAAAAGGAGTTCAAGAACCAAGTTAGAAAGATAGAAAAAAAATGGGAAGAAAAGTAGGCAAAAGAAATGAAAAAAAAAATACAAAAAAGAAAATAACAAGTCAGCATTACAGCATTACATAGGATTTGGCAGCTTCCACACTAAAGAACCACAAAGTTTGGAACATGATATTCAAGAAGGTAAGAGGATTAGGTCTATAACCAAGAATAACTCACCCAGCAAAACTTACTATATGCTTTCAGGGGAAAGTATGGGTATTTAATAAAAAAGAAGATTTCCAAGCATTCCTAAAGAAAAGACCAGAATTAAATGGAAAATATGCTATCTAAATACAAAATTCAAGAGAACCATAAAAAGGTAAACAAGAAAGAGAAAAAAAATAAGGGCTCCAATAAGGTCAAGTTGATTATATTCCTATATGGAAAAATTATATCTGTAACTCTCAAAAATTGTTTTCATTATAATAGTAGATAGAAGAAATATACATAAACTGAGAGTGTGGTATTAAGCTGTTTAAGATGATATGTAAAAAAATTGGGAAAAAATTATATTAAGATAAACCAGATGGAAGAGGTAAAGTAGGGTAACTTATATCACATAAAGAGGCACATTGGGTTGGGGGGAATGCTATTATTAGAAGGGAAGGAAGAGAGTGGTGACAAGTAAAAAATAAACTTTCCTCTTAGTATAATCAGTACTGAGAGTAAAGAACATCCAGATTCATTGGGGTATAGAATTCTATGTTACTCTATAGAGAAGTAGGAAGGGAATAAGTTAGAAGGGGTATGGGAGGAGGAGTATGAAAAAGGGAGGGAAAAATGGTGGGGGGGTAACCAAAAGTTCCTAAAGAGAAGTAGGAGGGAAATAAGAAGGGAGGGGGTATAAGGAAAGTAAAATAAGTGTGGAGAGAGGGGGACTGATTAATAGCAAAACACTAATGTGGAAGGAATTAGTGAAAGAAAGACCAGTTTTAAAAGTTGAAGTCAAAATGATGTGGAATACACAGGTGGTAATCATAACTCTGAATGCGAATGGGATGAACTAACCCATAAAATGGAAGCAGATAGCAAAGTGGATTAAAAACCCCAATCCTACCACATGTTGTCTATAAGAAACACATATGAGACAGGTAGACACACACAGGGTAAATATAAGAGGCTGGAGTAGAACTTATTGGGTATCAGCTGAGAAAAAGAGGCAAAGAGTCTCAATCTTTATATCTGACAAAGCTAAAGTAAAAATAGAACTGATTAAAAGAGGTAATTACATCCTGATAAAAGGTAAAATAGATAATTTTAAAAATCAGTTCTAAAACTGTATACACCAAGTGATATACCGTCCTGAATTTTAGAGGATAAACTACTGGGGCTTAAGGAGTAAATAGATAGTAAATCTGTACTAGTGGGAGACCTGAACCTTCCTCTATCAAATCTAGAGAAATCAAATCAAGAAATGAATAAGAAAGAGATGAGATGTGAATGAAATTTTAGAAAAATGGGAGTTAATAGATATATGTAGAAAATTAATTAGGACAAAAAGGAATACACCTTTTTAGCAGCACATGGTACATTCACAAAGATTGACAATGTACTATGAAGGAAATTATTGGTTCTCTTTGTCTATTCTGAGTTTACACCTGTGAAAAGGGAATCCTTTATTCTCTTTGCTTAGTTGGAGTTAAAACTTTGGTTAACAATAACCTAAGTACCCCTATGTAGTACCTCACTAGATTGGACAGAATTAACTCCCTTTTGTCTACTTTTCAATTAATCAATAAAAGCAAATATACCCATACTTAACCCATAAGTAAGGGAAGTCCACAAACTCTTACTACAGTAGTTTAACACCTCCAAAAGTAAGATACCCCTATTTAACATTAAGTGGGGGGATGTCTGCAACCCAAGTGCTAAACTGGGTGATAACTCAGAAACATGTAAATCCTAGGAGTAGAGTTAACATCTTTAAAGGTGACAAGTCAATCCCACAGACACTTCCCCTGGGAAGGACTGGACAATATGGAAACTGTGATTGGCCTCTGTGAGAGGGGCAGGAACAGGAAACCACAATACAAGCCAAGAAATCTCTAAGCTAGGGCACTCTTGTGAAGTTGGGTCTTGTGAAGAATGTTTTCTGGAGATAGCCTTCAAAGGAATTTCACTGGAAACTGTGGTGTGGATTGTTCACTATCCTTCAACTTCAACACTCCTGAACTACTTCATTAGGTGAGTAAAAAGGTTGACTCCCTTCCTAGCTTCCTAAGAGACTAGCTTCCATCTTGGAGGTGATCCAGTGGTCAATCGCTACTGGCTCTCCCTGCGGACTAGTATAGCTATTTTCTCTAACTTCTTTCACATTTCTCTACTTTATTGTTTCCCCTCTATTTTGATGAATAAACTTCTGACTTGAGATATAATAATTTTGGAGACCACATTAATTCATATAATTTAAGTCCAACCATTAAATTTAACATTTACAGTACTGGCGCATAAAAACATGGGAAACAAATGCAAAAAAAAAGCAGAAATTATAAATGCAACTTTTTCAGATCATAATGCGATAAAAATAATCATTAGTGAGGGTGCATGGAGAGGCAAATTAAAATTAATTGGAAGTTAAATAATCTTATTCTCCAAAACTGATTGGTTAAAGAAAAAATCATAGAAACAATTTGTAATAAAGAGGGTGTCTTGAGAGAGAAGTGAGGGAGAGAATGGAGTCTTCATTCCCTCAAGGCAAGGACGAAGGAAAAGGAGATGATGTTATAGTTAAGTCAAGAGATAGAAGGAGGGTGAATCTGTTTCCCCCCTTCAATTCTCTCTGGTTATGGCCCCTCACTGTGTCTACCTTATTCTTCTCTGTTGCCAGGCTCTTCCTAAATGATAACTTCTTACTTCTAGAGGGAGAGAGAGGTCACTTCTATCCCCCCTCAGCTGTGACTGCCCTTCACTGAGGCTTGAGTCAGTAAAAGGTTTTGATAACAGGTTTATTCTATGAAAACAAAGACCAAGGACAAGATTGAAATGGATGGTGTATTGTGGTTAAATGGAAAGAGGGAAGAAGGGATCCCCATCTATATAAACCCTTTCCCCCCAAAGTTAGCAATTCATGTTTGGTGGCCTGAGCCCCTGAGGGGTTCAGAGCAGTGAACCTTGGCTTTTGGTACAGTACATCAGGTGTCTTAAGTTCAAGGTAAAGGGAAATTGTGACAGATCTTCTTGTGAACTATTTCCTTCTTCAGGTCTTTGCCCACTTGTTGATCTGGGAAGACTGGGATCAGGTTTCAGGGAGAGAGAAAAGGTTTCTGGGATCCATATCCAGTCAAAGAATGGACCTTCTCCTTAGCAGGTCTCAGTCAAGAGAGTAGAGCCAACTGACTCAGGGTTTTGTTTTGTGTTTTTCCTTTCAGAGTTCCAAATTTTCTCTCTTTGCCCAATCCCCACTGCTGATGAAATCCTTGCAGTTCTGCCAGGCTTTCCTTCCAAAAGTCTCTGAATTTTCTCTTTCTCACAAATTACTAATTTCATTGAATAAAATGACAGTGATGAGACATCCTCTCAAAATCTACAGGATGCAGCCAAAGTAGTACTCAGGGGGAAATTTATATCCCTGAGTGCCCATATTAAAAAAAAATTAAAAAAAAAGAAAGAGCAGATAAACAAATTGTGCATGTAACTAAAAAGAAAAACAAAAACAAAAACTAGAAAAAGAATGATTAAAACTCTAAGATAATGATCAAATTGGAAATCCTAAAAATCAAAGGAAAAATGAATAAAATTGAAAATAGTAGTACTATTGAATTAATAAATAAAAGTAGGAACTAGTATTTTGAAAAAAAAACAAATAAAAGAGACAAAGTATTGGTTTATCTAGTTAAGAAAAAGAAAGAAGAGAACCAAATTTACAGATGAAATGCATGATCTCACCTCTAATGAAGAGGTAATTAAGAGATATTTCACCCAATTATATGACAATAGATATGGCAATCTAGGTAAGATGGACTAATATTTACAAAAATTATAAATTGCCTAGATTAACAGAAGTGGAAATAAAATACTTAAATAATCCCATATCAGAAAGAGAATTTGAACAAGTCATTAAAGAACTCCCTTAGAAAAAAATCACCAGGGCAGATGGATTCACAAGTGGATTCTATCAAAAATTTAAATATCAGTTGATCCCAGTTCTTTACTAACTATTTGATAAAATAGGCAAAAAAAAATCCTAACAAATTCTTTTTTATGATACAAATATGGTACTGATTCTCAAGCCAGGAAAACCAAAAATAGAGAAGGAAAACTATAGAACAATTTCCTTCATGAATTCAGATTCAAAAATATTAAATAAAATGCAGTGGTACCCTGACACACTAGTTTAATTCAATCCATGGCCAAGCTCATAACTCAATTTGCTCATGTGTCAAATCAAATTTCCCCATTTAAATGAGTGGAAATGCAAGTAATCCATTCCACACACCCCCCAGGAGCATGAATTATTTTTTATATGCTTTAAAATATTAAAATATACTTTATAAATAACAAATAAATATATTTATATATAATAAGAAACAATGTAAAAAATAAATTTGCTTATGAAATGTTATTTAACTTCAAGGTCAGACAAAGATGCTGGCAGAGAAGTTTTCCTTTAGTGCACTATTTTTAACATGACTTAATTCTAACTTAACATATAATTCTATATTTAAATGAAAAATTGAACTTACACATTACTTATGATATGTAACTTTAGTGATAAACTTAATTGCTATTTTTCTATTTATCATTTTCTTCATTGAATTTTTGGCTATTTTGCCACACTTTACTCAATTTCACTTAGAGGTCATTTCAACAAAAACCTTTTCATGGAAGTTTGTTTCTTCCTCCCTTTCAGAACATTCTGATAATGTGTGAAACAAGTATAGTCACAGGGCTCCAACACATGACCTGTTACTTCTTGTGGGTATGTCTTTTCAATAAACTCTTTAATTTTTTCCCAAATCCTCAACATTTCCTTAATTATAGAAGAAGAAGAAATTGAAGGGATCAAAGTAGGTAATGAGGAAACTAAACTATCACTCTTTGCAGATGACATGATGACATACCTAAATAATCTATTAATCAATAATTTTAGCAAAGTTGCAGGGTACAAAATAAACCCACATAAATCATCAGCAATCCTATATGTTTTCAGGAAAACCCAGGACCACGATTTAGAAAGAGAAACTTTATTTAAAAAGATTTTAGACAAGATAAAATTTTGGGGAATCTATTTGCCTAGACAAATTCAGAAATTATATGAACATCACTACAAAACACCCTTCACACAAATAAAACTAGATCTAAATAATTGGAAAAACATCAATTGCTCATAGGTAGGAAGAGCTAATACAATAAAAATGACAATCCTATATAAATTAACTTACTTATTCAGTGCCATACCTATCAAATTACCAAAAAACATTTTTATAGAATTAGAAAAAAATATTATGAAGTTCATCTGGAAAAACAAAAATCAATAATATCAAGGAAGTAATGAAAAAAATGTAAGGGATGGAAGCTTAGCAGTACCAGGTCTCAAATTATTCTATAAAGCAGTGATCATCAAAACAATATAGTACAGGCTTAGAGATAGAGGGTTGATCAATGGAATAGACTTGGGGTTAATGACAAGATAGTGTCTGATAATCCTAAAAATCCCAGCTTTTCAGACAAGAACCCACTATTTGACAAAAACTACTGGGAGAACTGGAAAACAGCACAGAAGAAATTATATCTAGATCAACATCTTACACCTTATACCAAGATGAATATGTAATGGGTAAATGACAAATATAAAGAGGGGAATCACAAACAAATTGGGTGAACATAGAATAGTATACCTGTCACATCTATGAGAAATGAAGGAATCTGAGATCAAGCAGGAAATAGAGAACTCTAGAAAATATAAAATGAATAACTTTGATTATATTAAATTAAAAAGGGGTTGTACAAACAAAGCCAAGGCAACCAAAATTAGAAGGGAAGCAACAAATTGGAAAAAAAAATAACAAAAACCTTTGACAAAGTTCTAATTTCTTAAATTTACAAGGAGATAAGTCAATTGTGCAAAAAGGTTAAGGGACATGAATAGGAAGTTTTGAGATAAAGAAATCAAAACTATCAGTAAGAACATGAAAAAAGTGTTCTAAATCTCTCAAAATTAAGTAAATATAAATCAAAACAGCCCTGAGGGACCACTTCATATCTAGCAGATTGGCCAATATAACAGTAAAGAAAAATAATAAATGTTAACATGATCATGGCAAAATTGGGACACTAATGCATTGCTGATGGAGTTGTGAATTATTCCTGCCATTCTGGAATTATGTGAAAAGGGTTTTAAAAGAATTCATACCCTTTAGTCCAGCAATACCAGTAATAGGTTTGTATCCCAATGAGATAATAAGGAAAAATGCTCGTACAAAAATAATCATAGTGGCACTCTTTGTGGTGAAAAAAATTGGAAAATGAAATATCCCTCGACTGGGGAATGGCTGAACAAATTGTGGTATATGTTGGTGATGGAATTCTACTGTGCTGTAAGGAATGATCTTCTGGAGGATTTCTATATGAACTGGGAGAACCTTAATGAACTTATGCTGAGTGAAATGAGCAGAATCAGGAGAACATTGTACACAGAAAGTAAAACATTGTGGAACAATCCAAGGTAATAGACTTTAATGCAACAAGCCAAGACACTTCTGAAGGACTTATGGAAAAGAATACTAACCATATTAAGAGAAAGAACAATGGGAGTAGAAATGCAAAAGAAAAATATTACACCACTTATATGTCTATATGGGTATGTGATTTGGGGTTTAGGTTTTAAAAGATCACTCTATAGCAAAAATGAATAATATGGAAATAGATATCAAATGATAATATTTGTACAACTTGATGGAATTGCTTGTTTTCTCTGTGAGGTGAGAGGGAAAAGGAGAGGGAAAGAAAATGAATCATGTAAACATGGAAAAATACTTTAAAATAAAAATTAATTTAAGAAAGAATATCAGATTTCCATCCCTACCACCTTTCACACATTTTTCCTAAGGTCTGCAAGGAAAAAAAACTGTTTATAACCTACCCTTTTGGTACTCCATCCTCCAAGGTCCCTTTAGGTAATGGCAAGCCTTCAATTGGAAATAGTATGGTAGCAGCTGGATGGCTCAATGGATTGAGAGCCAGACCTAGAGATGGGAGGTCCTAGGTTTAAATCTGGTCTTGGACACTTCCCAGCTGTGTGACCTTGGGCAAGTCACTTAACCCCCATTGCTTAGCCCTTACCACTCTTCTGCCTTAGAACCAATACACGCTATTGATTCTAACAAGGGTTTAAAAAAATAGGAAATTGTTGACCAATATCACATTGAGTCCTAGCAGCAATGAGTTAGGTCCACTCATTTCCACATCTCAGACAGACAAGGGATATGGTGGGTTTATTTTTTGCCACTGCTTATACAAGTTTCTACTTTGGTTGGGTCTTTTTCACTTCCTATTGTGCTCCTTATGGAGCCTACAATTCTGCTCTCTATACTGGTGTTGGAGCCCAGATAGCCTGCTTTGATGTCTGTCATAGATCCTCTGATACTACAGATCCCCTGAGGTCTGTTAGGAGCTATGTCCTCAGGAAGTGCCCTTCTGTATTAGGAAGAGAATTTAACTCATTTCTCCATAATATATTAATAATATCTATTCCTTTTCCATACATTCATCCCCAAGAGAACTTTGTATTCTGAAATATATAGTTTCCTTACAGGTATACTTTTGGAAAAGTTCTTTTTGATGCTCCACCATGCTGATTATCTCCAAAGCCAATTACAATTGTATTTCTTCTGGAACAAAGACATCTTTCTGTTACTTTCCATTCAATGAGTTCCTAAGTCTTAGTTAATTTTTTAAAATATAATTATATTCTTTAAAATCTTATTCTGCCCCTATTACAATGTAAACTCATTGCGAAAAGGGATTGTTTTTCACTTTTCTTTGTGTCTCCAGTCCTAATCAAAGTGATTAACAAATGGCAGTAATAATATGTTTATTGGCTGACTAATTATTATGATTTTATATCAATATCTGGAAGATTTCCCTGAGGAAATTCATATAAACACAAAAAGAAGACTAGCAAAGCAGAAGCATTTCCTAATACCTGTTCATAATAAGGACATTTTAGAGGATTTTTTCCCTAAATGGAATACAGGATTTCATCATCTGTGAATCTTGAGCTCAGTTACCAAGCCAGAGTTATATAATTAAGTTTATCACTGGGAGAGAATAATGGCTGCTATAACTCTGGAGTTAAATTCAATCATGGAACATGTGGAAACATTGACTGAACCAAGTACAAATTTCAGAGGCCATAAAACCAGAATCAAAATAGTTATAATTGGTTTATATTTTTCATGTTACCTTTCATTTTTCTCATAAACATCTCATTAAACATCGATAGTTCTCTATCCTGAGTATATGTTCATTTCCTTGTGTTTCTCCTAAAGATAATTGTGTGGTACTGGCCACTTACTGTCATTCCCTTTGAGTACTTCATTTTTTGAAGTTTCATTGTTTTTTATCTTTTTTTCCTTGAAGTTATTTTCAAAATGCTCTCATCAATATCACTTTCTTCTTAATATTCTGTTTCTTATATTCCTTATTGCATGTCACCTTTTGCCTTGATACCCAAAGAATTCAAGAACTATTCAGTTTAAATGATTTGATTTCTTGTTATTTTTTGTTTTGCAATTATTGGGTGCCAACAGTAAGCAAAATGCTGATCTAAAGGCCTTTCAGTTTCAAAGGACTTTAGTGTCACACTGAGCTTCACTGAACTGTTTTTATTTTTTCATCCATGTAAGACACCTGGGGCATTATTTGATGGATAGGAACCAAATTAAATGGAATTATTATTATTAATTATTAACTAAAAAAAAAGTTCTTCCTATGAAACGCCAAAGGCTAACAGGGTGATGATGGGCAAAAAATCTAGGGAAATAAAATTTCAAAGAACATTCTAATTGAAAGGTAATGATATATCAAAGTATGCTAAATTATCTGAACGAGTTCTGTGATTCATGTAAATTGTAGCAAGTAGACACTGAGCAATTTGCCTATGCCATATGCTCTCTGAAAATTACTTCTGTCAATCCTTCACATTGATTTTTGTTCATTTCCCTTCTGCCATATGAATTTATTGAGTCTGATATCATTGGCTTTGTGAGAGTCAATTGTTAAATTTTCATTGGAAGCATTTACAAATCAAAATAAACAAATGCTATTAAGCAAGATTTGTTTTATTATTTTTATAGACAAAAATATAAATGTAGATTAAACTTTTAAAATGGGTCTATTATTGTTTTCTTTTTCAGTGAGCTAGTTGTAAACATTACTAAAATAACCTTGTTCTTAGAGAAAGAATATTTAATATTTCTTCTTCTACCTGTGAGTTGGAGTTTGAAGCATCATCTTAACTAAAACGGAGAGTTTGCCCTTGATGCTAAGGGCACTGAAAAAACAAAGCACAGGTCTTTAGAAGGAGGGAAGAGGCTAGCCCAGGATTCTGTCTGTGTGTTCTAATTCTCTCAGTCAAAGACAGAAACCTCACCATCAATAGAAATCTGTGACTATCAAAATGACTTTTATCCAGGCCCTCTTCTACAAGTGATAAATCTACAAATTAAATATTAATTTAATAACTTTGAATATTTTGCCTTCAGTTAAATAGTCTTATTGAGTTCAAGTCTGATTTCACTACAGGTTTGGAGTGTAAACATGTTTATTGCAGTGGTTAGTTATACAGTGCTTGGAAGAAAATAAAGTCTGAATCAACAGTAAAAATTATTTTAGTCTTAAAATATTAATAAAAGAAATACATATTACATTAATGATACATTTTACAATATTTTGTGATTGTGTCTTCACCATCAAAATTGGAAATTTTTAGTTAATAAAAAGCAGTACAATGGAAGGTGTATAGGATATAAATTCATGAAATATGTCTTTTTTCCCCTTTCTTAATTACCTTTTGGTGATTCTCTTGAGTTGTGTGTTTAGGCATCAAATTTTCTGTTTAAGCCAGGTCTTTTCTTTAGGAATGATTGCAAGTCTTCTACTTTACTAAATGATTATACTTTCCCAGGCAAGAATACAGTCAGTTTTTCTGGGTAGTTGATTCTTGGTTGTAGATTCAGTTCCCTTACTTTCTGGAATATCATATCCTGTGCCTTCCTGTCCTTCAGTTTGGATGCAGCCAGGTCCTCTGTTATTCTAACTGTGGTTCCATGATATTTGAACGATTTCTTTTTAGCAGCTTGTAGTATCTTTTCCTTGGTCTAGTAGTTCTTGAACTTTACTATAACCTTTCTGGGCATTGTTAATTGGGGGTTAAATGCAGGAGGTGATTTTTGGATTCTTTCAATCTCTACTTTTCCCTCTTGTTCAAGAATGTCAGAGCAGTTTTCTTGGATAATTTCTTGTAGAATGATGTCCAGGATTGTTCTTTTGTCATGATTTTCCTGTAGTCCAATAATTCTTAAATTATCTGTTCTAGAGCTATTTTCCAGGTCTGTAATTTATCAGTGAAGTATTTCATATTTTCCTTAATTTTTTCATTCTTTTGATTTTCTTTTACAGACTCTTGCTTCCTTGTGAAGTCATTTCCATCTAGTTGTTGGATTCTAATTCTTAAAGTCTGAATTTCATCCCTGGCTTTTTGGTCATCCTTCTTCTATTCTATTTTTCTTTGTAGGTCATCTTTCACTTTCTTTGCATTGTTTTCAAGCTGGTCAATTCTGGCTTTTAAAACACTATTTTCCTATTTTACTTCATGTGCTTCTGTTTCCAGATGACTTATTTTGCTTTTTAAGTTCTTTTTCTAATTGTCTTTAAACACTCTTAAATGAATTTTGAAATTGTGTTTTGAGTTTTTTCTAAAACCTGTGTCCAATTTTCTACAGTTTGGGGATTTTTGCTTGGTGATCCTTGGTCCTCCTCTGTCCCATTTGTTCTTTGTTCATTACCTGGACAGAAGGTGGAAATTGTAATTTCTTTTTTACTCATATTTTTTTTTCCTTCTTTCCCCCATCATTAGCCATAATCTTGATCCTCTGTTTATTTGCTGGATCTGTATGTTTGGACTATTCTATCCTGAAGGGGCTTCTTCTCTGCTCTACTGATTGACTAGATTAGACTAATTGAGTATTAATGAACCCTGAGACCAGATCTTCCCCAGCTGCCAGCAGAAGCTGAAGGTATAGATGAAGGTGTGGAGGCTGAAGGTAGTTAAATTCGTCCTCTTCTCTCTTCCTTTCTGCCTGAAACCTCCCTGCCAGCTTTCAAGTCACAGCCCTGAGCTTCCCATAATGGTACCAAGGTATTCTGTCGTGGTTCCAACTTTCAACCTGGGATCCCAGTTAGCAGAAGTTTTATAACAACTCTCAGTGAAGTGGGTAGGGGAGGGTGTTAGAGATTGAACTTCCCTGCCCTCTGAAGGCTTCTTATCTGCCCTATCAATAGAAGGAATTAAGACAGAGAGTTGATCCACAGAGCTAGATGTGCCCTGAGGCCAAAACCTCCAGAAGCAAATGCCCAAGATGGAGAGTAGTGGCTGAAGTCTGTAAGGAAGCTACCCTCCTCTCTGCCCCTCTCCTCCAGCTGCCTCCCTATCAGCTGTAGTCAGAGCCCTGAGCCTTGTGTAGCTGTGGTAGCAAGGCACTCCCTCCAGACTGGAGCCCTCGCCCTGAGATCCCAGCAACTGCCTGAGTTTTAGCACAGTAAATAAGAAGGAGTCCTGGGATCTTCCTTTCCCTAAACCCAAAAATTCAGCCTTCTCTGCATACCTTTTAATTTGAATTGGGCAGGAATGTCTCCCAGCTCTGCCCTGTTATTGGATTTGGTTTTCTGTCCCCCTCAAAGCACTTTGTTTTTGATTGGTGTGGAAGAGTTTTCACAGGGGACTCAACTTTTGCTGCTTCTAAGAGGCCATCTTGACTCTGCATTACAAAAACTGTCTTTTAATCCCAGCTGTACAACAAACTAACTTTGTGTTCTGAGGTAAGTTACTTACTGTCTCTGAGCCCTAGTTTCCTTATATTTAAATTCATGGAATACAGTGTATATGAGAAAATTGTCGACTCAAATTCAATGATTCTATTTATAGATAATATGAGAGATACAAAATAATACAATAAATCAGGTTTTATTCATTGGATTATTTTATGTCCAAATGGTCCTTGGTTGAAAAAGATAGTTTCACTAAAGCACCATCACTAACTACAAAAACTGTCAGATAACTAATGAATGCCAAAGGCATTCCAAAATAGTTGGTGAACTGCCTGGGGAGACAGAGGAACTATTCCAATTGACTAGTTTTAGGGAACCATTTTGTACAATGCCAACAACACACTGGGGACATAATAACCCAGCTCAACTTTTCAGTTGCCATGTAGTATCTCCTATAAACAAAGACAAACTTTTTACGTGAGGTGTAGTTCATTCTAGGAGAAGGAGGATTTGTTGGTCTGCAACATATTGACACTGGATATTAAAAAAGTAAGGATGCCTTGCTCTGCTTTAATTTACTATAAATTAGTTGCAATGCCTTAGGCATCCATTTGTTCTCTAGCAATAGAGTTTGCTTTGGATTTGTGAGTACCTGGTAGAAAGGGATGCAGACTTTAAGAAGGACACAAACCAAGGGAAGGGTGGGAGGTGGGTAGGGAAAAAAAGAAACCTCAAATGTATAGTTCCTGTATTTTGATTGATTTCCTACAGTTGGCTCTGCTGAGAAAAAGCGTTAGCTTTTGTTCCCTGGTATCCTTACCCCTTTTCCCAGGTGTTACATCAGGTTTTGTTTTATTTCTTATTTTATATTTGCTTCAAGTCCTTGAATATCTATCAATATTTCCTTCCGTCTTTGCTTTACCTCCTGAAATCCTTCTTTGCTACTCTTCTTTAAACTGCTGCAACAAGACATTTATGGTTTCCTCTGCAATTTCTCAAGCCTAGATACATCCCTGTCATATCCCTTTGTTTTCCTTAGTACACTCAGATTACTGCTTATGCCTCTTCCTCATTTCATCCAGGGCTGAATAGTCCAAAAATATTTCTTTTGCTTCCATCAAATTCTCAAATTAATTATTAGTGTATACTGTGGCCGTTTTAGCTAAGTGGGGTACAACTTAATCGTTATTCACATTCACTAAAATTACAGCACATTAAGTCCCCAAAGCCTAACCACATCAATCAATAAAAACATATTATATGCCAGGCACTGTTTGAAATGTTAGGGATACAAAAAAAGACAAAAGACAAATCATGATTTCAAGGATTTTTTTTTACCTAATGGAGGAGACTGAATGTTGAAAAATAAAACTACCTCCCAAAGGAGATATATTGATTGGGAAGCACCTAGATGGGTTGGTGATGAAGAAACCCACCTAGGGACCTACTCAGGGCCAGTGGAGCACAAAACCCTTGAGACTATAGGGGAAAAAAAAAGTTTATTTAGCTTTTGAAGGTTAGGGAAACTAATAGATCAACTCCACAGGGTCCCTGTCTCTAAAAATCTCAATCTCCACACACTTTTCTATTCCCCCTCATGAGGGCACTCTTCTGGGCTTCTCAAGCCCTCCTGAACAGCTCCCTGAACTTTCTAGACCCAAAAAACCATCTGACTACCTTGCTAAATTGAATATCCCAGATTGTCTCTAAAAGGCTGAGAAGGCAGGACTCACAGGTGGACTGAGTTCTTCCCCAAAGCTAGGGTTGACTTTCTAGGTAAAATCCAAAGTCCCAGGTGTAAAACCCTTTGGTTTACCTTAGCCAAATTGCCACAGCCAAATTGTCCACAGCCAGAAGATTCACAGCACTTCAAGGAAACACAGATCTCCTCCCAGGTATTCCTCCAGACCTAAGAACCTTCTAGTTTTTCCACAAAACTATTTAGTTCCCAGGAGATGATGGAGTAGCTGTTCTCCCTTCCAGCTCAGAGAGAAGTTTCCAGCAGTGACAAAATTTCTCAGTAAACTCCCAAAACTCCCTTCTGCAGAGCACCCCCTTCTAGAATCTTTTCCCAGGGTTTGTGGCTAAATTCTCCTCTCCCTCTTAGAGACAATCTTTGCATTTTTTCTATCCTTTATCCCTTATCCTTACAATGCAACAAATAAATACAAAGCAAACTATATACAGAATAAATAGGAAACAACAGAATCAAAGCACTGGATTTAAATGTTGAAGAAAACTTCCTTGAGGAAATGGGATATTAGTTAGAAATTAAAGGAAGTCAGGGAAGTCAATAGTCAGAGCACAGAAGGAAGACAATTCCAGGGATGAAGGATGGCCAGAGAGAATGCCCAGAGCTGAGAGATAAAGTGGCTGTGAGACCAGTGTCACTGGATCACAACACTTGTTGAACAGTAAGACATAAGAAGACTAGAAAGGTAGAAGGGGAATTGGTTATGAAGGGCTTTGAATCCCAAACAGAATTTTTTTGTATTTGTTCCTGAAAGTAACAGGGAACAAAAAGGAACCACTGGAGTTTGTTGTGTAGAGCTATATTAATAGTCAAAGCAGAAGGTGATGAAGGCCTGCACCAGAATTTTGATAATGTCAGAGGAGAGAAGGGGCCATTTTTAAGAGATGTTGCAAAGATAAAATTAACAGCCATTGGAAATAGGTTGGATATTGGAGTTGAGAGATAGTGAAAAGTCTAGGATGACTTCTTGGTTGGGAGTCTGAGGGATCGGAAAGATGGTTTTGCCCTCTATAAAAATAGTAAAGGCAGAAGCAAGGAGTGTTTGGGGTGTGGATAATGCATTCCATTTTGGATGTACTGAGAATAAGGTGTTTTCTGGACATGCAGGTCAAGATTTATGAATAGCACTTACAGATAGGAGATTCATTATATGAAGCAGAAATGAAGGAGGAGAAAATGGCAATGGATAATAGTAGTAATCCCAAGAACTGAGGCTTGTCTGGGCATAATTCATGATATGATAAGAATGATAGAGATTCAATAAAGGAGAACATCATTAGCTGAGTTGGGTCACCAAGGAGTCAATATGGGAGAAGAAGAGAGAATGACTAGTGCAGGGGGAGATGGCTTGGGGGACAATTGGAGGGACAAGGGATTAGAGATCACTGTATGGACAAATAATATGGAAGGAAAGTCAGGGGAAGAAGTAAAAATCCAATGGATTGTGATCAGATAAGATGATTTTCGAATTTTTTTTTTTAAAATCCTTACCTTCATTCTTGGAATCAATAATGTGTATTGGTCCCAAGGCAGAAGAGTGGTAAGGGCTAGGCAATGGGGGTCAAGTGACTTGCCCAGGGTCATACAGCTGGGAAGTGTCTGCGGTCAGATTTAAACCCAGAACCTCCTATCTCTAGGTCTGACTCTCAATCCACTGAGCTACCAAGCTGCCCCCATGATTTTGGAATTCTTGAATATGAAAGTTACACTAGTAGGTTATGAAAAATATCAAAATATGTCCATCTTTGTATATGGCTGAGGTAGAGGAATAGTTCATTATAGATGAGTATGTTAAGGAACTGAATGGTAAGGTTATTGAGAGAAAAGTCAATATGGATGTTGAAGTCCTCTAGCATGAGAGCAGGATTTGGGAAGGAGAGAAAAAAAATCAAAAGCCAGGTATCAAATTCATTGAGAAAGGAAGAGGAATGATATGGATATGTGTACATAATAAAAACCAGGATATATTATATCTTCAAAATACCTCAAAATCATGATTATTCAGTCATTTTTTTGAGGAGGGGATTAAGAGGCATGGCATGTAGGAGACTGTTAAAATTGACCCTTCTCCTTATGGAAGCAGAACATTTTTTGCCTGGAAAAGTTAAATAGGATAATGGTCTTATCTTAAAAACTAACTGCCAATTTAATTTCTTTAAAATGGATGAAGAAATTCTTAGAAAGTTCCTCATTGTTGTCATGTTCGAGAGATCAGTCTGGGACCACAGTAGCACTGATGAACTTTGAGTTAGCCAGGAGAAAGTATGTCTAGTATTTTGTCCATAAAAGAATGCTCTCTTGGCTAATTGAGCTGGAATAGGCAAATGAATGTTTCACAGAAGCCCACTTTTGTTTCTCAAAGTATGATTTCCCTGAATCTCTGTTGATTTTTATCATTTTATGCCACTGCTACAGTCTTCTGCCCCTCATTATATCTTTATATACTCTTTATATACACTAAACCTTGAGTCTAAGTCCTGAGCCCACATCTAGTATGATGTGCCACTCAATGTTATGATACAGAAAATTTTAAAAAAGAAAAAAAGTATTCAATATCCATCACATAAAGGTAGTTCCAATGGCAACAAATGCAGCTATTAATTCTGTAAAAATGGAAAATTAGATAAAATTATAAACATCTCTAAAGAGATAAAAGAAGTTCCCCCAAAAAGTATCTTGTAGACTCAGACTATACCTCTAAGAATTTTAGAGCCTTCTTCATATTCTTCTAGTCCAAAAAACTGGGACATACACCTGGGTCCCAGAATAATCCATCCATAGCAAAGTTAACTCAAACTATCCCAAGTTTGCTTCTCTGTGCCTTGGATCTCAACATCTCCAACCAATGGTGTAGAAATGTGGGTACTAACTATAGTTGCCAAAGTTCCACTAGCATTCTGACCCATGAAATGCTGGATTTGTTTATACCCATTTATACCCATAAACTTGTCATTTGCTTTGTTCTCTCCTGAAGCATATGAAAGATGATTGAATTTGGAGTAAAATCATCTGAAATCATACCAATATTAGAGGGAGGGGAAAGGAATAAGTATTTATGTAGTACTTATGTTCTAGGCTCTTCTTATAATTATCTCCTTTGATCCTCACAACAATCAATATGAGGGATTTACTATTATCATCACTTGCATTTTACAGTTGATAAAACTGAAGCAAACAGAGCTAAAGTGACTTGCCCAGACTCACACAGGTAATAGTAAATATCAAACTTTGGTCTTCCTGATTCCAGATTGCTCTATCCACTGTGCCAACTAGCTTCCTCCTATTTACAATGTGTATGAGATTGAATGATTAGTTTTACTTTGCTATACCTCAATTTCTTCATCTGTAAAATGATAAGATTTTAATAGAAGTCTCTCTATCTCTTTGTCTGCAAACTATGAACATGGAATATGTTTTCTTTCCCTAGGAGAATTATAGCCTAAGTCATTTTTTACCATTCACTTTCCAGTGGCAGGTATTTGATATATTCTAGATCAAAATGAGAGTGAAAATTATATAAGACAACAGACAAGGCAACATTACTTCTAGTCCAAAAAAGAGCTCAGTTAATTTAGATTGAAAATTGACTGAAGAGCAGTATCACCATAGAAGCTTAGAATCACACATTAAATGGAAGAAAGACCAATTGTAGAACATTATATTTAAAATAAACACCCTTCAAAAATCTATCTTCAGATACATCCTAGTTCTGTAACCCTGGGAAAGTAACTTAATCCTGATTGTCTAGCATTTATCACTCTTCCTTCTCAGAATTGATACTAAGAGAGAAAGTAATAGTTTTAAAAATAAAATAAATGTCCTGTATACTTTTCTAAATATTTAATTTAACAAGAAATATGCTTTGTATTTTGAAAGAAAGGGATAGTCTTATTAGATTTTATCTCTAAAACATGAAGGTATTAATGATTTTTTAAATTTATTCCATGCCATTGGGCTTGGGAAGGTCATGAGAAATACCATTATAAGGCATGGGTGACTGGGGGAAAGGTCACTTTAAAACATTATTTAGAGCATAAAATGTTGAGGCAGAATGTGGATGAGGAATTGTGAAGATGTAAAAGTGTCCCTAATGGTCTCTCTGACCCTGAGGTAGATAATATGGCCAGTAGCTCCTCAATCATCACGTATACAACCAGATGCCAAATTCTGTAACTTTACTTCCATTGCCTTGAATATTGTAACTTTGCTCTAATTTGTGTCACTGCCTCTACTCTCCATTCCAATCTTTGTATAATTACCTGAGGAATTCTCTTGAATATCAGTCTTGCTATGACACTGCTGTACTGTATAAAAAAATCCAATGGCTCTCTACTACCTCTAGAATAAAATAATTATCCCTTTGTTTCATTTTTCTATAGTCTTTCACAACCTGTCCTCAACCTACATTTTTTGTCTTTTGTTTATAAATGAAAACTCTTCACATCTTCCACAGTGGAGCCAAGTTGGTCTTCTTGTTCTCCCTTCCGCATTCCCTCAATGACATAGCCCCATTGCCACCATAATCACAATTCCATCTTCCATTTCTGTACCCTTTGATATATTGTTGCCCTATCACTTGAGCATCCCTTCTCTTCACCCACCTCCTCCTCATCTTGGAATCCTTTTATTTCCTTCAAACCTTTACTCAAGAATCACCTTTAAGAGGAAGCCTTTTCTACTCCCTCCAGTTGCTAATTACTCTCCCACCTCCCCCTCCAAAAAACCCTACTTTTTATTTGTTTTGAACATTGCTAAGTTTAAACACCGATCCAGATATTGCTGAGAGCAATAATGGCATAGTAGGTAGCTGCTCTTGCAGGCTGCCATTAAAATTGTGCATCTTACACATACTGGCTTTCTAACTCTGGAAAATTCTCTTAAGTTCACAGTGTTATAAGAAACTCTCCAATATAATAAGTAGCAAAAACCTGCATTTGTAACCATGGCTAGCCATACCTATGAATTCAAGGTTCAACTCAGATTCTGTTAGTATATATGCTTGTTTCCTTCAATAATATATAAGCTCCTCATAGGTAATGGGCTAGGACTTTTGTCTTTGTATACCCAATAGCTAGTAGAGTACACAGGAGGAGCATGATTCTTTCTCTCCTCCATCTGCATGAGAGAAAGAATCATGCTCCTCCTGTGTAGAAGGATACTGTGGAGGCAATTTCTCCAGTCAAATCGGGGAGCTACCAGGTGCCCTATGATTACAAAGAGTCAATTAAATACCACAATTGTATGTAAAGTGTGACCTAGAGCAAGGCTAAAGTGAATCTGTCTGCCTCTCCCAATAGATATATGATAACCATGCAGAAAAATGCTGCTCCTTATTTGCCAACGATTTTCTTTTTTTCCCTTGATGGCTTATAATTTCTATCTTTTTCTTTCTTTCCCAGATAATACTCATTCATATAGGGAAAAATACCAAATAGAGGCTTCTCTTCCAACGACAGTCTATTTTAGTGTACTGTGCTCTATAATTTATGGAAAATTTTGTTCTTGATTTCTAGAAAGGAACAGGAGTCTCATATCCAGTCAATAGCCAAAATTATGATTTAATATGAAATGGAGCACCAAAAAGTAGATTTCACTAGACCAGCCATAACATTTCCTTAAAGAAAAGTTCTGTAGTATTTCTTCCCACATTTAGCTGAGCTTTTGAAATTGGATCAAAAAGTTGCAAAGCTTACAATACAGGAAAAGATCTGAGCTGCCACTTAAAAATAAGACCTCACTGAGTTTAGTAGGGACTGGATTAATAAAACACACCATTTATAAATTGAGCGCTTGATTTGGTCAATGTAAATGCACTAAAGAGAGTCATCTTTCTACATATGTACTTACTATTTTTTTCTATTTTCACTGACTCCTTTTTTTCACAGCATGCAAGCTACTCTGTTGTTACAGTAGAAGCTTAATTAACTCTTGCAGGGAGAATAGTTTCATTTAATAGAGTCAATCTAAATGTCCAAAAAGGCAGAAATGCCAGACATTTTCCTTGAATATGAGAGAAAAGAGAACTGATGGAAATAATATATTTCATTGTATAACATTCTTATTGACTTAGATACTCAAATCCTATACCTGTCCATGGGAGGCTAAGGGAAAATGAAAACAAAATATTAAAGCACTTCTCCTTCACCATTACCTGTACCAGCTCCTTTTCTTGAGGTTTACCCATGTCATAAAACCAATCCTCATTTGTTCTTTTTATCCAAAGAACTCTAGAGAAAGTGTACCTCACTCTGAGGCAACCCACTCAAGTTTCATGTTAATGTCCCTGATACCCACTTTCCTGAAACTTCTACCAATGGTCATAGCTCCATCATCTGGTCTCATTAACAAGTCTAAATTCTCCATTTGTCAGCCCTTGGAGCACACAATGACAAAAATCATTCTCTAATCTTTTTCCTAGCCTAAATCTTCCCTCTTCCTTCAATAGAATTTCAAATGTCATGGCCAATAATACTCTCACCTTCCTCTTTGCAATTTGCAAATGCCCATCCTAAAATATGAGGTGGAGGATTGAACACTGCCCCATATATAGTCAGCTCATACTATAACAGGATGATTATGTCCCTTATTATTATCATAACATACTTTATAATACAACCTATATCATTTTTTCAATGAGATTATTTGTTTTGACTTTTTAAACATTATTTTATTTGGCTATTTACAAACATTATTCATTGGAAACAATGATCATTATCTTTTCCTCCCCCTGATCCCCTCCCACCACTTCTCCCATAGCCAGCACACAATTCTACTGGGTTTTACATGT
Organism: Monodelphis domestica; assembly: GCF_027887165.1. Taxonomy (NCBI): domain Eukaryota; kingdom Metazoa; phylum Chordata; class Mammalia; order Didelphimorphia; family Didelphidae; genus Monodelphis; species Monodelphis domestica. The sequence goes on along the minus strand of NC_077234.1, from coordinate 121,165,132 downwards.
GTTCTTGGTTCGAACCCATTTCCATGTTATTGGTATTTGCACTAGAGTGTTCATTTAGAGTCTCTCCTCAGTCATTTCCTCTCAGCACCTGTAGTCAAGCAGTTGCTTTTCATTGGTGTTTTTACTCCCACAGTTTATCCTCTGCTTGTGGATAGTGTTTTTTAGATCCCTGGAGATTTTTCAGAGACACTGCATTGTCCCTGGTGGAGGAGTCCATCACCTTCGATTGTACCACAGAGTATCAATCTCTATGTACAATGTTCTCCTGGTTCTGCTCCTTCTGCACTGCATCACTTCCTGGAGGTTGTTCCAGTCTCCATGGAATTCCTCCACTTTATTATTCCTTCTAACACAATAATATTCCATTACCAACATATACCACAATTTGTTTAGCCATTCCCCAATTGAAGGGCATCCCCTCATTTTCCAATTTTTGGCCACCACAAAGAGTTCAGCTATGAATATTCTTGTACAAGTCTTTTTCCTTATTATCTCTTTGGGGTACAAACCCAGCAGTGCTATGGCTGGATCAAAGGGCAGATAGTCTTTTATTGCCTTTTGGGCATAGTTCCAAATTACCCTCCAGAATGGTTGGATCAGTTCACAACTCCACCAACAATGAATTAATGTCTACTTTGCCACATCCCCTACAGGATTCATTACTTTCCAAAACTGTCATGTTAGCCAATCTGCTAGGTGGGAGGTGATACCTCAGAGTTGTTTTGATTTTAATCTCTCTGATTATAAGAGATTTACAGCAATTTTTCATGTGCTTATTAATAGTTTTGATTTCTTTGGCTGAGAACTGCCTGTTCATGTCCCTTGCCCATTTATGAATTGGAGAATGGCTCGATTTTTTGTACAATTGATTTAGCTCTTTGTAAATTTGAGTAATTAAACCTTTGTCAGAGGTTTTTTATGAAGATTGTTTCCCAATTTGTTGCTACCCTTCTGATTTTTAGTTACATTGTTTTGTTTTGTTTGTACAAAAGCTTTTTAATTTGATATAGTCGAAATTATTTATTTCACATTATGTGACTCTTTCTATGTCTTTCTTGGTTTTAAAGTCTTTCCCTTCCCAAAGGTCTGACATGTATACTATTCTGTGTTTACCTAATTTACTTATAGTTTCCTTCTTTATGTTCATGTCAGTCACCCATTTTGAATTTATCTTGGTGTAGGGTGTGAGGTGCTGATCAATTCCTAATCTCTCCCACACTGTCTTCCAGTGTTCCCAGCAGTTTTTGTCGAATACTGGATTTTTGACCCAAAAGCTGGGATCTTTGGGTTTATCATATATTGTCTTACTGAGGTCACTTGCCCCAAGTCTATTCCACTCATCCTCCTTTCTGTCTCTTAGGCAGTACCAAATTGTTTTGATGACTGCTGCTTTGTAATATAGTTTGAGATCTGGGACTGCAAGCTCCTCTTCCTTTGTATTTTTTTATTCCAAATGAACTTTGTTATGATTTTTTCTAAATCAGTAAAGAAAGTTTTTGGAAGTTCTATGGGTATGACACTAAATATATAGATATGTTTGGGTAGGATGGTCATTTTTACTATATTGGCTCGTCCTACCCATGAGCAGTTAATGTTTTTCCAATTGCTCAAGTCTAGTTTTAGTTGTGTGGAGAGCTTTTTGTAGTTGTGTTCATATAGTTCCTGTGTTTGTCATGGGAGATAGATTCTTAGGTATTTTATTTTGTCTAAGGTAATTTTGAATGGGATTTCTCTTTCTAGTTTTTGCTGCTGAACTATGTTAGAGATGTACAGAAATGCTGATGACTTATGCGGTTTTATTTTGTATCCTGACACTTTGTTAAAGTTGTTGATTATTTCGATTAGCTTTTTGGTTGAATCTCGAGGATTCTTTAAGTAGACCATCATGTCATCTGCAAAGAGCAATAATTTGGTCTCCTCCTTGCATATTTTAATGCCTTCAATTTCTTTTTCTTCTCTAATTGCTACTGCTAGTGTTTCAAGTACAATGTCAAATAGTAGAGGTGATACTGGGCATCCTTGTTTCACTCCTGATCTTATTGGGAATGCATTTACTTTATCCCCATTGCAGATGATATTGGCTGATGGTTTTAGATATATACTGTTTATTACTTTTAGGAGCGACCCTCCTATTCCTATGCTTTTTAGTGTTTTCAATAGGAATGGATGTTATATTTTATCAAAGGCTTTTTCTGCGTTTATTGAAATAATCATGTGATTTTTGTTGGTTTGCTTCTTGATATGGTCAATTATGTGGATGGTTTTCCTAATGTTGAACCAGCCCTGCATCCCTGGTATAAATCCTACTTGATCATGGTGGATGACCCTTCTGATCACTTGCTGGAGTCTTTTTGCTAATATCCTATTTAAGATTTTTGCATCTGTATTCATTAGGGAGATTGGTCTATAATTTTCTTTCTCTGTTTTTGACCTGCCTGGTTTTGGAATCAGTACCATGTTTGTGTCATAAAAGGAGTTTGGTAGAACTCCCTCTTTGCTTATTATGTCAAATAGTTTGTATAGTATTGGGATTAACTGTTCTCTGAATGTTTGATAGAATTCACTGGTGAATCCGTCGGGCCCTGGGGATTTTTTTCTTAGGGAGTTCTTTAATGGCCTGTTGGATTTCTTTTTCTGATATGGGATTATTTAAGAATTCTATTTCTTCTTCTGTTAGTCTAGGCAGTTTGTATTTTTGTATATATTCATCCATATCGCCTAGATTGCTGTATTCATTGCCATATAATTGGGCAAAGTAATTTTTAATGATTGCCTTGATTTCCTCTTCATTGGAGTTGATGTCCCCCTTTTCATCTTTGATGCTGTTAATTTGCTTTTCTTCTTTCCTTTTTTTAATTAGACTGACCAGTACTTTGTCTATTTTGTTTGTTTTTTCAACGTACCAGCTTCTAGTCTTATTTATTAAATCAATAGTTCTATCCCTTTCTATTTTATTAATTTCTCCCTTAATTTTTAGGATTTCTAGTTTGGTTTTCTGCAGGGGGGTTTTAATTTGATCGCTTTTGAATTTTTTTATTTGCATTTCCAATTGATTGATTTCTGCTCTCCCTAGTTTGTTAATATATGCACTCAGGGATATGAATTTACCTCTGATTACTGCTTTGGCTGCATCCCAAAAGGTTTGAAAGGATGTCTTGCTGTTGTCATTTTCCTTGATGAAATTATTAATTGTTTCTGTGATTTCTTCTCTAACTAAACGGTTTTGGAGTATCATATTGTTTAATTTCCAATTAATTTTTGATTCGGTTTTCCATGTACCATTACTGATCATTATTTTTATTGCCTTGTGATCTGAAAAGACTGCATTTATTATTTCTGCTTTTCTGCATTTGTATGCCATGTTTCTGTGACCTAGTGTATGGTAAATCTTTGTGAATGTGCCATGTGGTCCTGAAAAGAAGGTGTATTCCTTTTTCTCCCTATTTATTTTTTCTCCATATGTCTATTAACTCTAATTTTTCTAAGGTTTCATTCACTTCTTTTACCTCTTTCTTATTTATTTTTTATTTGATTTATTTAAATTTGATAATGTTTGGTTCAAATCTCCCACTAATATTTTTTTACTGTCTATTTCTTCCTTCAATTCTCCTAGTTTCTCCATTAGAAATTTGGGTGCTATATTATTTGGTGCATACAGGTCGATTAGTGGTAGTTCCTCATTATCTAAAGTCCCTTTTAACAAAATATAATTACCTTCCCTATCCCTTTTGATCAGGTCTATTTTTGCTTTGGCTTCATCAGATATCATGATTGCCACTCCTGCCTTCTTCCTATCAGTTGAGGCCCAGAAGGTCTTACTCCATCCTTTAATTCTGACCTTGTGGGTATCTACCCATACATGTGTGTTTCTTGAAGACAACCTATGGTAGGCTTTTGGATTCTAACCCATTCTGTGATTCATCTACGTTTTATGGGTGAGTTCATCCCATTCACATTCAAAGTTATGATTGTGACTTGTGAATTCTCTGGCATTTTGATATCCTTCCCTAATTCTAACCTTTCTTCTTTAGCTCTAACCTTTTAATCCAGTGATTTACTTTAACCAGTCCCCCTTGTTCCCTCCCTTGATATGTTTCTCTTTCTAGCCCCTCCATTTTTGTTCTCTCCCCCTCCCCCCTCTCCTTCCCTCCCCTTTTGTTTTCTCTCCCCCCTCCCCCACCTTGGTTTTCCCCTCTCCCTACCCTTGTTGGGTAAGGTAGAATTCAAGATCCCAATGGATCTGGATGTTTTTCCCTCTCAGAGTTGATTTCCCTGAGAGTAAGGTTTAAGTTAAAACTCTCTTCCTCTCCTTCTTATAGGAGTTTTCTTCCCCTCCCCTTCCCGTGTGAATCTTTGTGTGAGAAAGATTATTCTATTTGATTTTTCTTTTCCCCTATTTACACATTATATTTTCCATATATTAATATATATATATATAGATTGATATAAATGCAGTCCTTATAGAATAGAGTTTGAATAAATGAAAAGATAACAATTTTCTCCTTTTCCCTTTCCATCATATTTACCTTTTCAGGTATTCCATGCTCTTTGTTTTTCGATTTCGAACTTTCCACAGAGCTCTGGTCTTTTCTTTGCAAAAAGTTGGAAATCTTCTATTTTGTTGAATGCCCATACTTTCCCTTGGAAGTATATAGTCAGTTTTGCTGGGTAGCTGATTCTTGGTTGAAGACCCAGCTCTCTTGCCTTTCTGAAAATCATGTTCCATGCCTTACGGTCATTCAGAGTGGAACTTGCAAGGTCTTGTGTCACCCTGATTGGCATTTCTTTATATCTAAATTGTCTTTTTCTGGCTTCTTGTAGGATTTTTTCTTTTGCTTGAAAGCTTTGGAACTTGGCAATTACATTCCTGGGAGGTGTCTTTTGGGGATTTAGTGTAGAGGGTGTTCTGTGAGCTCATTCAGTGGCTGTATTGCCTCCTTGTTCTAGAATCTCTGGGCAATTTTCTTTGATTATATCTTGTATTACGATGTCGAGTTTGCTGTTTATTTCTGGATTTTTTGGTAGTCCAATTATTCTTAAATTATCTCTTCTTCCTCTGTTTTCCAAGTCTGTCACCTTGTCAGTGAGTTACTTTATGTTCTCTTCTAATTTCTTGATCTTTTGGCTTTGCTTTATTATTTCTTGCTCTTTTACCTGCTGGTTGTCTTCCAGTAGCCTAATTCTGACCTTTAAAGCCTGGTTTTCCTTTTCAGTTTTGTCAAAACGGTTTTGTAGTTGCATGAAATTCTTTTGCATTAATTCCTACTTTTCCTGCCAAAAGGCTTCCATCTTTTTGATCATTTTCGATTCAAATTCTTCAAAAGTTTGTGGAGAGTTTCCATTTCTTTTGGAAGCTTTCAGCGCATTTGCTTGTGTTTCCTCTTCTATCTCCTCTGTATTTTGTATTTTTGCTCCATAAAATGTGTCCAAAGTTGACCCCTTCTTGTTTTTCTTGTTGTTTTGAGGCTTTTTTGCTTCTGTGCTGTTTGCCATCTCTAACTGAGTGAGGGGGGCTGGCTCTTATGTTATCTGTCTGGTGTTCAGTGGCTTTAGCCCCAGGCAAATTGTCTGTCTTCCCCAGGAAGCCCGGAATTGCTGGTGTTTCGGTGTTTCAGTGTTACTACCCCCCTCAGTTCCCTCCCAATGCTTCTCTGTTGCCTTACTTCTATGCTCTGAGCCGGGCTTGACACTCTCAGATGTATTTCAATACCTTTGCTGGCCAGAGGAGCCTGCACTCTGAGGGGGAGGGGCTGTGGCTTCCAGGAGCTCTGAGGGCTGGTGGTTGGATTAACCTCAGACTGAGTATGCCCTTAGGCAGGGATCTTCAGTGAGACTCAGATGGAAGGATCTGGTCAGGGGGCTACAGGCTCCCCCCATCTCTCTCTGTTTCCCTGCTGTCTGGGTGCCCCTGTGACTAGCTCAGGTTGTTTTCAGGATGTGGCCTTCAGAATAGCCGGCTCCCAAGGCCCTTTTGCCTGCCCTGAGGTTCCTGCTGCTGCCTTGGATTCAGTGCTCTGGTTTGGGGGGGATGGGTCCTGGGACCTTCCTTTTGCCTACCCCTTAGATCCGAGTGATCTCAGGTTCTGACTTTTGGGGGGCTGTACCTTTTGATCCAGGTCCAGGAGGAGTGTTCCCGGGGTCTGTTCTGTTGTTTGTTTTGAATTTCGGTGCCCAAGGAGCATTCAGTTTAAGATCGGTAAGGAAGGGTTTCTGGAGCTCTGAAGTTTAGCTTTCTCTAAGCTGCCATCTTGACTGGAAGTCCCTATATCATTTTAAAAAAGGTTCTCTCACTATATCTCCATCATTATATACTTCCATGATTTATTTTTTTAGTCCTAGTGCAGAATTTACAATTTCTACCTACCAAAGTTCATCATCATATGGGCAGAATGGTTTGATCTTTAAAATCAAAAGTGATGTGTTTGGATCCTCCATCAATACATATTGATGGTACGACCATGAGTTAATTTCTAATTAGTCTCAGTAACTTGTAAAGACTAAAAGTTGCAGAAAAGGTGTTAACTTTACATTTCTAGATAAAGTTTTCCCACTTTCTGTTCTCTATTCCAGTGAAATCTTGGGTCCATTTCTTCATATTTAATCACAGCAAATTTGACTTATCATTCCTTATTTTTCATTTTTACTTTGTTCTCCTACATGTTTCTGCCTGTCAATCAATAAACATTTCTAAGCACTAGTGACCAGTAAATGTTCTAAAAGGTGAGGATATAGAGAAAGACAGGAGACAATGCCTGCCTCCCAAAGAGCTCACAAACTCTATAGGGAAATAACATGCAAATAATTATACACAAACAAGCTATATAGATGATAAATAGGAAATAATAATTAAAAAGGATTGTGAAAGGCTTCTTCTAGAAGGTGAGATTTTTATCTGGAACTGGAAGGAAATCAGGGAAGACAGGAGCCAGAGAAGAGGAAAGAAACATTCCAAACATACATGGGAGAGAGCCAGAGAAAATATCTGGAGCCAAAAGGAATATCTTGTTTGAGGGGCAGAAGAAAAGCTAGTGTCACTGGATTGAGATATGCTTGGAGGGGGCTCAGTGTAAGGTCTTAAGAACAAAGGAAATGGGGAGAATTAGATTATGAAGTAATTTAAATCCCATACAGAGGATTTTATTTATGATCCCAGAGGTATTAGGGAACGGCTGGAGTTTATTGAATAAGAGGGTTGGACATATGCTTTAGAAAAATCTCTTTGATGGTTAAATATAGGATGGCCCAGAGTGGAGAGAGACCTGTGGCTGGCAAACCCAGATGTAAATTATCGTACTAGTCCAAGCATGGGGAAATGATGGTCTATACCAGACTGCTAGCAGTTATTAGAGGATAGAAAGAGATGTATTTGAACAAAGTTGATATGGTGAGAACTTCAGGCCTAGATGACAGATTGGAAATGTAGTGAAAGAGAGTAAGGAGTTGAGGATGATACCTAGTTGTAACTTAGGGGACTGGGAGAATGGTGATTCCTTAAACAGTAATAGGGAAGTGAGGAAGTGTGGAAGATTTTGGCAGAAAGGTAACAAATTCCATTTTAGACATGTTGAGTTTACAATATCTGCTTGACATTCAGTTTGAAATATCTGTAAGGCAGTTGGAGATGCAAGGTTAGAGGGCAGCAGAGAGGTTAGGGCTATAGAAGTAAAGGACTATCATCACCATAGTGATGATCATTGAATCTATGAGAGCTGATGAGATCAGCAAGTCAAGTATTATAGAGGGAGAAGAAAAGAGGGTTCAAATTTGATGAGCACATCATTTATACCTTTATTGATTCATTTCCTCTAAAAAAAACTTCTCTAAATTATCCACATTTAATTTGCTTTGCCTCAGCATTCTGTGCGTGGTTCGCGCTACATTATTATTCATTTGTTTTGTTTCTTATTTTTTCACACAGATCAAAGGCATTCAGACAGACACATATGTTCTTACTTCCCAAATCTGTATCGATTAACTTTACTTACAAGAATTATTTTTTTTCAAGTGCAGAGACCATGAGGGACTCACAACTATAGCAATCAGATGATTGCATTTGCCAGAGCTCTCTCATCAATGTTTACCCATATGCTGACATCTTTAAAGGACAATAGAAATGAATACTACAAGTAGTTTTGGACTTTAACATGAAAAGAGAGCATGTCAGCTTTATTGACTATATTATCATGCTATCTACATTTCCACAAATCCATGAACAATAATTTTCATCTTGGATCTCTCAAAATAGTGGATTCCACACCAGATACATCTTAAAACACTTTGCTTCCAGAGCATTCCTATAGCCATTCTATATTTTATTTTATTACCAACTCCCAGCAATCAGATCTTACTACCACCACAATAACCACCAATGAAATACATCATATTGTTTTGGGGAATGGTGGCATTTTATAGATACAATACTTAGTATAAACAGCTGCATCTTCCTCATATTAATGTCTACCTTCTCTCAGAGCTTCTCTACTTTAATAGGTTTATGTTAAATTTCATCAGTGTAATGGTAAATATTCCAAGGACGAAGAAAATTTTGCTGATTTCTTTTCCATTCTTTCTATTATACTGGACCTAGTACCCTGCAAAGTAGAGTGTGAACTCTACAGAATGTAGGTCTCTCTTTTCTCCAAAGAAGGAGCAAACTCCCTAGGGCACTAAGATCTTTACCTCCATTCCACTTTCCCAGAACCAAGAGATAGGATGGCTTAAAATCAAGATAATCTTTATTATGCAAAGATATACATGCACAAAGGAGCAAATTAGTCTAGTAAAAAAAGCACTCAATGTATAGTTGATTGGCAGCTACTATTATAATTCTTTATGATTATAATTTTAATGAAGGGAAGAGAGAGAAGGGATAGAAAGGGCTGATCCAGAGAGGGATATGGGGTGATGAAGGCCAAGAGTTCCCAGGAACAGGGTGATAAATTCCTAGGTGCAAGGGAAAACAAAGATATCTCTGGAACATATTTTTAGCATAAGACAGCAAAGTAAAAGTATGAAATGACTCATTCTCAAGATTTTAGCAATATAAGAACCCACTGAGTCTTAGAGCCAAATGTCCCATAGTTGAGGCCAAGTGATAAATTCAATCAAAGGTAAAGAGTCTGGCACTAGAAACCAGAGTTACCAGGTCTGTGCACAAAGGAATTTGGTTATCTCAACTCAGAGAGAGAACCATGAGTGCTGGCTGGTGGGATGAGGCAGGGGCTGTAACGTCAAGCTATAATTTTCAAAGATTGGGTACTAAAGGCAATCAGTTTCTTACACATTCTAGCATATTAAGATGGTTTTTAAAATAATTACACAACACTAAATTCGTTTTGAATTAGTAATGTAGCAAATAATAAAACACTGAATTTTAATTTTGGATAGGTCTAGTATTTGGAAGGCAGAATAGCGTATAGGACAGAGAATTGGTCTTAAATGCCAAGAAAGTTAAGTGAAATAAGTAGAACCAGAAGAACATTGTACACAGTAACAGGAATAATGTATGGTGATCAACTGTGAAATACATAAGTACTCTCAGCAAATCAATGATCCAGGACAATTCTGAAAGACATGACAACGAATACTATCCACTTCCAGAGAAACTATTGAAGTCTGATGCAGATCAAAGCATGTTCTTTTTATAAACATAATAAAGAATAAAAATATATATTTTCAAATCTTGCCACTGAAAATGCTGGTTATGTGACTTTAGCAAGTCTTTTAACATCTCAGGACCACAGCAAAAAGAAACACTATACATTAAAGAACAGTATTGTTCCCTATGACTTTGGAATCTTAGGACTGGTTTAAATAATGGTATCTCTGAGATCATCTACTTCAACCGAAATCAAAACTTATTTTACAGATGAAGAAGCTGAGACCTAAATAGATGAAAAGATTTGCCCATTCACCTACAGCATAAATGGCAGAGGCAAGAGCAAAACCCATATCTTCTTACATGTCATTCTACTTATTTTTCCACTATCTTTGGCCACTTAATCAGGCCCAAGAAGTAGATAATCAGTAGAGGTTCAAACAGGCAATTGGCATCTAAGTGTCAAGCAAGCATCATAGATGCAGTAACTAAGAAAATGTAGTTCAAATATAAAAGGTATAAATCTACCAATCAGAGTTTTGATCATCAGAGAATAAGGTAGGATTTTCCTTAGTAAAGAATTACTGTGTAGGTCAGATATTTTCAACAGAAAATCAAAGTAGAAATGAAGTTTCTTAGAAACCAGAAGTCTAAAGTCAAAGAGGAAGCAGCAGCAATAATGCATCTTGATTAGGAAACAAAACTCAATTTCCATCATTGCCTATAAGCCAGACTAGTCCTTGTATAATATCAGATTTATATGGCACTATAGTTTATAGTTTGGAAAGTGAATCTGAGCAAGCCTTGAGCCACAATTTAAAATTTTTTAAATTATATGTACATGAGTGCATACATTGATTTCCCATGTTTAGATATAAATATAAGTATGTAAATATCCTAATGAAAATTTGTGTTTATGCATACACAAATACAAAAATATTCAGGTAACCATGGGGAAGTCACTTCTCTTTTTCTTCATTTATAAAATAAAGAGATTGGACTAAATTATCTCAAAGGTCCCGTCCAATACACTATAATACTATGTATATGTGACCATATTAATCTGCAATATAGGGATATCAAATATTTTAACTATGATGTTATAGATGTTCTTTATTACAGCCCAAATATATAAACTCATATTACCAGAATAATTAATTAATCAAATTTTTGTTATATATATATATATATACTCTACATAGTTGTATGAATAAATAAAACATAGTTGCATAAAAAGAAAAAAAAGACATCAAAAATTGTCCCCTTGGCTTCATATTCCATGTTCCATCCCAACTTAAAGGTCTCAATAAGCACATTTCAAATAAACAATGACACTTAGGTGGTTCAATGGATAGGCATCAGACCTGAAGTTAGGAAGACTCATTTCCTGGATTTCAAATCTGACCTCAGATACTTATTAGCTGTGTGACCTTGAACAAGTTACTTAACTCTCTTTGCTTCATTTTCCTCATATGTAAAATTAGCTAATAAAAGAAACTGCAAGGCACTCCAGTACCTTTGCCAAGAAAACCTCAAATGAAGTTACAAAGAGTTAGAGTAAAAATAATTGAAAAAGAATGTTAATTATTATAATACAAATTTCTATAATAAATAATAGAATTAAAAGAATTCAGAACCACTACCTCATATGACTAGGAGATACAAATTTTCTAAAAATCATAATTTTAAATATTATTCAATATTACTATATAATATCATAGAATGACCATTTCAAATGTCAGAAAATTCAGAAAATTTTTATAGAAATAGAAGTAAGTTTCAGTGGTCGGGAAATCTGTCTAATGAAAACTCCATTTACAAGTTAGGGTCCACATTCAACTAGACATGAAAAGTTGCGTTTTTTTTTAATGCAATTATATCTTTAATAGTTAATGGATAAAAATGTGGCTTCATAATTAACAATTAATGTGTCTAATACTTGTGAACTCAAACCAAAACATATAAGAATAAGTGATACTAATAAGATGAAAGTATATTTTATGTTAAATATTTTAATAGATGAAAAATATGTAAACTTTATGGTAATTCAATGCATTTGATTATTTTATATTGTCCCAATTACTTTGTATAATACTAGTTCAGTAAGCTAAAATGCTCCTATATGACTCTAAAGAAAATAACAGATTCTAAAGATAGGTACGTCATGGGCAACTATGAAGTATTTTATATTCAATAGAATTTTTTTTTTAAAAAGCAACTCAATTATGGAAAATTCAGAGACTAATCAGTCCATCCCCTAACCTTAAAAAGGATCCTCTAAAACACAAGAAGTGAAATTTATTCAGTAAACCACTCTTTGCTCAAAGATTAATAAACTGAAAAAATCCAATGTCTTCTCAGATAGCGCATTCTGCTTCAAGAGTTGTATTTTTTTTCACATATTGGTCATTAAATTAATACTAATTTTGCCTTTCTGGAGCTTCAAGCCATGGATCCTAGTTCTATCCTTTGGTGTCAAGCAGAGCTATATTATTCCCTCTTTCATGTGACAGCCTCTAAAATACTTAACGGTAGCTATGATATTTCTCATATATCTTTTCTTCTTTAGGCTCTGTAAGATTTAAAATAGTGAAGCCCATAAACTGTAGTGAGTTAAAATGGTGGAAGATATAAATTGTGATAGATATAAGAGAGGGTGAGTAAATTTGACTGCAGAAAATATGTTTCACTACAGTGTTTTGGTTTTTAAATCAAATATAACGTGGTCGTCAGGGAAATATTCCCAATTATTCAAATACCCAAGTCAACTGGGTTTTATAGAGTTAATACAAATGTGGAATTAAAGAAAAGAGAGAGAGAGAAAAAGGAAATAAGTATGAAGGGCCTTAAACCAACATGGTCTAGACCTGTCAGTCTTTTAACACTCACCACAAAGTCTGCCTAAGCAACGATTCTAGTGACACCAGGCCAGCATCATCTCAGCTGCTTTCACCAGCTCCCTCCTCCATCTGAATGTTTCAGAATGACCTCCAGCTCTTTACTGAGTTCTTATTTTTAAGGACAAAATCTCCTATGTCACCTCCCCTAAGTTCTTCCAGCTACCAATCACTGTAGATGTTTTCCAAAAGACATCCCATTTTGAATTCACAGCTGAGTAGATTAATCTCTTTAGTAAATCAGAAAAAAAATGCTGCTGTGTCGACTAATTTCATTAAGAGAAAACCTCTGAGTAAGTTTTCACCTTTTAGGTCTAAGTAGTTTACAAGTTGCCCCACCTTTATAGGCACCTAGCATCCATAGCATCCCATAGCAAGGAGTTTTCACATTCAAGTAGAGTTCTTTCTATCTGGTAGGGAATAATTTCAAATAGGGAATTGGAGGATTCCTCAATGTGGAGTAAAATTTTTAACATTCATAAGTCTGTGAAATTTTAAGGTTTACAGATCAAATGCCTAATTTTCTCCAGCTGATTCTCTAATGGCATGATCTAGTTTCTTTGACATCTTGGTCGCCTTTCCCTATGGTGTTTCTAACTTATCAAAGTATGGCTCACTTATAAAATCTGATTTTGTAAAAAGTGTAAAAATGGTAGCTGAGCATATGGATGGAGTCAAGTAGTAAGTATCCTAAGCAGATTTTAGGGGGAAAATGTCAAAATCAAATATAAAAATATGAAAATTGATTTGAGGAGACCTCACCTTAATTGAGAGAAATAATCTAATAAGGATAATCAATCAACTCATTTTCTGATTTAATTATTAATATTTTTTTCTATGCCTAGGAAATCACATCACGTGTGTAATTAGAAATCTGTTATCCTAAAAACTACATTTCCCAGAAACTCACTGACTTCCTGTCATTAAGTACTTCCTGTAGATAGGGGGTATTGAATGGGGTTCCTGGTCCCCTTCTTTTTTGCTTCCTAGGTTGTGACTGGTGTGATATGGAAATCACTTTGAAAAACTGATATATATTAATTTAAGGTTGCCAAGGAATTCAGCTATGTAATTCCTAAATGAAAACTCAAGTCAGCTGTCAACCTTTTTAATGGTGTTTTAATTACAAACAGGAGGAAGAAAAGTATTAGAGGGAGAGGGAGAGGGAGAGAGAGAAAAGGAAGAGAGAGAGAGAAAAGGAAGAGAAGGAAATAGGGCTTAAATACCCACTCTGCTTAGGCTGAGCCAGAGGCTCAAGGCCCTGGATAGCCGAGGCAAAGAAAAAAGATCAGACCCTATCACTCATGTGACCAAAATGGAGAAACAGTCTGTGGGCTCCTCCACTCCAAACACCAGGCTCCAATCACCACTACCACCTTCTTCCCTCCACACAGGAAGTCCCCAGAACTTCTGAGCTGTCCTCTACCTCACTTCCTGTGTCTCACCTGTGCCAATGGTGGCTCTAGCTTAACCTAGGACTGCCCAGAGGCCTGTCCTTTTTGCACATGTCTGGTAAAGGCCATATTCTCAAATAATTAATTCTTGAGTTTTGCAGCAGCCCTTCCTGATCTTGTTACCCTGAGTAGGGTGGAGATTGTAGTTTCCAAGACCTGATTCTGTTATTCCAAGTATCTCTATTATTATTGATCATGAAATAGCTAAATCCCATCTTCTAAAGAATGGTCTGAATAGGGTTGAGTAGTTTTGAAATTCACACTGTGGTGGAGTGGGCTTTTTGAACAGGTGACAGACATGAGCACATGGTTTTATTTTGTTGCCATTTTATTCTTTTATTTCTAATGATCATTAATATATTTCTTGAAATAAATTATTTTAAATTAGTGTATGTTAATTTTAATTTTTACACTAGTAATTCAGTTAAATGTTGCTTTGATGTCTTTAACATATTGAATTGTCTTTTGAAACTTGTATGTTGTATTTTGTCAACTAGAAAAAAACACAGAACTATTAAATAGTCAAAATCATTCTTTAATCAAGGGAAAAGGGGTTAGCACTACTAATATGACAACAGAGCTGCTTCCCATGACTGCACAGAGTCAAGAAGCCCTGGTCAATAGCCCCTGGGAGTGCCACCAACTCAGGATGGACTCTGGGGAACAAAAGAACTTGGGGAACCTATATACCCTTTGGGAAAATCCAGGGGCAGGGAAAGATGATTGACATCACTATGGCTACAAGGAAAAATGGGAGTGTTCAAACTACACTGACAAGATACAATCAAGCTTGGGAAAATAATCATAGCTAGAAGCTAGGGTGTGTAATAATTAAAAGAGTAGGAGACATAAACTGTAAGAGATAAAATGGTTGAGGTTGTAAACTGTAGTGAGTAAAATAGTGGAAGGTATAAATTGTAGTAGATATAAGAGTGGGTGAGTAAATTGTGACCTCAGAAAATATGTTTTCACTAGTGTCTTGTTTTAAAATCAAATATAAGGTGGTCACCAGGGAAATATTCCCAATTATGAAAATATACCCAAGTCAACTGGGCTTTATAGAGAATTTAATTAATAATACAATGAGGAATCAAAGAAAGAGAGAGAGAGAGAGAAAAAAAGGAAATAAATGAGAAAAGAATAGGCCGGCCCAGGCAGCCCTGGCCAACCCAGGTCTAAGCCCTAAAAGAAAAGATCAGTCAGTCCTAATCACTCACCATAAGATCTGTTCAAGCAAGGATTCAGGGGGACAGAGTCTCCCCAGAGGGAGTTCCAGCCAGAGTCAGCCTCCCTTGAGAGACCTCGGCAGAGATTGTCTCTCAAGAGACTGTTTTTCTTCAACAGGCTGTCCTTTTCTTATATAGGGGGTTTTCTCCTATGTCACCTCCCCTAAGTTCTTCCATCTACCAATCACAGTAGATGTTTTCCAAAGAACATCCCATTCTGAATTCACACCTGAGTAGACTAATCCTTTTAGTAATCCACACCTGAGTAGGCTAGAATCTCTGAGTAAGTTTCTCACCTCTTTGTCCCATGTAAGTTTTCCTGACCTTTATAGGTACTTAGCACCCCTTTGTCTTTATTCTAAAAATAGGCATGCCTTAAGTATGGGTGTAAGTATTTTTCATTGCTCAGCAAGGAGTTTTCTCCCTTAAAGCAGTCTTAAGTACGGGTGGAGTAGAGGTCTTCCCATTTCTGATCTAAGTAGAGTTCTCACTTTCCAAATGAAGAATGGTCCCAGTAGGGAATTGTTCCAATGTAGAATTCCCCAATTGGGAATTTTTTAAACATTCACAAGTCTGAGAAATTTCAAGACTCACAGGTGCAAGAAAAGGGGGCTGCTTACAATAGTTACTAAAGGATGGTTCATGCCCAGTTTGACTTTCCTGAGAAAGGTTCTAATACAATAGGGGGCACTACCTAAAACAAAGAATGTTCTTAGCATATGCTTATCTCACCCAGAGTCATCATTTCCCTTCAGGGTAGATTTCTCATGGGAACAGGGAACAAGGACAAGCTTTTGGGGTCTCCAATCTACAAGCTAAATCTAAAATTGGGGTTCATCAGATCCCACTAGGCCACAAGTTTGAGATTCCTAAATTCCATGTTGACAATTTCTAATTACCTTTAAATATCTACAAAGTACAAGATTGAAACTGATGATCATAAGTTTTTCCTGCTATTGATATTTAAATATTGTTGCAGTAATGTAGTTGTAGAATGTGTAGCAGCCATGTCCTGGTAAAACATCTCAGCAGATGGGCTAAACCAGGTCAGTAATCTATAGGTCTCAAAACCATCATTAAGTTATGGAGGATGTCTATCCAAAGCATATGAAGATTTCCCCCAGAAAAAGGCAAATGGGACAATTTGTTCCAGTAGGGATAGCGATGATTGAAGCAGGCATTGTGAAGCACTTACATCTTGGCCAAACATTGAAGACACCAATGTCATTCATTTCATCTTGTGCAACTGCCCAGGATCTTGCCTTTTGCTTTGATTTGTCCCTGTGATTTGGTGACTCTGGAAGAGACAGTGAGGCTAAAGAATTTGGGCAACTCTGCCTCACTTAAATCTAATGCATGTGCAAGTCACGAGTTGAAACATTGTTTTTCTTTGAAAGCATTCAACAAACAACAATTGTCTTCACAAGAAAATTGTTTTTTCAAAGTTATATCTGCCATTTATGAGAGCATATTTTTGTTAAAATATAAAAAATTTTAAAGAAATATTTAAAACTAAATTAGTACAAAGCCCTGTTTTGATCATTGGCAAAGCTTTCTGGTAGCCAGAAGCAGAGAGGTAGCTCATTGGATTGTATATTGGTCCTGAAGTAAAAAAGATGTGAGTTCAAATATTCCTTCAGATACTAACTAGCTATATGACCCTGGGCAATTTACTTATGTCTGTCCACCTTTGTTTCCCAATGTAAAATGGAAGTAATAATAATACCCACCCTATAGAATTGTTTTGAGGATCAAATGAGTTAATATTTGTAAAGCATTTAGCACAATGCTTGGCACATTGTGGGAACCTAATGTATGTTTTCTTTCCTTCCTTCCAAAAATATAAATAAAAACAGAGCACAAGTCACTCTTCACCCAGGCTTTCAAAAAGAAAACCTACATGACCAACGCGTGATTCCTTGATTCTAGGAAACTCTACCCAACTGACTCAATTCTGTGTTCTTGTTTCTCAGTGGTAGCTAAGCATACATCCTCATGTTAATTTCTAGAGTATACAAATGTCTTGTTTTATTCTAGTCTGAACCTGAAGCACTAGCCTAAACCAAATCAGGATCAGACTACAACACTGATCAAATCTCATCTCTGCCAGTATTGGTTTTGTCACACTGATTAAGTCTCTTAGCCTCTCAGCCAGGAAACTCTCTAAGAATACAAGTTGCAGAACAATTGTTGGTCACAGTGGACAGTTTCCTCTCTGTGACCTTTCCATAGCAAAGAAATTACAATTCCAGAGTAATAACAAAAATGGCATGAGAACCTATGTTAATTCTTTATTCTAAATTAATGAATAGTTGACAATCATATGACAAATGAGCAAATGAGTTCTTCAGAGAAGTTGTTAGTGCACAATGCTTAAAATATCTAGAACTTAGACTAGCAAAGTACATTCATCATCACCTATATAGATAAAATAAAATAATCCATTAAGAAGCAAAGAACATGTTTAATCAGAAGTATGTTGTTTATTCTATGCAGTGTAATAATAATAATAATAATAAATCTGGAGCATTTTTTATATATCATATAATATAAATTTTACATTTTTCATTTCATAATAATGATAACTGAATTGAAAATTATATTATCTCTACAACTAATTCATAGACAGTGTTATGTTGATCAAACTATCAAAGTGAATCTTTATAGAACTATATAAATCTCAAAAATTATTTGAAGGAACAGAAGATTTAGGATGTCAAGGAAAATAATGGGGGAAAAGGTAGGAATGAGGGTAGAATGGTGTTTCCATACCTCAAATTTTATTAGAAAGCAGTAATCATCAAAATGTTATGGTGCTGGTTAAAAATTGGAAAAGTAGATCAATAGGATTGACTATACAAAGAAGAATGGGAAATAATCAAATTCAATAACTCAGTGTTCAGTGAACCCACAAATAAATTGCCTATGAAAGAACTCCCTATTTGACAAGAATTGTTGGAAAAACTGGAAATTGGGTAATTAAAAACAAAAGCTGTCAATAAAACTATTTTAGAAAAGAGAGGAAGAAAAGTTTTTATTTAGGGCATGTTTTATGTTCTTTATAACTGAGTATTATTATGGAAGCCTACTTCCTAGGGAACTCAAACTGTTTATTATGGCCTTGGGTAGTATATTTCCTAATGCCTCTGAAATTTTCAAAAAGCTTGAGAAAGCTCAGATGACCAGAAATGGACTCCCTGTATTGTGAATTTGTACATATATACTTTCTGATATTGGTATGCACAATAGTGTATAAATATATTAAATTGCAAAAGCTATTGGGTTAACAATCCCAAAAATAATACTTCTGACATCCTGAAGAAAATTCACAATCGCTGCCCCTAGTCTGAAAGAATGTAGATTCCACTTGAGGATTCTTGAAAGTCTGAAGTTCCAATTTTGGCCTTTCTACATTCTCCCAAAGACTGTAGACAGGATGAGGAAGGCTATTCAGACCAAAGGTGAAAACAGTGTGGGAAATCCATCATGACTGAGAAAGTCACATAAGGATCTTAGTCAGCATACTTTCAATTCCAGAGGATAAACTGGAAAGGAATTGAATTTAAGTTGACTATACATTAATATACATTCATTCAAAAGCATATATATTAAGCATCTGCTGTATATAAAATATTGCTTTAGACAAAGACGAAAATTAAACAGTTCTTGCTTCCTGAGAAACTTTCATTCTCTTATGGGGAGGAGAAGGAAGTAAGAACAAAAAGGTAAGCAATTAAGTTTATATATATATATGAAATAAAGAAAGGGTCTTTTGGGGAATGAGAAGAGCACCAACAACTGAAAGAATAAGGGAAGGCTTATTGCAGTTGGCACTGGAGCTGAGCCTTTGAGGAAGTGAGGGATTTCAAATGTTAAATATATGATAGAAGTTCATTCTGTGTATAGGAGGTAGCACTGCAAAGTTAGCCAGATGGGAAATGTAATAACTTGTACAGAGAACTAAAAGTAGTCCAGTTTCACTGGGGCACGTGATATATTAGTAAAGAAAGATGCGTTGTAGATACTGGGAAGGAATGACTTGGGTCAGGATTCAGTTTACTCTGATTGGTTTTATTAGTGATAATCTCCACAATAGATGAGTGAGACCTACAGGATTTTTCAAAAAGGCTTCTCCAAATTTTGTTCAGGATTTCATGTGCCTGTGGAAGGTCCAAGATCTGGTCTTTATTCTACGGATTGAAGAGAAGTTTCTTAAAGTCTGAGATTTTTCATTTGTTGCATTCCTAATACCCAGCCAGATGCCTGGTACACAGTAAGCATTTAAAGCTTTTTGACTGGTTGTTTTTAGATCTTCAAGGTTTCCCTAGGACCACTGCAGAAGAAGGTGAAATCCTTTGCATAGGAAAAAATAGGGACATAACTAATTCTATCAGTTCTTGGGAGAAGATATTTCTATTTCCTTTAGTAAAGGTTGCCCCAGAAGTCAGTGAGGCTTCAAGGTTTAAGAATTTCAGAAGAAGGGGTAGCTAAGTGGCTCAATGGATAAAAAGCCAGTTCTATAGATGGGAGATCCTGGGTTCAAATCTGGTCACAGATACGTCCTAATTGTGTTTGAACCTGGGCAAGTCACTAATTGCCTATACCTTACCATTGGAACTGATACTTAGTAATGCTTCTAAGATGGAAGGTAAGGGTTTAAAAATAAAGTCAGTATTAAAAATTCTATAAATTTGTAAGAAAAGTAGCATCAATATGGTGATTATGTAAATTTAAAAGTTCTGATATTTCTTATTAAAATTTAATATAATTGCCATATTGTGCTGCACATCACTTTAACCAATTATAAATCTTAATCTTCTATTGTTTGGAAACTGAAAGGACAACATCTATAATTCTATCTTAAGATGATCTAAAAAACAAAATGTTGATGGATACAGTTTTCATGTGACCTCCCAAGAAAAAAGTATAATGGAGTCAGATCAAGTGATCAAGAGAGCCAACAATGAAGACTTTCCCCACTGATCCAAAGGTCTGACAAAGTGTCATCCAGAAAATTCTGCACATGTAATATATAATATCAGTGTGCTTCAAATTGCTAAAATCATTTTAAACACACATTAAAATTTCACAAGACTATGAGAAATTTGTTATTAAATTTTCAAATACTTTATAGCATTTAAAATTGTTCAGTTATTAAAGCTTAAAACTATGCAAAGACTTGTTATACCCTATAAAACCATTGATGAAATGACTAACACTTGAACTTCCCAAATCCCTAGCATTGTAGTTGAAATCAGAACATTCTTTATATAACAAGTTTTGATAGTATTCGTGGATGTCACGGTTACACTTTAGATTGAGTTATGAGTCTTAGAAATATTTTGGAGTCATATGAAGAAATTTTGTACTAACAACCCAGATCTATTTTAATTGTAGGACTTGAAGGACAAGCCCTCTTCTTTTCCTTTACTGACTGAGCTGTCACTCACCATAAGGTAAGCCTGTGGCAATTTAAACCAGTAGTTGTAATACCACTGGGTTGCCTAATGTGGACACATAACTCTCAAACAACTACAATAGGAGGCAGGAATGATGGCCATTGTTTATTGAATGTTCCTCTTTCCAACCTAGCCTGAAAGCTCAAATTATCTGCTGCTCTTATGGAGCTAAGAAATTCTAGAAAAAGGGGCCCAGAAATTGACCAACTCTCTAGAGGACCTTCTTGTAGGTCTCTCTAAGAAAAGCAACCAGCTTAGATCTTCAGCATTGGATGATATTTGCTCCTGGATCTGTTGCTCAATCTTTCCCTTGTCATTTCATCAGTAATTATGCCTGGTGTGGGGAGGGAAAGAGGAGAGGAAAGAAAAGAGGAATTCCAGTTAACAGTTCCAAATGTCTCCAAGACCTAGGACCTTGAGGACATCATAGAATATTTTTTAATGTCTTTAATTTTCTTGTCATGCAATGTAATGGAAAGTAAAAGGAATGAAAAAAAAACACATTTTGAAACAAATAATAAAAAGTGGATAATAGGAGTAGTTACATGGCTTAGGGGGGAGAGAGCCAAGTCTAGAGAGATGGAAGAACATGGGTTCTAATCTGGTTTCAGACACTTCCTTGCTTTGTGACCCTGGGCAAAATACTTAAACCTAATAGCTTACCCCTTTACCATTATTCTGCCTTGGAACCAATATTGGTATTGAGTCTAAGACTGAAGATAAGAGTTTTAAAAAACTGGGGGATAGTGGACAGTGCTTGCCTCTCCTACTGTCAGGTATGATAATCTCTTTTAAGGAAAGCAAGGTAAAACGTATATATAGAGGGATATAATGAATGGCATTAATTTAAGTTAATTAACAAAGCCAAATTCTGTATATTTTTTCTAAGTGTAACTTTTCAAAGATGGTGGTAGCCAAGATATCCTTTGTAAAATAAATATTTCAATGTTCAAAAAAAAAGTACATCCATTATAACAGTGTATTTTTAAGCAACATTCAAGTATTATGATTTATACTTATTAGAAGACTGACATGACTTGCCTTCTAAGTTTGGGGAAAGCTTATCTGTATGACAGAGACAAAAATATACTATAATGGTGGCAAATACCTATTTTGGTAATAGAAACAGTATCAAACCTCTGAGCAAATAAGGGAGATATCAGATCTTTTATAATAGCAGGAAATAGTGCAGTGATAGGAGAATTGAAGTTAATCTTTCACCTAGGATAATAAACCAGCATCACATAGATTAAATCAATTTTATTACTGCTGCTTTATGAGTTTTCCCCCTTCCCTCTGGTTAAATGAAACTTGTGCATCATGGCAAAAAGTCAGTAAAAGAATTATCATCAGCAGAGTTGTGCAGATACATTAATACATTTTCCACAGTTTGCAACTACTGGACATGAAAATGACAAAATCTCTCACTTTTAAGAGGCAGTAGAACCTTAAAACTAAATATTTTCTAATTAACTGAATCTAATGCTAGTAGAATCCAATTTAAAACATAAGATGTGGGCCAATATATTAAGAACTGCTGTTCATATTCATAGATTTGAAACTCCATATTATATGTTTATACATAAATATTTATATGTAATACATATTAGTATGACAAAAGGCATTTTAAAAAGTTAAGTGATACAATGCAAATTAGAAGGAAGCAGTTTTAAACTAGCTATCCCTGAACAATGGACTCAGCTACTCAGAACCATTAAATATTCTAAGTATGTGAGCATTCAACATGGAATAAAATTTCTAAGCCAATTGAAAATGCAACTCTAATTTTATTAGCTGATTGAAGAATGTATTGCCATAAAGTACACACCTACAGCTATTCCAAGAAGGGATGAAAGTTTTAATCCTGGAGTCCAAGAAAAATAATTTAGAAAGCTCACCTTATTCTTTTTCATTGAAACTTCTAAAAATATACAAAGGTGAAGTTCTTCAATTAAGGAATGGTTTATGGGGATGTTTTTAGTATAATAACTCCCTTAAGAATAGAAGCATCTGGAATGTAAGGAATCATCCTAAAATACCAAATTATAAATTCTTAAAATTCACAGAATCTTGATGCTCAAATAGAACTTAAAAACTTTGGTTGTAAGATTTGATCATTTTGTGAAACATACTATACTAAAAATTAGGAAACATTTTTTTGTATTTGTTCTGTTATTGTTTGGTTGTATTAACTTAAGAAAATAACCCTTCTTCCCCAGCATTCATTGTCCTTCATTGTCCAGGGAGACTTGCTCCAAGATGTCAAAGATACCTTCCACTTTTAGAATTGTTTATATAATTCAAAAAGTCAATCCAATTCTATTTGACATGAGTCAATAATTATATATTAAGCTCCTATTATGTGTCACACATGTGTGACACTAGAACAACAAAGGCAAAATGAAATACTTTCTGATTCAAGGAGCATATTCTTGTGCATTATGATAAGTTACAGAAGTAAGTATACTGTTACTTGATTTTGTATGTCATAACCACTGTTCTCTTGAATACCATAATTCATTATTTATTAAACTTCTAAAAATCATACATTATGAAAATATGGGTTTGTCTTATATTAAATTTCTTTTCCAAGACATGGCTTATATTTTTTGGAAAATACAGAAATGATATCAAAGATAATCATTTATAGATATATAGGCTTACGGTATTTTTAGCCCACTCCTTATGGTATTTATAGAAATGCATCCATAAGTATCTTATTGTTGAGTTGATGCTAATTATAAATTTAATAGCTTTTAAGTGATTATTAATAGTAATTATAGAAGTGGAATTGCCACCCATTTAGATATTGACTGGCTTTTGCCCTTCACTCAGCTAATATATGGAGAGCTAGGATCCACAAATCAATATACTAATGGTGTGGAGCCCTGGGAAAGATCCATCTTCTTAGCTGAAAAGATACCTTTCATTCAACACATGGATAAATTGTGGTACATGGAGACAATGGAACTAATGTATCTGGAGAGACTGAGGAGGAAGAGAACGTGATCTTCCCCTACCCCAATTGAATGAGGACTTTTTCTACTTTTAGCTAATAAGTGATTGAATTCAAAGAGGCAGCTAGGAACTATTTTACATCAATTATATAATTTATATTTATATATACATACATGGATACTATGATTCAGAGGCATTTTCATCAGATGAAGTTACAATAAAATTGGCATAAAATAACTCATCTAATTAAATATGTTGATTGAATTGAGGTCATTGATTGATTGACTTAATTGAGAAATTTGATTCTTCTGCATTCCACTTGATTGAAAAGGACCACCACCCTTACAATTGTATTAACCTCCAAATTGATGTGCCTATTTCAAGTTTTTCACTCCTCCAGTGAATCCTTCATAATATACCAAAACAATCTACCCAAATATTGATCTGATCAAATCTCTTCTTTTTTTGATCAACTCTAATAGCATTTTATTGTCTCTAAGACACAACATAAAGTCTTCTTTTTAGCTTTTAAAATCTCTCACAACCTTTCCACAGTCAGGCTTTTCAACCTCATTGCACATTACCCCATTTCCCAATTCTCTCATTTGAAAGAGATTCAAAATCTACAATTAATGAGGTAAGAGGAACAGATCACTAATAGTGATAAATCTTACTGAAAGGTCAAGAAGAAGGCTGACTCTGAAAAGACCATTCACTTTAGCAATTAAGAATCCATTGGTAAATTTAGAGACAAATATTTCCATTTAGTGAAATTAGAAGCCAGATTGAAAAGGATAGGGAAGTGAGTAAAAGAAGTAAAAGCAGTGAGTGTAGAAATTTTTTTTAAAACTTTGTTTTCCCCCTAAGAGTTTGGGAAAGGGAAAAAGAGAAACAGGCTATCTTGAAGCATCTGCAGTTAAAATCTAGGGAAAGGTTTTGTTTTTTTGTTTTTTAAGGATGAAGGAAACTTGGGACATGTTTGAAGGTAATGGAATTGGGGAATGATAAAGGAGTCAATCGGTAGGAGAAAACTGGAGTGAAGGTATCAAGGATAAATGTAGAAAATTTGGCCTTAGAAAGTATAAGGACTACTTTTTGGTAAAAATAAAGAGGGTTCATTTGAAATGATATCAAAGAGCTTTAAGGTAAAGATAAGGGGGAAAGAATACTAACCTCAAAAGAGCTCACTTTTCTTAGTTAAGAAATTTGGGAAGGGAAAGGTTTGGGAAGTTTGAGTAAAGAAGGTATAGCTTCTTTGGGGTAGATATGGGATCAATAACAGAGGAAATAATATTATCCTGCTGTAGGGAGGGCCCCATTGAGGTTTGGTGACAGAAATTTGTAGTGGACTCAATCATTGTAGATGTGTGACACCCTCCCCTCTCTCTCTTTGGCTGCATATGAATAGAAGGAAAAGAAACAAATGGTGGGGAGTGGAAAATATGGGATAGGGTTTAGAAAGATATAATAATTATTAGGAGAAAAGGATGAGAAATTCTCAAGAAAAGAGGACAGTTTTGAGTGGAACTAATGAACACAGTCAAGATTGGGAATTCAAGAAAGTTATATCAGAATGGATTGAAGGAGCTTATAAGAAAAAAAAAAACAATTTGTTCTAGCAATTCCCAATGTGTGGAGTGTACCCTCTCCATTCCTTTTTGTAAAACAATCCTAACCTTTCTTCATGATATGACTCAGGCACCTTTGTATGCTTTAATTCTTTCCTAATCCCTTCTGTATACTAGTATTCTCTCTCACAAATTTGGTATTCAATTAATTTGTATGTATTTGTATTTATTAACTTGATATATATTATTGCCTGTAGTGATTTTTTTTTTCATTCTTTATAGTTTCCACTGTATATTCGGTATAGTGAGAGAGATTATTGAGAACTTGAGCTTGAGGACACTATGATTGGTTCACTCAGTTTCCCCTCCTCTGATTCTCTTCTCTTCCTCTTGCCCAAATTTTCAGTCTGTATTTTCAGACTCAGTACAAATTACTCCATTTCCTTTTCTCTTTAGTCTAGATTGACTAGTGAGATAGGTAGGTAGGTAGATAGATAGATAGATAGATAGATAGATAGATAGATAGATAGATAGATAGATAGCATCCCAGAGATCATCTTGGGAACTCTTCATCAGAGACATCAGAGCTTGACTCAGAAGGCTTTTTTCATATTTATTTTTGGACCTTTTCACTTTGTGTTTCTTCTTGCCATTCTTTGCCTTTCTCCTCTTTTCTTTACTGAAAGAATCAGAATCAGAGTCATTGTCACTATCTTCAGAATATTTTGAACTAATTTTTCTGTCTTTTTCTTTGAGCCTTTTCTGGGGAGTAGCTCAACTTGATATACATTTATATGTATATGTACACATATATACACAGAGACAGTTACAAAGGTTATATATGTTATATGTATATATGCTAATTTGTCCCAAGTACCCAAATCAATTAAATCTCAAATCCACCCCAAATTCCTATCCATTTTTGAGCAATGCTCTTGTCTACCAAGATAATTTTAATATTATCATACAGATTCTAGCTATCCTTAGTTTCATGAACTCTTAAAAATTTGTTCAGTAGGCCATCAATACTATGCATAAATGGAAATCATTGATAAAAAATGTTAAGCAACATAGGACCAAGCAAGGATTCTTGGAGAACTCCATAGTGAAACTTATTCCAAGATGACCAGAAACCATTTATGACTACTTTTAAAGTCTACTCAAGCCTGCTTAAAGTTGCCAAATATTGCTATAATCTAGGCTATTTCCTCCCATATTTTCTTTAAGAATAACATGACTTTGTCAAATGCTTTACATCCCTCTGATCTATTCCTCTGTCATACCTATTTATGAAAGTTAGTTTAGTCTTACAGGACTTATTCTTGATGGCCCCATGCTTCTTCTATATTACAAACCTCTCCCTTTTAAAACTGTTCAGTAATCATCCTTTTAATCATGATTTTAGCATTCAGTCAAGTGTCAAAGTCAAATCACTAATCTGTAATTGCAAGTGTTCTCATCCTTTTTTTTTTTTTGGTAAAAGAAGTGTTTAGTCTTCTCCAATTCTGTTGTACCTCTCTTATTCCATTAATTTTCAAATATGGCTGACAGTCATTCAAAAACAATATTTTTCTATTCTTTTCATATTTAAGGATGTATGTCATGGTCAAAGACATCTCTGCTTTTTTTTTTTGTCATTTTCTTACTTTCCTTATCCTAGAAACCTTTTCCTCCTTCCTTTTCAGGAAAATTTTGCTTTTATTTATTTATTTATTTATTTATTTATTTTTGCCAGATATTTGGCAAAGAAAAATGAAAGCAAATTCAGAGTTGAGTACTTTTGAATTCACTCCTGTATCCATTATAAATGTCCTTTGAACCTTAAGTAATCCCTTGATCTTCTTTCTTCCCTCAATATCACCTTTAAAAAAAGCACTCTGCCTCTTTAATAGAATTGTTTCTTTCTATATCTTGTATCTTCAGGATTTTCCTCTTGAGAATCCTGCTTCTTTCTGAGGCTGATCTCCCCTACAGATTTTTACTCCATAGGTTCCTACCTATACTTTCTCTGTACCTTTTGAAATCTTCTATTGTTAAGTCCAAGTTATCAGTCAGATATGCCCGAATTTCTTGCTCATTAGCACACAGAGATGTCTTTGGAAAATCCCCTAAACCATGCTGACATTGAGCTTGTAAGACCCTAAATTCAAAGGTGTCTGGAGAAGAGGGAGGAAGTTAAATGTGATATGTCTTTTCTGCTTACTCCATCCACTAGCACACAATATGTATTTACCAAATCCAATACAAAAAGAATGTTGTACTGGAAAGGATAGGAGGTTTGAATTCAGAAAAAAAAAATAAGAGAATAAAGTTATTGGAATAAACATTTACATGGTTCCCAGTATGCATAATGCATGGTACTGTTTGCATTACAAATATTATTTCACTGGATCCTATAACTCTGTGAGGTCGGTGCTATTACTACAACTGAGGAAATTGAGGCAAATAGATTGTGTCTTGGATCGCATAGCTAGTAAATTTCTGAGATCCAATCTGAATCTAACCTGACTCTGTACCCAGTTATCTACCCACAGCTGCTTCTTAAATTTTCTTCAACACTTTATTTACTCCTTGAATATGTGTAAGGATTTAGACCTAAAGGTACATTAGAGAAGGAATTCTTAACCTTTTTGCCTGTGTCATAAACCCATTTGACTATTCAGTGAAACCTAAGGATCCCTTTTCAGAATGATATCTTTTAATGCATAAAACAAAAGACATAGTATAGCAAAAGAATGTTAAGAATTACTGTATCCAATAACTGACTCTTCTTTAAAGTTAAGGTAAATGAGGTCATTAAGACTTACAAAAGGTATTTAGTGAAGCCTACATGATGACAAACCTGAGAGTTGAACCCTTAACCAGTAAGTCCAAATTCAGCCTTCTTTCTTCCTAAACACAACTTTCTCTTTTCTTACCTTCAGTTACCTGCTCAATAAAAATTGAGATTGGCATACTTGGAAATATCCACCTCACAGAGGTATGAGAAATGTGTTTTAAAATTAAAAATGTAAAAGGCAAACTATTATTAGTCCCAACTGAAAGCATTTTTTTTTAAATCTTCAATTGGGAACAGCTCAGATGGTAACAATAAGAATCACTTCCCAGTTAAATAATAATCATTTCCATGGTCTTTGGGGGGGGGGGGATAATTTCTAGGCATACATATTTGAACTGCTCATAGCTATGCCTACTTAGCAATAAATGGGCCTAAAGATGTTCTCTGTCCCTAAGTGCAGCCCTGATATTTCTTTTTGCCACCATTTTCTACATTTTATCTCTTTTATTTTTACTTTAGAACACATACTTCTACATATGCCTACCTTATCAAACTTTATTCATGAAAATGTAATATATGCTTGAGGTGTGCTATTTCTTAAATGAGCTGTAGTGCTTGAAGGACATGCTGTAAATTTTTGTGTTACATTTCAGCATTATTAATGCTCACCATGTATCTCTAGAATCCAGTTTTATTGAATGAGGAAATAAAATACTGCATCTCCTAACATTGTCAAATTATACTAGGGATGAGGGTGCAGTGAACCTTTCACTGTACCAAGTAGAAAGATAATAAAATTTATCTGTTTCCTGCTGCTGTTTGATTGGCTAATTATATTGGAAAGTTAAGATCAAAAGTTCTGCCATCAGACTTATTTTAGTTTACACTGTGGAATGCTTTGGAGGGGTTTCATGAAGTTTTCTGTAGGGAAAGAAGGAATCTAATAAAATTTGATGGGAACTGCTAAAGGTGTCTATCTTTAAAATGAAACACTAACTAGAGATTTGATGTTAAAGATTCCACAGTTGTAACATAAAGATACACATGAATTACCCTCTTCTGAACTAAGGTTGAAGAAAAAGTATATACGATATCAGACTTCATCCCAGTGAAAGCTCTCTTTCTTTGAATTATTTTGTCACTTGTTTTTTTCCACTAAATTATTCTTCCTTTGATACTTTGTCACTTGTGTTCCTCTATTTTTCTGCCATATTTCAAAAGATACACTCATTGATAATACATGTATAGGCCCGTGGAATTGCTTGTCAGCTCCAGGAGGGGAAAAGGGAAAAAGGGAGGGAGAGAATATGAATCATGTAACTATGGGAATTCTTTTAAATAAAATTAAAATAAAAAAAACTAAAATAAAAAAATATAGACTCATCCATTTATTATTTTGGAAAGTGTAGTACAATGGAAAGAAAACTGGCATAGTTTTGGAGATTTTAATTCAAATTTTGGTTCCACCAATTAAAAGTTGTTTGCCTTTGAACAATTTACTTAATCATAGTGGGCCTCAATTTTTCAGGTATAAAAAAGCAGAAATTAGATTATATAATCATTAAAACAGTTTTGTCATTTTCTTTTTGTTCTTCCTTTCTTCTCTTCTTTATTGCTTTTTCTTGAGACTTGGTATCTCTTTCTAGTCCAAGGTAGAACTCAAGTGTTTACTCATTGACCCCTTTACAGTATGGCCTGGCACAGAAGCTTTGATTTGCTTGCAGGGTCTCCCAATGTTGATGCCAGTCTTAGTTCAGTCTCCTAATTGGCTTTAGTCTACTGCAGCTCAGAACTCCTGAGCAGAAGCAATCCACTAGCATAACCTTCCTGGTAACAGGGAGAACAGAACTGCCCATCCTCTTTCCTGTTCTAGACACCTATAATTCTGTAACCTAATCTATAAAGTATCACTTTCTTCTAGTGTCAGCACAACTACACTCCAAGAAGTCTTTAATTTTCTGAATAAGATTGTTGCACTACACATTGTTTGACTTGCAAACTCCGTGACAATAAGCTTAATTATAAGATGATGTTTACCCTTTATGCATCCATGAGACTAAGGATACAAAGCACAGGGAAGAGAAAACATGTTTCTCTGCCTTATTTCTCAAGATACCTGAATGATACTTATAATTACAATCTGGATACTACTATATTATTGTACCTCATCAGATTCTATTATATTTATTTCTGAGAATCCTATTTTAGAAAGTACAAAGAAAGTACATTGACACCCATAGGAATGTGAATAAGACGTCAAAAGGATGGCAAGTTTTACCCTTAGGAGGATCAGCCTAAGGACCTTGAGGTCCTCAAATTCAGACAATATGTCAGGTATTATGACTTAAAGTTTTCAAAATACTCTAATGATAATAATAAGCACATTTCCCTGGTTCCTTATGGATTTCAAGTAATCCAGATAGCAATTCTGTGAGCTAGTTAGAAAGCAAAATGTCAATGGAATAGGACTTGTTTTTGTTGTCATTTTTTGTTTGGTTGATGCTGGGAACTTTCACATGAAGAAACTTTCACTACTAATGTAGGTTAGTGCCTCCTTTGTAACTCGAGTCATAAAGTCACATACAGTTTTCAAAAGTTGTATGACTTCCTCAGGGTCATATAGGCAGTATGTGTCAGAGGGATAAATTGAATCTAGGTCCTCCTGCCTTTGAGAACTGATTCCTATTCGATATATACCTCTACCCTATATTATCCTCATTCTCTAGTTAAGGAAACAGGTTCTGAGGGCTTCAGTGATTTAAGTTGTTCAATCATTTATTAGTTGCATATGACTCTTTGTAATCCCTTTTGGAGTATTCTTTGCAGAGATACTAGAGTGCTTTGCATTTCCTTGTTCAACTCATTTTACAGATGAGGAAATGAAGGTAAACATGATTAAGTGACTTATGCAGGGTCAGAAAGCCAATAAATGCCTGAGGTCAGATTTGAACTCAGGAAGATAAGTCTTCCTCACTCCAGGGACAATACTCTAACCACTGCACAATCTAGCAGCACTGATTTGCCAAAGACAATAAATCCACTACACATCAGAGTCAAGATGCAACTGTGTGTCTTTTATGGCTCCAAGTTCAGCATATATTCCATCTCTGTATCACTCTTATTCCATTATGTGAATGACATGTTTGACTTGGTTTTTTTTTGGCCCTGAAGACATAACTTGCAATAGCAGGAACAAGTTGAGAAAGATAAAGTCAGTAATAATAATAATTAAAGGTATATAAGGATGGAATTATGTACTTCAGGAGTTACTGAATTCCTGATTGCTGGAATTGTGTAAGGGGAGGATAGAGAACCACTTGCATATTCCCAGTGAGGTAAAGATTGAACTAGATATTTTTTTTTCTTTCTTTAATTTTCCTTTTTTACAGGTAGATAAAACTTTAACACTAATTCTATTTTGTGATCTCTGTTTCCTATGTCTCCTTTCTCTCCCCCACCACCATCCCAAGAAGGCAGCTGACATAATATATTGTACATGTGTTATCATAAAATACACATGTCCATGTTCATCATGTTGTGAAAGAAGGCATTTATTGATTACACTTGAGAGAAATTCGTGGAGAAAATAAAGTGAGGAATTGTATGCATCAATTTTCATTCAGACCCATTAGTTCCTTCTATGGCAGTGTATGGAGCTTTTTCAGGAGTCCCTTGGAGTTGTCCTGGATGAATTAGATTATTTCTGAGTTACTTTCCCACTCAGAAATCTGAGATTCTATGATACATGTCTCTCCTTATTGGTTCAACAAAATCAGAACAAATTTCCAGATGGAAAATGAACAATAAAAATAATAATAATAGGTATCATTTATTTAGTGTTTTAAAGTTTATAAAGCACTATAAATATTCACTTTTTGATTGTTCCAATCAAACAGGGAAGGAGACATTAACAGACTTGCCCAGGGTCCTACAGGTAGTAAGTGCTTAAGGTCACATTTGAACTCAGGTTTTCCTGACTCCAAATCCAGCATACTATTCACTGTACTACTGACCTCCTTCTCCTGAGTCCAATATCATTTGACTCTCTGCTCTTCTCTGACCATAAAAAGATCAACGGGGCACTAACTCTGGTTTCTCTGTGAGCAGAGAATAACATTTTCAGTGTCTAACATTTCCTGACATACCAGTGTTTTTAGCAGGTAAGCTGCTCACATAAGGTTTGTCGTTTCTTTGAAGACACAGTATTGCACAGAATAGAACAAAACAAAACAAAAACCAGAAAATCGTTGTCCTACAGTAAAAGTGAAGGACCAAAGAAAGCAATTAACAAACAACTCAGCTGGATAACAATGATATATTGCAGCTCCTCCTACTGGCTGGAGGAATTTTTGTATTGACCAAGTCTGTTAATGAAACCTTTCTATAGGCTACATCTGAATTATTGCTTTTTGAGCAGGTGTTTTCAACAAAGTGTTCCTGTAGATACCATTTATCTCTGACAGAAGTTCCTGGTGCTGTCCTCCAGGCACTGACTTCGAGAATATAGCTGTAATGATTCCATCTAATGGACAGTAACAAATGTTAATAATTACTTCTTGTTGCATGTATTTTAAAAAGTTATAGTTTACATCAATAAACTCTATATGTAGGTTGATTCTTTGAACTTGTAACAATCTTACAAACTATAGATTGTCTTCTATAACCATTATGTATA
Source organism: Monodelphis domestica (assembly GCF_027887165.1). NCBI lineage: Eukaryota > Metazoa > Chordata > Mammalia > Didelphimorphia > Didelphidae > Monodelphis > Monodelphis domestica. The sequence continues at coordinate 121,132,518 of NC_077234.1, read as the reverse complement.
ATAATACATATATTGATAAACAGCTCAAATGCTTGGAGAAATGTTATGTATTCTGCCCAAGTTGATGAAAAGACAGCCACTTAGCATTTTTATTGGGAAAAAATATTTCTTTACAGACTTTCAAATACCTGCTACAGTTTCTGAGGCCAGTACTACTGACAATATCCAAATCCCTGAATTCCAAGGGACATTAGAAAACTCCAGAAACAGAGCTCCTATGCCTCTTACAAATTACCTAACATGTAGTTGCCTTGCATTTGCTTGAAGATTTCTAGTGATAGAACTCAATGGATATTTTGGTAAATATTTAACAATTGGCTCTCTCGATCCTTTACCCCACCAAAAAAGTATTTAAGCCATGTTTTAAAATATAGATTACATTAGAATGATTTTCTGCATCATTTTCTTAATTCTATAAATTCAACCCAATGATAAATTAAGTCCTGCTTTGCAGCATTTATTATTTTCTGAGATTTGAATACTTGCACAGAAAATTTAATAATCAGGTCTTCTGAGTGGGCTAGATCACACAATTGTCAAATATATCCTCTAGTTATGTGGTGGACCATTCCAATTATATGTAACTACTAAGACGATGTGTTGTTTTCCACCTTTATTAAGTCTAAATTCATCCCTATAATTTATGCTATTTGTTCTGACTCCAAAGTAGGTACTATAGAAAATAAGTACAATGTTGGGAAAAAATAGCTCTTGAGACATACAGAAGTTCACAGGACATAAAATCCCTGAAAGGAGATCATTTTAAAACACTTGGTCACAAATATATATATTCAAATGCTATACTTATGTAATTTATTCAATCATCTACTAAGCCAGTAATTAATAAAAGCAATCAAAAGTCTTAATTTAGTGAAGAAAATTTTACATCACAGGTAACCATGAAACCTGGTGGAGTGTGGTGTCTAACCAAAATATGATTCTGAATAGTAAAATGTATTCAAAAGAAATATGATAATTAAAGTTATAAATAGCATTCTATATTAAGGTTATTAAATATTATCACATTAAAAATCAATTAAACTGATGGGGAAAGATTGGTAGTGAGCATGTGGGCAATGACCAATGAAAGAAACTGGCAGAAAAGATAGGACAAAAAGAGGAAATACAGTTTGAAGACAAAATTGGGAAACATCACAAATCTGGCAGAGACATGATACAGTAGTGATGAGAATCTAAATTTATCTTAGCATCTCTGAACTCTCTCTATGCCAACATTATAGCACTTTGTTGTTCAATTGTGTCTGACTCCTCATGGCCCTATTTGGAGTTTTCTTGGGAAAAATACTGACATGTTTTGCCATTTGCTTTTCCAGTTCATTTTACAGATGAGGAAATTGAGACAAATAGGGTTAAGTGGTTTGACCAGGGTTATATAGCTAGTGTCTGAGATCAGATTTGACCTCAGGAAAATTAGTGTTCTTTACCATAGCCCAGGCACTCTATCCACTGTACCAACTAGCTGCATTGTAGCAAGGACAATAAAACATTAAATTTTCAATGCTTTCACTACAATTTAGTCTCTGTAGTTCTTTATCCGTATTTATAGAATGTATAATGTTTCATATATGGATATGTTTTACTTCTTTTATATATATATATACATATATATATATATAATGTTACATATCATGTATATAAGGATATATTTTTACTTCTTATATATATATTTTTTAAATTTTAAACCCTTCCTTCCATCTTGGAATCAATACTGTTTATTGGTTCCAAGGCAAAAGAGTGGTAAGGGCTAAGCAATGGGGGTTAAGTTACTTGCACAGGGTCACACAGCTGGGAAGTTTCTGAGGCCAGATTTGAACCTAGGACCTCCATCTCTAGGCCTGACTCTCAATTCACTGAACTACCCAGCTGCCCCCTTATAATTTTTTCAATTGAAAATACTATACTTTTTCTTTTACTCTGTAGAATGTCATCTGCTAAGGAATAGAGACAGCCACTATATCTATTTATATTACTATAAAAAAGTGTTATTTTTTTTAAAACTCCCTTTAACAAAGTTGTTCTTTTCTCTGAAATTTTTAATCTTAACTAATTGGCTAGAATAGAACATTTTGCAGTTAAGTGAATGGCCCAGGGATAAATATGATATTAGATGTGAGCCTTAAACTCAGTTCTTCCTTAAACCAATTCCTATTTTATGACACTTCCTTTCTATGAACATTAATACATTATGATATTAATAAGATCTTTATCTTCTTTTTAGACTCTTTGTGTAATGGAAGTTTATTCTCCAACTCCTTCCATCACCACTGCATGGAGCCTGTCAGTATTTCATTCTTAGAATCTTGAGGTATGTTTTTATACATAAACATAACCCTTAGATGTTTTTTCCTTCCTTTGATAGAACAGCCCAAGGTCACACTCTAAGAATTTGCCAGATACAATTTAAGAGACAGAATTCTTTAGGAAGATTTAATACCTATATTGATTCGCATCCTGTAAGTGATTATTGTATCTTTCTTCTTGCTTTCATACCACAAAAGAGGTCAAGAATATTTGTCCCATTAATTCATTGCTGGTGGAGTTGTGAATTGATATAACCATTCTGGAGGGCAATTTGGAACTATTCTCAAAGGACGATAAAAGAGTATCTGCCTTTTGAACCAGCCATAGCACTGCTGGGTTTGTAACCCAAAGAGATAATAAAGAAAAAGACTTGTACAAGAATATTCATAGCTGTTCTCTTTGTGGTAACAAAAAATTGGAAAATAAGGGGATGCCCTTCAATTGGGGAATGGCTGAACAAATTGTTGTATCTGTTGGTGATGGAATACTATTGTCCTAAAAGGAATAATGAACTGGAGGAATTCCATGTGAACTGGAATGACCTCTGGGAATTCATGCAGAGTGAAAGGAGCAGAACGAGGAGAACATTGTACATAGAGACTGATAAACTGTGGTACAATTGAATGTAATAGACTTCTCTACTAGCAACAATGCAATGATCCAGGACAACTCTGAGGGACTTATGAGAAAGAATGCTATCCACATCCAGAGAAAGAACTGTGGGAGTAGAAACACAGAAGAAAAACAACTGCTTGATCACATGGTTTAATGGAGATATAATTGGGGATGTAGACTAAATGATCACCCTGGTGAAATGATCAATAATAGGGAAATAGGTCTTGATTAATGATACATGTAAAACCCAGTGGAATTGCATGTCAGCTACGGGGGGAGGTGGGGAGGGAGGGAACGAACATGAATCATGTAACCTTGGAAATATTTTGCAATTTAATTAAATAAAAATGTTCAACAACAACAAAAGGATATTTGTTCCTCTTCTTCCTATGATAACCTCATAGATAAGGTGTCCATTTGGGTTCATACAATCACATAAGACCTGATATCATAGATAAGTACCTACAACACTCCCTTGTTGGGCTAATGGGTTACAACAGGAAAAAAAAATTAAGTACCATAGCATATACCTGGAACTTAAAATGACAGAAAATACCTTGCAACCCATCAATTGATATTCTAGAATTCCTTAAAAAGGATAGCTCTAACACATATCAGAGTTGGTATTTTTCTAGTACAAAAAGGAAAATCAGATAATCCATCTTTGGAGCCATCAAATTTACCCCATTTGGGGTAACGTCATATCATTCCTCCCTCCCCATTTAATACATTTTGGAAACCTGCAGTATTCTCATTTTCTCCCAGTTGGCTATAAAATGTGTTTATGGAAAGAGTACTTTGAAATTCTAAAAGTTTAAGAGTGATTCAGACTCCATAGATCAGGGGACAAGGGAGATAGAGAACTTTTTTACTGACTGATTAAAATTCCTCATTCGAATGTCCAAAGAATAAATGATAAATTTATATGAACATTTATGAAAATAATTGCAAAATTATTGGATTTATGAAAGATTACTCCAAATCACTAACATTGCAGTAAAGAAAAATCAAAACTAAGGTATCATGCCATACTTGGAAAATTTTTCAAAGAAGGACAAGGATAAGACTAATAAGTTTTAGCAGGTAAATATAGGCTTGCTAACAGAAAGCTTAGTGGAGCAACAAATGAATACAACCATTATGATGAAGGAAAATACAATTTAATGTGTAGAAGACAAAGCTAACAATTATAATCCTAGATTTAAATGAATTAAATTCCCCAATAAAAATAAGTAAATAAGTGTAGACAAGAAATGAAAAACTGACAATAAATTTAATATATATAAACATATACAGTTCAAAATGAGAGTTGGAACAAAATTATTATACTCCAGTTTTTTTCTTAAAAGAAAAGTTTATTTCATGATTTCATATAGACCATAGTGTAAATGTTTATTACTATTTAATTTTTGTCTCTCAACTGATTATTAATGAAATTACTATTCATTTGTTTTGCCCAGTCAGACTAGTCACTTTGTCTCTTCTCACATATGACATGACATCTCTAATGGTATGTGTTGTGTTGTGTGTATAAGGGAATAACATCTTTCAGAACCAAAAAATCAGTAATACCTTGACATACATTATATGTAAATGATACAATTTGGAGGTGGCTAGAGACAACATGAAGTAGACATAATAAGAGAGAAAATTGCAGGTATGAAGGAAAATTTGCAAAGATAGACAAGGAATATATTGAATATGTTACACAGTTATCTGCTTGACAGGAATACAGGGTATTTACATGAGAGAAAAAGAAAGCAGATTAGCCTAGAAATGGGACGCAGTCAGAATATGGAGAGTTTTAAATAGAAAAAAGGTTTAGGATTTGATATTAGAGACAATAGGGAATGATCAAAATTTCTTGAGAGATGTGATTTAGTCAAGCCAATGCTTCAGAAATGTCAATTTGCCATCTACATGGTCTTCCTGTCTTTAATCTCTCAGATTTCCAATCTATCTGTCATATTTTAGACTGTGCAGTATCAGAAATCTCAATTTATAGTCAACTAATGACCATAGATTCAAAGATTTAAAATTTGAAGATGCTTCATGGCTACTTAGATGAACTCTTTCACTTTATAGATGAGGAAAGTGAGACTCAGTAGAAATATGCAATTTTCTCAATGTAACATAAATGGTATACAACAGAGGCAAGATTTCAACTCATATGCATTGATTCTAAAAATGATATGCTTCCCATTTTATCATACATAAGAATGTATGAAACAAAAGAAGTGGAATTCTTTTCTACTAATTAAAATTATGCCGACCAGTAATCATTTCTTTATTTAATATCAACTAAATAATTGCTACCTTATTCACCTATAATTTTAAAATTGTCAACTAGAATTTTAAAATCATAGTTAATACCCCTCTATGTTATTTGTGAACTGCTCATCTTTTCATCATATATTCAATTTTGAAGGTTAGGAATTTTAATGAGAGAAGTTACAAAGTGTACAGGAGTTGCAAGAGTTTGAATGAGTCCTCAAGCCTAGAATCTCCAAGAGCTGGCTGGGTAAAAGTTCTAAGCTGTTGAAGAAGGAGATTTCCAACTGTGAGACTGGTGCTGGAGTTCAAGCTTGGAGGTGTGGATCTGAGACTCTCCCTGAACAAATCCATCTATCCAAGCTGTCTGCTTTATAATACCATCAATCAGAGGTTGAGTGGAAATTCCCCACACCTTCTGTGGGACAGAGTGATTTTGGAAGAGCTTTTCTTTCTTTCCTGGAGCAGCTAAGGACCTAAAAACTGGATTCCTGTTACCTGACCCACCAAGCACTCTGTGTGTGAGATTCTGGGTTCCCTGTTGGATTTATCCTTGGAAAATCTTTAGTTGAGTTAGACAGGTTAAGCATAGGAAATTAACGATAGTGGGTTAAATATCTTGGGGAAAATGGTCAGATGCAAATCTTTCCCTCTTTCCTTCCCCATCATCCCTATCTTTGTTAATAAAGTCATTTATTTGTATATTTTTCCCCTTTGTATAAACCTTTCCCTTTCCTAAATTCCCCATTACAGAATGGAGTTAATTTTAAAAAATAGTAATAATAAAAACTACATGTTGCACTTTCCAGTATTAAAAGCAATTCTTGAAATTTTCTCCCCATGGTATTTATGAGATGATGTTAAAACTTCATTTCAGAATTATTAAGCATATTTGCTTTTAAGATTATTGATAAGAATCAATAATTAAGATAATTTATATCTTCCCAAATATATCAATAAAAGAGCTTATCTCTTTTCTCCCTTCTGGGCTCCAGAATAAACTAAATTGTGACTTCTAAGATGTGACAGAGAAAAGATGCTCTTTGTTTTACTAACTTTTCCATCCTCTTTCTCAGCAAACATGCACAGTTCTCAACTGTATATTTGGGTTGTTATTTAGTCCTCTTCATTCACAAAGAATGTAATTGAAGAAAGAAAGCCATATCTCTTCATTTTTAATTCAACTTTAAATATCATAATTCTTTATTAAGTATAATTTATTTAGTCTCTGCCATATATAAGTATGCCAACCAATGTAATGAATTCATTTTTTACACATGTGCCTGGAAACTTTGTTATTCTTTAGCTTTGTTGCTTTTCTTATTGTTATTATTGCCTCACTGCATTATCATTTTAAAAGTTATATGAAGACCTCAAAACTCTAGTCTTTCATACAAGCTTCCTGAAATGGATGTTCTCACAACACATTAAACTGAATGTTTTAAATGTCATTGATCAATTATTTTTACAAATGTTTTCCTCCCACAAATACTCAATTTCCATTGATAGAATTATCCTTTACTTGATCTTTAATTTTTTCATTTAATTTTCTCTTTTCTTTCCACATCTTTGGATTTATAAATTGTCAAATTCTGATGAGCCACTCTGAAAAAAAATACTCATTGATTCATGTAAAATTAATATCAATATCAATCTTAACATTGCTATATTCATTATTATAGGTCAGATTCTCTTTGACCTTTTTTTTTTTGACTGTTAGAAAAGCCTCATAAATGGTATTCCTATCTCTAATCTCTCAACTCTGCAATTTAACCTTCATATTGCAGAGAGGGTAGTCTGTATAATATAACAATCTGAGCATGTCACTACTTGGTTCAAAATCCTTCAGTTCCCTACAGTAACTAAATAAAATGTAAATTAGTCATCCTATTACTAAAGAGTCTTCACAATCTGGATTCAAATTAAGTTTTCAAACTTAATCCACAATGCATCCATTATAGAAATACTATAGTATTAAGAACAAACTCTATGCACCACTTTCCTTCTCCTCTTTCTGTGCATTTCAACCCACTATGTATCATTTCATTTCTGGTATCTTGAAATTCCTTTCTTCAAGTTTCACATTGTCCAGGAAACCTTTTCATAATTGCATAATTGGATATGATATTACTCCTAAAAGTTATCAGAAACTTTATAGGAAGTTCAATGTAAGTGCTATATACTTCTGTTAATGTGGACCATGTTTCAAACATCTATTAGTCAATAGGATGAGCACTGAACTTAGAGACAGAGTATTGGTTTAAATGCTAGCTGTTTGATTTCCTAGCTATGTAATTTGTTTGAATGTCATAAACTCCAATGGCCTAAATTTTTTATCTTTAAAAGGAAAAGTTTGACCTACATATCTAAGTTCATTTTTAGCTCTCAACTGATTCCCCTATGATTCTTCTTGTATGTACATATTTTTCTTACGTTTTTGGCATCCCAAAGAAAAGACTTCTACCATTTTTGCATTACTAATATTCATAATGTAACCAAATATATATAATAAATATATTTTTAAATTGAATGGAACTGAAACTTGTATCTAGTACTAATCTGCCACTTTGAGTCATCAGCTTCTCTACAGTTTTCCTTTTCAAAACTTGTTGAAAATGAAAGGTAATAAAGTCATTCAAACTTCAATGTAAATAACTGAATAAAGTATTGCCTTTGAGAATGATGACAAATTTTAACGGAGTTAAGAAATGTAAACTGTTGTAATGGCTGGAGTTAGCAAAAAATTGAGGATAAGATAGAAGGCATGTCCTCCCTTTCCAGTCCTTTGAAAATCATAACATATTAAGTTCTCACACTTTTCCTGACCCCACTTCATCACTCTTTTTTCAAATCTTACTGCAAATATCAGGCTCTGATTGGGACACATAATATTCAATAGGTATTCATAAAGCAAGGGGAACAAAAATATTTTTGCTCCTAACATCACACATACAAATTTTTTTTTCTTCTTTCCAATTGTCATAAAAAATCCATTTTTGCAACTGATTTTTGGCTTGTTTTTGAGTAGTGAGAGAATGAATAATATATATCTTCATTATTTTCCATTTACTTCTTGTATTATATAATTTAATTTCCCATATATTTTCATTTAAAAGTCTAAAAAAGGACATCTTAATTTTTACCTGAAAACAATAGAAACCAACTTAATGGAAAATAGTTATAAAATCATGAAATAAACTGATATGTAGACCTAAGATATGTGCCATTTATTTTGCTCCTGTGTTTTCATTCCTTTGAAATGAATATTGTCTGTTTATCTACTGCCTACATTATCTAAATCTACACAGTCACATGATTGGGTTACTGGGGTTATAAACAGAAAGATAAGTTGGAAGTCTGGCCAATCACGTAACAGAATATTGTAAAGGTCAATGTAGTAGCACACTATTACAATTCTGAGAATATACAAGGCAATAAAATTCTGATGTTACTGTCCTGTGACAAAGATTGTAAGTTGAACAGAAAATGGCACGCTATTATTCTATGTGACAGTGATTATAATGAGACCAGAAACTCTCATAATGTTAACTCAGTCTTGACTACTGAGATCAATATAGGATTTAAGCTATAAATACACCTATTTGCTGTTAAGGAAAATTGTGGATGCAAATTGGTTTATTAACAAACCTAAATTTACTTATAAATATCTTATAGACTAATTAAAAATCTAAAGAATTTTTATTATTCTATTAGTCTGGAAGATGATTTGCTAAATCTATTTTATTTTCACACTTCTCTATTACAAATGCTATTGACACAAAATATGTTCAATGACAATGTTTCATTCTGCAAGTTTATTGATTTAATATATTTAATAGCTCAAGTTTTATTCTATGATTTTTGGTTAAATTGTTAAAAGTACATATTGTTATCTTTCAGCTTTTGCTTATTATGTTGATATTTACATTATTTCATTGCTGAAATTCCTCTGGTCTGTTTTAAAAATCATATCAATGGTTAAATTTATGATAGGCATTAGAATTATATTTTTACAATGCATTTGCATTTAATAATCATATTATTTACAATTTGCTGCTATCGATAAGCTTAGAAGAATTCTTTTATATAATCTTTCTTAAAGCATCCTACTAGACTTTTTTCAAAGAGTTATATAGAAAAAAATTCTATCAGCTAGTAAATTACAATTTACAATCAACAAAACACTTTACAAAGGGAAGCAGTGATTTCTAAAAACCAGAAATGTTTCATCAAAAAAAAGTTTATGTAGCTTGGAACTTTTGGCAAGATGGCCAAGGGAAAAGTTATGATTGAGAAAGCTGACCCTTTCCATCTCAAAACAGTAAGAAAGATTGCACATATATTAAAAGAAAAATATTAAAAAAAAAGAAAAATATTAAAGAAGACAATCTCAAGTGGAGAAAGGAAGAAACACAAAGAGAAGAGAAGAGGTTTTTAATAATAGTTCTTCACCTGTACTCCATTGTTGCCTTCATTGTTTTTCCCTGGCAATGCCTCTAGGTGTTGAGGATAATAGAAGATACATAGAGAGAACTTTACTAGGAATAACAGCAAACACATAGCTCTACCCTTAAGATCTTCACTAGTAGCTGGACTTCATGAATTAGATTCTTTTACAATTTAACAGGAATTAAATACTCATGGGGCAGGGAGATAGGAAAATATTGCTAGTTAGAATATCCTGGGAGGAAAGAAAACATCTGAAGAAGTACTATCTATGAATAAAACTCCAAAAGATTCTATTTTGATATACTGATAACTTGAAATCTCCCAATACTGAAAAAATTACTTCTAAATTTTAAATTGTGTATTGATTCTATAATAAAATAAATGGAAAAAGAAGAGTATAGTACAATCAGAAATCTTATTTTTTTTATTTTAATTGGTTAATTAAGAACATGTTTCATTGTTAAATGATTTGTGTTCTTTTCCTCCCCTCCCCTCTCCCCCCTCTCTTAGTCAACATGCAATTCAACTGGGTTTTACATGTGTCATTGACCAAGACCTATTTCCATATTATTGATATTTGCACTAGGGTGACCATTTAGAATCTACATCACCAATTATATCCCCATCAAACCATGTGATCAAGCAGTTGTTTTTCTTCTCGGTTTCTACTCTCACAGTTCTTTCTCTTAATATGGATAGTGTTCTTTCTCATAAGTCCCTCAGAATTGTCCTAGATCATTGTGTTGTTGCTAGTAGAGAAGTCTATTACATTCAATTGGACCACAGTGTATCAGTCTCTGTGTACAATATTCTCCTGGTTCTGCTCCTTTCACTCTGCATCACTTCCTGGAGGTCGTTCCAGTTCACATGGAATTCCTCCAGTTCGTTATTCCTTTTAGCACAATAGTATTCTATCACCAACAGATACCACAATTTGTTTAGCCATTCCCCAATCAGAGGGCATCCCCTCATTTTCCAATTTTTTTCCACCATAAAGATTGTGGCTATAAATATTTTTGTACAAATCTTTTTTCTGATGATCTCGTTGGGATATAAACCCAGCAGTGTTATGTCTAGATCAAAGGATAGTGTAGTAGATATGAATACTAGGGGAATTATGATAATGGGGAAATGTTAGAAAGATAACACCAGGAAGCAAGCCAGGGAAAAGACTGGATCTTGAGCCCCTCCTCCTATACTACTTCCTGTTCCCTTTCAAATGTCTTAGAAATATTCTCTTCACTGATGGTAAGCTTGAAGATATTCCCTAATCACCAAATCCCACAATCAAATCTTTCAACTAAAAGGTCTTTTATTCTTTGGGTAGAGGATGGAAAGGAGAGGGGAGGGGTAAGAGAAAATTAGGTCTCTCTAAATTTTCTAAGTTATCCTGTTGATTGAAGATTTCAAGATATATTCAAATTCAGGAAATAAAATTATCTTTGCCTAAGGGAGATATTGACTACAATGTTGACAGGTTTCTTCTGGGCTAAAACCCAAATGTCTTTTCAGCTCACAGTTTTGTGTATAAGGCAATAGCTAGAGAGTAGTCTATCTTCTATCTTCTGGTTAAATAGCCAGACAAGGAATCCCTCACAGCCAGCTCAAGCTGCTTAACTGCTTTTTACCAAGGTTCCATGGAAACTGTTTCCTCATCTCAGTTGATTGGCATTTCACAAACTTCTGAACTCCTTTTCTTTTTGCAGATGCATTTGTCACTTCTCAAAATCTTTATTTAGAGTAGGCAATCTTTTAGTGCCCATTGGGCATAGTTTCACATTGCCATCCAGAATGGATGGATCAATTCAAATTTCCAGAAGCAATGCATTAATGTCCCTATTTAGCCACTTCCCCTCAAATATTTATTATATTTCTTTGCTGTCATGTTAGCCAAGCTGCTAGGTGTGAGGTGGTACCTCAGAGTGGTTTTGATTTGCATTTCTGTGATTAAATGAAATTTAGAATACTTTTTCAAGTGTTTATTTTTTATTTTGTTTGATTTCTTTATTTGAAAATTGCCTATTCATGTCCCTTGCCCATTTATCAATTGGGAAATGGCTTCATCTTTTTGTACAATTGATTTAGCTCCTTACAAATTTGAGTAATTAGCCCTTTGTGAGAGGTTTTTGTTATAAAGAATTTTTTTCCTATTCATTGCTTCCCTTCTAATTTTGTTTGCATTTATTTTGTTTGTACACAATCTTTTTAATTTAATGTAATCAAATTTTACATTTTGTAATTTTTTTAAACTCTTGCGTGGTCTAGAAATCTTTCCTTTCCCAAAGATCTAACAGGTCTACTATTCTGTGTTCACCTAATTTATTTATAGTTTCCTTTTTCATATTCAAGTTATTCAACCATTCTGAATTTATCTTGGTGTAGAGTGTGAGATGTTGATCTAAACCTAATCTCTCCCATACTGTTTTCCAATTTTCCCGGTAGTTTTTGTCAAATAGTGGATTTTAATCCCCAAAGCTGGGATCTTTGGGTTTATCAAACACTGCTTTGCTGAGATCATTTACCCCAAGTATATTCCACTAATCTTCCCTTCTGTTTCTTAGCTAGTACCATATTGTTTTGATGACCACTGATTTACAATACACTTTAAGATCTGGTACTGCTACCCCCCCCCCCCCCCCGTTCACATTTTTTTTAATATTTCCCTTGATATTCTTGATCTTTTTTTCTGAATTATGTGGGTAGAATAATAGACACTTAAATAAATAACTTATAATTTATTAACTATTTATTAAGCTGAAGGAAAAGAAGGGAATTGGAAGATCTAATCTTAAACACAAAAGTCAGTACTAAACCCACTAATAAATTTCTATACTATTCTAATTAATTCCTTAATTACTACTTAAGATTAGGTGAGGGCTTGTATGAAGAGGAACAAGGCCAAAGGTGTCTCGCAATCAAGGTCCTCTTGTTGATGGGTCAGGAGAAGTCCCAGTAGAAAATCACCACCAGCACCTCTGTTGAAAATTACTCTTCAGCAGCAGCAGGGATAGACTGAATCTCAAGAAAAGTCACAGGAGAAGGAATACCTGGCTCTCTAGGTCCACCCCAGAACCACCAGACAGAAAACCCTTCTGGTTCTTCTGATGGTTAGAGAAAGCAACAGCCTATCACTCCCCCAGTGTTCTGGAATCTTTCTGCTTTGAAAGGTTTCCTTAGATTTCCTGCTCCTGATTTGTAGCAAAGAGCTAATCTCTACAACAGTTCTTCCAAATGAACTTTGTTGTATTTTTTTTCCTAATTCAGTAAAAATGTTTCTTGTTAGTTTGATAGGTATGGCACTGAATAAGTAAATTAATTTGGGTAGGATTGTCATTTTTATTATGTTAGGTCATCTTACCCATGAGCAATTAATGTTTTTCCAATCGCTTAAATCTAATTTAAATTTTGTGGAAAGTGTTTTGTGTTATGGGGTTCAGATGAGTACCCCTGGGGTTCAGGAAGGATACCTTTTGCAAGAATGCAAGACTCCAAAACTTAGCTTAAAAACAAAAAGAGAAATTTATTAATTTAGGGAGTAATGTTGAGAATGGCCAGGAGGATAGTAAGGTGGAACAGCAAGATGGGGAGCAGTTCTGTGGGAGGACAGCATAAAAGGAAAGGTTGTCCCCCAGATGACATCAGTCCTGGGGATTTTATACTTTTTACAATAGAGAGTGTTAGTCACTCAGGCATCAGGTGAGGTGGAGTGATCATCTGCCTGGGGACATAAAGATTCCTTAGTTTTAGGGAACAAACAGATGTCTGATAGGATCAAGGTGTGGCCTGGAGGTGCCTCTTCTGGCCTTCTGGCACATCTTAAATCTAGAGGACAATCAAGTAGGATAAACATCTCAGGACCTTAGGGGGGTCATTGGATGTTTTTAGGCTCAGAGTTATGAGGATGTAAGGAAGCAAAGGAGTTTCCCTGATAATAGTTTGCCTGGGTTTCTGGAGGTACAGTGCCCATGTCATTTTGTACTTGAAAGTGTTTAATTCCTGTGTTTGTCTTGGCAAATAGATTCCTAAGTATTTTATACTGTCTAGGGTGATTTTAAATGGAATTTCTTTTTCCAACTCTTGCTGTTGGGACGTGTTGGAAATATATAGAAATGCTGATGACTTATGTGGGTTTATTTTGCATCCTGAAACTTTGATAAAGTTGTTGATTATTTCCACTAGTTTTTTTTAGTTGATTCTCTAGGATTCTTTAAGTAGACAATCATATCATCTGCAAAGAGTGATAACTTAGTCTCCTTCTTCTCTATTTTAATACCTTCAATTTTTTTTTCTTCTCTAATTGCTACTACTAGTGGTTCTAGCACAATGTTAAATAATAGAGGTGATAATGGGCATCCTTGTTTCACTCCTGATCTTATTGGGAAGGCTTCTAGTTTACTTCCATTACAGATAATGTTCACTGATGCTTTTAGATATATACTGTGTTATTTATAGGAAATGTATTTCTATCCCTATACTTTCCAGTGTTTTCAATAAGAATTAGTACTGCATTTTGTCAAAGGCTTTTTTTGCGGCTATTGAGATAATCATTTGATTTTTGTTGACTGGCTTATTAATATGGCCAATTATGTGGATGGTTTCCCTAATCATTGAACCATCCTTGCATTCCTGGTATAAATCCCACCTGATTATAATGAATAACCCTCATGATCACTTACTGGAGTCTTTTTCCTAGTATTTTATTTGAGCTTTTTGCATCTATGTTCATTAAGGAGATTGGTCTGTAGTTTTCTTTCTCTGATTTTGACCTATCTGGCTTTGAAATCCGTACCATATTTGTGTCATAAAAGGAATTCAGTAGAACTCCTTTCCTAATTTTGTCGAATAGTTTGTATATTATTGGGATTAGTTGTACTTTGAATGTGTGACAGAATTTACTTGAAAGCCCTGGGGATTTTTCTTTAGGGAGTTCTTTGATGGCTTGTTCAATTTCTTTTTCTGTTAATCTAGGCAATTTATATTTTTGTAAATAATTATCCATATCACCTAAAGTGCCATATTTATTGCCAAATAATTGGGCAAAATGCCTTCATTTTGTCTTCATTAGTGGTGAGGTCTCCCTTTTCATCTTTGATATTATTAATTTGCTTTTCTTTTTTCCTTTTTTATTAGATTAACCACTTTCTCAATTACTTTCTCAATATTATTTGTTTTTTTTTTCCGAAGTACCAGCTTCTAGTCTTATTCATTAATTCAATAGTTCTTTTACTCTATATTTCTTTAATTTCTCCCTTAATTTTTAGGATTTCTAATTTAGCTTTCATCTGGGAATTTTTAATTTGTTCTTTTTCTAGTTTTTTTTTTTAATTTGCATGCCCACTTCATTGACCTCTGCCATTCCTAATTTGTTAATATATGTTCAATCAGAAATCTTAATGAAAACTTGAAAAGAAAATATACAACTGAGATTAAAAGATGGAAGTAATCAATGATCACCCACAGTAGGGGAAGTGGAATAGGAAGTAAGCAAACTCATAAGTTCAACAATATGACAAAAAAAACAACAAAAAATCAAAGGAAAAAATTTTAAATGGCAAAATTTAAATGATTTAACTGTTATAAAATAAATTTCTCTGAAAAAGAGAGTTAGGACAGAATTTATAGGAATCAACAGGATCACAAAAAAGAAAAAACAAAAAAACTTCAATAATATTTTAAAAGAATTAATAAACACAAATTACTTGATTGTATTAGACCCATATGGTAATTCAGAAGTAGATAGAATCCACAAATCACTACTGTAGTGAAACCACCAATCAAGACTTGATTACTAAGAGTAAAACTTCATAGCAAAAGAAAAAAAAAAAGCTGAAAGTGACTAGTAAGAGATTATGCAACAAGTAGTCATTAAGATAATTTCTGATAAATGGGAATTCAAGATTTATAAAAAAAGAAAGAAAATTTGTTTTTATATCCTTCAAGAGAAAAATATTTGTGTCTGAATATTTCCCTCCAAAACTTAACATAATATGAAATGGGATGGAAAATTTTAATGGGAAATGAATATTTTTAAGCATTCTAGTTTGCCAAATGCAAAGTATTAGACCTCAAAAGGAAAATGCAATAGTAGGAACTTAGTAGAAGTAAAAAAGTAAAGAACACATTGCTAATCCTATGCTTGCATTTTTGAAGAAGAATCTCTTGGGGAGGCACCTTTTTTAAAGATAAGATGAAAAAGAAAAAAGATGAACTTTGGCCTTGAGTGACAAAGAAAAGAAGAAAGGAATTGTGAAATGACCTCCAGGAAACTAGATAAGGTAGGGGACTTTTATTCTTATTATCTAACAAATGGGTGACCACAAAAGCATTTAGCCAAATATAGAGATGAATATTTCATGAGTTATTGTAATTTGAATAAGAAACAATCCATAAAAAAATTAATCACAGTAAAAGTACTATAAGGTAAGATTTGAGATAGTTGATTTCTTGAAGGAATTGCTTCAAATAAAATAAATTGCAACCTTCAATGTTAAATTTTCAAATAAAAAGGAAAAAAAGTAAAATCTAAAGATAAGAAAAATAATGAGTCTTTGAAGCAATATAAATTGAATAAAGTATTGATTCTTAAAAGAAATGGTGAAATAAATGACATAAAAACAATTTAATGGAATGCAAAAAACCTTTGCATTTGTAACTATGAATGGAAATTATATTTGCTCACACTTAAAAGAGACAAGGTTGGCAGATTGGCTTAGAAAGAAAAACCTAACAGTTTGTTATGTGCTACTGTAACAGGGGTTTGGAGCATTTTCAGAGCACCTAAAATAGAGGCAACCATAAGGGATGTGTCACAGATCTGCCTCTCAGATACAAGACAACTAGTATACACCCATGGAAATTTTTCTTTAGATTTCTCAGGGTTAGGAGCAGGTTTGCTTCCCCCCATCCCTACCCCATTGGCTAAATAGTCAAAAATGGTCACATCTTTACTACTGCCTGAAATAGATAATGGGTTTTTTTTTACTTTTCTGGTATTATCAATGTGTATTAGAATTGTTTTACTTGCCCAGTTAAAGTTAATTAATACTACATGTAATCAATATTCTAGCCAAACTTCTAATTGTTGAATTCTGTATAAAACCATAGATATGCATCGATTGTGGGCCAGGTATGCATGAAGTGGGAAAATTTTTCCATATGCCTTTCCTTTTAATCCTGGAAAAATGTGGGGAGGGAGGATGAAAGGTTGCACCAATACATGCATCTTTTGCCCTACATGCTTATATACATGTTATTTTATCCCCTGGTTCCATGTCTTTACACAGATTCTCTCCAATACTTCCATGATTTCAAGCCTTATCTCTCCCTCTTTCCAATTCCTAGCTTTCTTGATCTTACTTTTATACAAGAGTCATTCCTTCCCTATACATGACTTTGCATTTAATTTATATGTATTTTATGGTAACATGACTATAGACATTGTTTTCTCTTTGGTTGAATGTTAGCACCTTGAAGATATTGTCTATTTTCATTTTTTATCTTTTTATATCATGTTTCTGAGGCTAGAAGGTGGCATAGTGTGCTTTATAAGTGATAATTGAAGATATTTTAATTGTATGGGGTCTAGTTGAAGCAGTTCTAGTTAGGAAACTTTATTTTGTATTTCTTTCTTTAGCTAAAGAAAAAAAGCAATTCACACCATGGATCTCATCAAAAGGTAAAAATACTCAACAAATTAATAATTCTAAAATAAACATAGAAAATCATTTTAAATAAGTTTCCTAATTAACCATTTAGTACTAAATGAAAATGAATAACAATAATTATGGTTGAGTTATTTTAAAAGACTGATAGAATAGATACTTTTCTAATTTGATATTTTTTCGTTCTTTTTATGTCAAAACAATTTTTAATAATTGTTCTTCTGACATTTTCTGATCTATGTTCTTTCTCTCTCCTTCCTCTTTTCCCAACAGAGAAGGTAACATAATGTAGGTCATATATGCCTTATTGGGTAATACAATATTCATATTCCTCATCTTGTGAAAGAAAACACTTTTTGCTTTTCTAAGGGAAAAAAATCATGAAGGACATAAAGTGAAAAACACTATGTATTGATCTGCAATCTGACTCAATTAAATTCTTTGTTTAGTGTTGGGTAGCAAGTTTTGTCATAAGTCTCTTGGAGTCTTCTTGATCTTTGCATTGCTGATAATGAAGTGGGGCACTTCATAAAGTGAGTCCAAACCCCCAAAAATTCAATTATTGGAACCATTATTTATTAATAGAAAGAAATAAAGAATCTACCATCTGGGACAGACTTCCCTAGTGGAAACTTCTCCAGACTAACATTACAGGATAGTTTATATAGGTTACAAGATACAAAGTTATTTCCTTTCCCATATAGGTTCTTATCTGACAATCAAACAAACCTTAACACAGTAATGTGAGGTCAGTGATGGGGGGGACAATACTCAGATTTATTTGGGGGTTGTTATTAAGGGGTTGTTTATTTTCACATGTACTTAGTCACTTAGCCCTAGTCAGCCATATGTTATACTGCAATCCATCCTGACCTCTTTGATATTCTTGAAATTCCTTTGTTTCCTGCCCTTCCTAATTCTTATCCCCAAGCTAAGTAGAGCCTGGTCTGCTGCCTGCATAAGCAGCTTGACCTCTTGGGGGGAGGAAAGCCAGGTCTGTTCCCTAAAAAATGCTGTCAGAGATTTATCTGCTTTATCTACTTCAATTTTACTATCCTCCCCTTTTTGGACTACTTCAATAATACTTGTTAATCACATTTTATCCTCATTCATTATTGTTATTACTATGTATAATGTTTTGGTTCTGTTCCTTCACTTTGTCTCATTTTATATGTTTATCTGTTTTTTGTTGTTTTTTTGTTTTGTGTATGTGTGATCATCCTGTTCATCATTTATCATTTAACATTAGTCCTCCATTAAAATCTTATACCACCACTTATTCAACCATTCCGCAATTGATGGACATCCTTTCAGTTTTCCAGTTCTTTGGCACCAAAAAATAACTTCTATGAATGTCATTGTATGAGTTTTACCTTTCCCCCAACATTGATCTCTTTGGGATAAATAATAATGATATTGCTGCATCAAAAGATATGCAGTTTTATGGCCCATTGGGTATGATTCCAAATTGTTCTCCAGAATGGTTGTGTCAGCTCAAAGTTCCACCAATTAGCATCTGAATCTAATTTTATATTTTTAAAGAGAAAAGATAGCCAGATTATCTAAATTGACAGTGAGAAGGGATAAAAATTCTGACATACATAACAAAATTATTTATGCTAACAAAAACTAGAAGCAAAATAATTAATGTATATTTAACTGATCCCATAAAAGGAAAGTGGAGAAATCATAAATAAGTTCCATAATGTATGGTTTGTGTATGTGTGTTTTGTGGGGGAGTGAAGAAACAAAAACAAAATCATGTATTATGGCTTTCCATGTCTCTGTCCTCCTACAGTTTGGTTGAAACCAGGATCCTCATATACTCATAGTTCAGACAGATCATTGAAGGAAGGTATCTTATGCATATTCTACAAGAGCAATATAGGGAAAATAGGAAAAGATAAATTAGAAAAAGAAAATGACAGATCAATAGCACTAAGGAATATTGATAAACAGTAAATATAATGTTTTTAAAATGTTTGAAAGATTTCACATACCTTAAATAGATATCTAAAGAGAATTCAAAGTTAATATAACGAAGTTTATAAATATGAGATCATTTTGAAAAAAAATCACAAAAAACACAAAAATATATCAGCTTTTGAAAAGGAAGTACTGCTTTACTTTTAATTTTTTTATTAATTCATTTAGTTTTTAAATAAAATTCATTTCCAAACATAAATTCAATTTCTAAAACAGTTAAGACGTAGGAATACCTTTTCTTAGTTTCATCAAAATATTTAAAAAAGCAATAATAATGTGTAACAGAGAAATATTAAAAACTGTTCTTTTAAGATCAGAGGTATAGCAAGATTGTTGGCTTACAGCCTATTGATATTGTGTATCATTAGAAATTCCAATATATAAATAAATAATTAAAAATAAATTAAGGGAATAAACAAAAATCGCTATTTGTTTCATTTAAGGAGTATAGTAAACCTAGGAAAAACCCTAGGGTTGTGTTCAGAGAGCAAGATTCAAATTCTGATTCATTTAATCATATATATGACCCTGGGCAAAGGATAACTATATCTCAGTTTCTCTGACTATAAAATGAAGATGTTGTACCAGGTACTGTTAACTTGCAAATAACACATAAATATCAAATAATCAGAAAAAACAAGTCTTAAATCAGGATAGGGATAAGTTCAGTATTTAATTCTTTACTCAGAGTTGGTTGCCACAACTTTTTCAGGGTATAAACCCTGGACTCTGAGGATGCTAGCCCTGAGAGTGCTAGATGCTAGATGATGACACCCAGGAACAAAAGAATTTGGGGAAACTATATACCATTTTGGGGAAATCCAGGGGCTGGGAAAGACATTGACATCACTATAGCTACAAAGAAAATGGCAGTGTTCAAACTACACTGACAGGATACAATCAAGCTTGGGAAAGGAATCATAGCTAGAGGCTAGGGTGTAAGAGAAGGGACTGCTTACAATTTATACTAAAGGATGGTTCCTGCCCAGGTATGGATCTTCTTGGGAAAGGGTCTCTGATACAATGTGGGAGACTACCTAAAACAAAGAGGGTCCTTAGCATATGCTTAATCCCACCTAACTAGGATTGTCATTTACATGAGGTTCCCCCACTCAGTCTGAAACTGCTAGCTTTGGATTCCCTTCAGGATGGATTCCCACAGGAACAGGGAACAAGTACTAACTTTGGGGTCTCCAACCTACAAGCCAGTACTGAAAACTAGGGTTCATCAGATACCACTAGGCTTCAAGTTTGGGGTTCCTAGATTCCATGTTGACCATGCCTTTAAAAGACTTTTTTATGATTCTGGGAAAATTACTGAAGAAAAAATGAGATAATAATTGGTTTTAATGAATTACTAAAATATAAACACATTCCATTATATTACTAAAATCTGAATATTGTGAATTGTCAATGCTCTATGTTAATGTCTATTTTATTCTGTTTCATTTCAAATTCAAATTTTAAAAGGTCACATTGGAATTGTCATAATTGTGTATATGTATAATAAATATGTGCTTATTTCACTACACTTTAGATTAAATATATGTTTCTATTGTCAACCTGGAATCTAGGAATCCCAAACATGTTGCCTGGGATCTGATGAACCCCAAGTTTCAGGACTAGCTTGTAAATTGGGGACCCCAAAGCTTGTCCTTGTTCCCTTTTCCCAAGAGAATCCACCCTGAAGGGAATCCAAAGCTAGCAGTTTCAGACTGAGTGGGGAAACCTCATGTAAATGACAATCCTAGTTAGGTGGGATTAAGCATATGCTAAGGACCCTCTTTGTTTTAGGTAGTCTTCCACATTGTATCAGATACCTTTTCCCAGGAAGATACAGGCAGGAACCATCATCCATTGTAAGTAGCCCCTTCTCTTACACCCTAGCCTCTAGCTATGATTCCTTTCCCAAGCTTGATTGTATCCTGTCAGTGTAGTTTGAACACTCCCATTTTCTTTGTAGCTATAGTGATGTCAATCATCTTTCCCAGCCCCTGGATTTCCCCAAAATGGTATATAGCTTCCCCAAATTCTTTGGTTCCTTGGAGTCATCTAGCGGTGTGGCACTCCTAGGGGTCAGTGACCAGAGCAGTCAGAGTTCAGTACTCAGACTCTGTGCAGTGGTGCACAGCTCTGTTGTTGAGCCCTACTGACATGGGCACTGTACCCCCAGAAACTCAGAAACTATTATCAGGGAAACTATCTTGCCTTTGCATCCTCCTGACTCTGAACTTAGAAACACCCAATGACCCCCCCCCCATTCTCTTGAGATGTTTATCTTCTTTGATAGTCCTCTAGATTTAAGGTGGACAAAGAGATGAATCTTTATGCCTCTAGGCAGACCCCAGTCAGAGGACCACCTCACCCCACCAAATGCCTGAGTGACTACCACTCTCCAAGTCACATCCATACCAGGACATAGCATATAAAACCCCCAGATATATTATATCCCCAGATATAAAATACCCTTGATATTGTCTGGGGGATAGCCTTTCCATTCATGTTGTCCCCATGGAAGAACAGCCTTTCCATTCATGCTGCCCTCCCAGGAACTGCTCCCTATCAGCCATCAGCTGTCCCACCTTGCTATCTTCCTGGCCATTACTTTCTAAATTAATAGATTTCTCTTTTTGTTTTTAAGCCAAGTTTTGGAGTCTTGCATTCTTGCAAAAGGTATCCTTCCCACCCATAACATTTTGATTCCTAACGTTTTTGGCTCTCCTGAAAGCTACTCCTGTACCCTGGATCTTCCACGAGGACACAGCTTCTCAGGTAGGAAGGAGACTTTTCTTTGACTCCTGTCACCCCCATCTTTTGGATGATATCTTTGTGGGAACTCTTCTGTCCTCTCTCTCTCATCAGCCCCAGATCAGTCTGGCTACTGGAGTTTGGGCTCTATCTATCGGCTTCCCCTTTTATACTGGAAGACGTTCTGGTGTGTGGGAAGTCTTGCCTCAGTATTATACTGAGTGCTCTTGGACGGGCAATCTCTGTGGACTCACAGTTGTTGACCCTCAGGTGTGGAATTGGCCATCCCGCATCTAAATGGGACAGAGTACCCCAAGATTCCCCTTTGGGGTGTATACTTAAAAATTGGAAAAAAAATTGGCACTAAACAGCTTAAAGAAAAAGCAACCAATTTCTTTTTGTAATGTTGACTGGCCACATTACATCCTTGGTAAGCAAGAGGCATGGCCTATCCATGGCACCCTAAAATTGAATTTTTTTTTCATCCTGAGGTCAAGCCAGATAGGGATTAGCCAACTCATTAAGACAAAGGGAGAAGCATGCTTGCAGGCCTCTCCTTTTGGGATGAGATCAAGTCTAAGCAGTCTGAGAGAAAATTCAGTGGGATTTTTTTGTTTGTTTGTTTTCTCTCATGTTAAATAGTTGAGCACCACCAAAAAAATGATGAGGAAATTGGTTTTTTGTTATCTTAAATTCTAACACCAGGTGGCAATTGGACATATTTTATGGACGGAAGCTCCTTACCTTTTTGCATTTATTCCCTCACCAAGCTCCCAGTTCTCCAAAGTCTACTCTTTACTTGGATTTTAAGGCAAAGGCCCACCGAAAAATGCAGGCAGAGATGGGGAAAAGGAAACTGGGAAGCTCATCATTTCACTGATCAGATCTGCCTTCCTCCTCTTCTGCAGAGGAAGGGGATTGATTCTGAACAGAGAGACAACTCGTGAGATACCCTTATTTTTGGAATTTTTAAATGTCATAAACTTTTAAAAATAAGGTTTTTTTTTTCAACTTGTAGAACAACCTATTAATTATCTTCTGTTTTGAGGTAAACAGGGAGAGATAAGAAGAACTGATAAATCTCCTTTCCCTGTCTGCTAGCCAAAAGGAAGCAATGCTTAAATCTATTAAAGGTATTTATTGGTATTTTATTTCAAATGTGTGATCATGTATTTATATGGGTTTAAAAAATAGCATCCTAATTTTAATTTTGTCAGACAGTGAAATTTCAGTTTGTATAGAAAAACCATGGATCAGTTTTGTAAAATAGGTTTTAGCAGTGTTTAAACTTACCAAAAATGGGTTTTTGTTTAAAATTATCAAATGGTTTTCATCTCAATGGTTTTCATCCCAGTATATTAAAGTTGGACTAACTTTATTATTACATTTAACTTCTTGGTCTTGAAAATAGATAATCAGCCTGCTTGTCAAAAGGCTTGCTTTAAGGTTTACAGTTCTTAAAATGTTTCAAATCTCTAATTTTAAAATAGGTCCTATAATAATAAATAATAATAAATAAATGCTTTATGAAAACTTTTTAAATGTTATGTGAGTTGCTGTTGAAATATGTATTTTAAGTATTGTTTGGATATAAACAAACTCATTGTAAACCTGACTCTACCAAAGATTTTGTTCAATACTCAGTGGTACCGGTACCTCAGTTTACCAATTTGTACTATGAACTGAAATTTATAATGGTTGAGCCCTGTGGTAAAGATGGTTCAATGATGTAACCCTTTAAATCAGAATTCTTTTGGTTACTGATTAGCAATTGAAGTGATACCAATGGAATGTTTGGTTGACTTATGATGGTAAAAGCAAGTAAGAGAAAGTAGAGAAGGTATGTTGGGTTTGAATTCAGAAGAAAGAGGGACTTTGATCTACAGTCCATAAAGCTTGAGTATGCAGGTTTGTGAAAGAAGAATGGAAGTGGTGTTCTGCTTTTTAAGCAGAAGGTTTTGAAGGAAAAGAGAGAGAGAAATAGAGAGAGAGAAGGTAAAAGAGAACAGATAGATATTCTACTCTCATAATTGGATCTTTAACTTAGGGATAATTTCTAGAATTGATGTATGTAGTTTTGGAAAATCACAAATAATTCTGGAATTTCTCTGAAAATTCCTTAGAGAGATTCCTGACTCATCTTGTCTTAGTTCCTTCAGATGACCTAAGGTCAGGATTTGATCTAGCCCAGATTTGTATATTACTATAGAGCTAATGAATTCAACATTCCTGTTCAGGTCTTATGACTAAGTTGTGATAAATTAATCATTGCCAAAACATGTAAGAATAATTGCTATAATGTAGACTCATAGGCTTTAAGGAATCCTTAAGAAATGGTCAGAAAAGCTTGTTTGAGGGTATGGCAATTTGTTTCTGGTCTGGTCATAAGCAGAATTTCTCTGAGCTATAAAGGGTGAGACTTGTCCTTTAAGGAAAAAGAAGGTTTCTAGGATATAATGGTGACAAAGTATACAAAGGAGAGAGAAAGTCCTAGGATAGTTAGAGAAGGCAGCCCAAGGCTCACCTTGGACTGGACTTTCCTGACCATCTAGGCTGCTAAACCTTGAGTGAAACAATAATGGCAGTGACAGCCTTTGTCCTTTGTGACATGAGGAGATATCTTCCCTTCTGGGCCTTCTTCTTTCGTGACAAAATTCCCATAATCAGCACATAATACAAATTAGAAAATTAAAGTTTCCATTTCCCCAAACAACCTATTCGGTTAATAATTGAACATTCTCAAATTGTTAGGGAACATACTTTGAGAAGTAGGTGAAGTTTATTAATTGGTGGCTTGTATTTGCAGCCTTAAGTGAAGTTTGGATCTTGAGCTTAGAATAGCTCAAAGCTCTCCTGAATTTTTCCCAGAATCTGGAGTAAAGAAATTCATCTGTAAAATATTGTTACTCAAGTGTTTATAGATGTTATAGTTAATGTGTACTTTGCAAAAGGATATTCTTTAACAGAAACATCACATACCAGCTCTGCAAATAACTCTAGGAATCCGATTTCCTAAAGGAATCTATTCCTGTCAGAAGATGATTTCTGAAGAAGTCTGTTGGATAAGATGCCCAAATGCAAATGTATAATGCCAATTGCTATTGTACTGTAATACTACCCTTAGATAGTTTCTGGTTATGTGACTCTAGGCAAATCACGTATTATTGGAGAAGAAAAATGACAAACCACTTTGGTAAAATCTCATGGACAGTATGGGTCAGAGGGTGACAAAGACATAGAACAAGACATAGCAGCTAAAACATTGTAAAGCACACACATGTACATATATACATGTGCATAAATAAATATGTATGTATAGTCTGTGTATGTGTGTACATATTTAAATATTCACGTAAACTAATAGTGATTATAGCATATCCTTATATACATACAAGTTTTTGATCTACAAACTCTAAAAGAGCAAGAACTATGCTTCACATACATTTTATATTTTTTCTGAGGAAAAAATAGGCACTTAGTAAATATTCGTTAAATTGAATTTTTTAATGAGTTGTCTATTTGCCATGTTAACATTATTGTTATAATTGCCTATTTCATTTTCTTTTTCTGTTCTTTATCTTTCTGTATCTGCTTTTTTTCTAGTGTACTTGTGTTTAGGTCTTATATCACAGAAAAGCACTCAAAAGAAACTCTTACTTCTGCATGACTAATTAATTGGTTAGCTCTTCTGTGAACTTCAAACATATCATAAGAAAATGAATAGCATCAAGCTGAAAGTAGAAGACTGTGTGGCCTCTGCAGCGGGGAGAAACTAATTAGAAAGGAAAGATTTCCAGTAATCCAGATATTCAATCTGCCAAAACATAAGTGAATAATTGGAGGTTCCATTTGTGAAAATTTAAGGTGGATCTATTCTGTCCAAAGATGTTTTTTATAGGGTGTTTGAAATTTAAAAAAGCCTGATGAATCCCTGGAAGATTCATATCTTAAAAACAATGAAGCAAAAGATGAATGAAGAAAAAATGACTCTCACATAATAGTGGAGGATCCAGGAAGAGATAAAGTGTGCTTTATAATGTACACACATATCTTAATATAAATACAAGCTATAGTTCTTGCTAAAGTCATAGAAGAGGAGCCTGAAAATAAAACATGAACTATCTGACATTGTGAATGATATATTTAATTCGATGGAATGGTCTAAGTGACAGTTTAAAAAAATAAAAAAAAATTAATAATTTTAAAAAATGTTGAAGAATTAAAAAGTGACACTTAAGTAGAATTAAATATTAAATCAAAGTCATATAATTATCCTATTGGATGCATTCTGTGTATTTGGGTTGTCAAAAACCTCCTATCTCACTCTGATAGCACACTGTGGTGGTGAAGAGATGCTAAAACTTTGAATATGAGCCTGAAATTAAACTGGGGGGTTCCGAGTGGGGAGTGTGGTGGGACTATATATTTCTCTGCCATCCAAAAACTTGACAAAACTAAGTTTAGGAAGACCCATAAACTGGTTTCTGAGGGATTTAGAGGATAGAACACACATCAGAAATTATGATGAAGTATTCAATATAGTAGTTTTATACATATAGAAAAGGGTGATTGCTACTGCATAAAACATATGGGGATTTTTAAAGGTGATTAAAATAGCAGACAAAAGAAAGAAATCAGCATGATCTATAATGAGAAGATTTGAGAATCCATATAGAGAGGATAATCTACAAGAAGGTTGAGATTATGATGAATAAAGCTCCAAGAGCATGTAAGTTAACCTTGGGTGGCTAGATGGGAGAGTGGATAGAATGCCAGACCTGAAGTTTAGGAAAACTCATCTTCCTGAGCTTAGAAACTTCTTAGTTGTGTGACCCTGAGCAAGTCACTTCATCCTGTTTGCCTCAGTTTTCTCACTTGTGAAATTAGCTGGAGGAGGAAATGACAAAGCATTCCAATATCTTTGCCAAAAAACTATGATTGGCTCCTGAGGAATAACTGACTGAAACCACTGAATAGAAACAATGAAGTAACTCTCTAATATTTTTACCTTTCAGATATAGACACACACATACACATGTATATATGGAAATCTATAAATTGATATATGTGTGTATATATAATTTATAAGCATATATTTGTGTGTATATTTATATAGAAAGTGACTCCAATGCAAAAGTCAATGAAGACCGAAAAAAGAGTTCATTAGAACCATTAATTTTTACATGAAAGAAAATATATTCCTGTTAACTAGAATGCATTGCAGTACCCTTATAAAATATCAATGGATTCTTAAACTGTAATATTCTATCAAAAGAATTCATACAAGATGATCCTAGTGAAAGAAATCTCCTAGATGATCCAGACCTAGAGAGAAATCTCATTTTGTTGGTTATGACTTATGAATGATATTACAGTGTAATTTCTAGGAAATGAATGCAAAGTGATATTGCTGCAAGATCATGCAGATACATTTATTTTACTTATCCTGGGATGTAGATCAAGCTCATGTCACCCATCATGTTCAGTACTACATAGCATAGTTCAGTGGAAGGGAATGCAGGCTCATAACTGGAGCACCCTAGTTAAAACTCTGACTCTGTTTTGATTTAATATTAAAAGACAGTTCTCCAATGTATTGGGTAGATAATGAGTGTCTATTCTAATTTCTTATATGGTAATTTCATTAATTCCCGTGGGTTCAATTATCATCTCAAAGCAGACATTCTCAGAACTATTTATTCAGCCATGACATTTTGCTCAAATTTTAGTCTTGAACAGTTGATTATTGAAAAATTTGAAGTGGATATCATACATATTTATTTTTTTAAACCCTTTCCTTCCATCTTGGAATCAATACTGTGTATTGGTTACAAGGCAGAAGAGTGGTAAAGGCTAGGCAATGGGGGTTAAGTGACTTGCCCAGGGTCACACAACTGGGAAGTGTCTGAGGTCAGATTTGAACTTAGGACCTCCCATCTCTAGGCCTGGCTCTACATCCACTGAGCTAGGTGTGAGGTAATATCTCAGAGTTGTTTTGATTTACATTTCTCTGATTATAAGAGATTTAGAAAACTTTTTCATGTGCTTATTAATAGCTTTGATTTCTTTAACTGAAAATTGTCTATTCATGTCCCTTACCCATTTATCAATTGGAGAATGGCTTGATTTTTTTATGCAGTTTTTATCAAATAGTTGATTTTGGTCCTGAAAGCTGAGACCTTTGGGCTTATCATAGACTGTCTTGCTGAGGTCACTTACCCCAAGTCTATCCCACTGATCTTCCTTTCTGTCTCTTAGCCAGTACTGTGATTTTTAGATTGACTCCACCTTGCTTAGTCTAGCAATCAGGAATGTCTACACTCCTACTTAAGGGTTAAGTGTTGAGGAGGATGGCCTATGACCAACATGTGCTAGCAAGTGGCAAATAAGAAACAACTGATAGACTCCCTGGCCTGTCCTAAGTCAAGGTTAAGCTATCATTTGTATATGTAAGGCACAGAAAGTGATGTAAAAAATGGTCTTTTTTTTTCACATGGAGGTGGCTCTGGCATTTTTGGCAGAGAGGTGGCTGGTAGGAGCGTGCTGGGTATCTTGGTGTGGCTGCAGCTATTGTCCGGGCTTGGCGATGAGCCTCCTTGATGAGGTAACTGGGAGAAGCTTAGTAGCATGGTTCAAGAGAGGCATCTTCTCTGAGCTCTCTTGGAGTTTAGGTTGATTACTGTTTTTTTTTCCTTTATCTTTCCTAAAAACGCCATCCTCCAAGAAGGCCCCCTGATCTTGGAGGAGGCCTCATTGCTGGAAGGTCTCTGAACTCCCCTTGGGTTAGGTTAGGCTGGAGAAATCTTATACCCTTTTCCCTCTCTCTTCTTCTTAAATCCTTCTCTCTATATTAATTAAACCACCATAAAATTCCCAAACTGACTTGAATATTTTTATTGGGATTTGAATTAATCCCTGATAACTATCAGGGTAATATATTAGTCATAACCTGCTAAATTTACCCCTTACAGTACCAAATTGTTTTGATGAACACTGCATTATAGTATAGTTAGTGATCTGTGACTGCAAGGCCTCCTTCCTTTACATTTTTTTTTCCATAATTTCCCTGGATATACTTGATCTTTTGTTCTTCAAAATGTTCAATGAGATTTCTTATGCTTTTTTTTTTTATAATTCAGTAAAAAAGGTTTTTGGTAGTTCAGTGGGTATGGGACTACATAAATTAATTTGTGTAGGACTATCTTTTTTATTATGTTAGCTCATCCTACCCATGAGCAATCTGTGTTTCTCCAATTATTTAAATCTAGTTTTAATTGTGTGGAGAGTGTTTTGTACTTGTGTTCATATAGTTCCTATGTTTATCTCGGCAGATAGATTCCTATGTATTTTATATTGTCTAGAGTGATTTTAAAGGGAAGTTTTATTTCTAATTGTTGCTGCTGAGATGTGTTGGAAATATATAAAAATGCTGATGACTTATGTGGGTTTATTTTGTATCCTACAACTTTGCTAAAGTTGTTGATTATTTCAACTAGCTTTTTAGTTGATTCTCTAGGATTCTTTAAGTAGACCATCATATCATCTGCAAAGAGTGATAGCTTGGTCTCTTCCTTGCGAATTTTAATACCTTCAATTTCTTTTTCTTCTCTAATTGCTACAGCTAATGTTTCTAGCACAATATTAAACAATAGAGGTGATAATGGGCATCCTTGTTTCTCACCTGATCTTATTGGGAAGGCTTCTGCTTTATCCCCATTGCATATGATGTTTGCTGATGGTTTTAGATATATACTGTTTAATATTTTTAGAAAAGGTCCTTCTATTCCTATGCTTTCTAGTGTTTTCAATAGGAATGAGTGTTGTATTTTGTCAAAGGCTTTTTCTACATCTATTGAGATGATCATGTGATTTTTGTCATTTTTTTTTGTTAATATGGTCAATTATGTGGATTGTTTTCCTAATATTGAACCATCCTTGCATTCCTGGTATGAATCCTACCTGGTCATATTGAATAACCCTCATTATCCCTTGCTGGAGTTTTTTTGCTAGTATCCTATTTAATATTTTTGCATCTATATTCATTAAGGAGATGGGTCTGTAGTTTTCTTTTTCTGCTTTTTACCTGCCTGGCTTTGGAACCAGTACCATATTTATGTCATAAAAGGAATATGGTAGAACTTTTTGCTTATTCTGTCAAATAGTTTTTATAATATTGGGATTAGTTGTTCTTTGAATGGTTGATAGAATTGATTTGTGAATCCATGTGGACCTTGGGCATTTTTTCTTTAGGGAGGTCTTTGATGGCTTGTTCAATTTCTTTTTCTGATATGGGATAGTTTAGGTAGTCTATTTCTTCCTCTGTTTCTCTAGGCAACTTTTATTTTTGTAAATATTCATCCATATCACCTAGATTTCCATATAATTGGGAATAATAGTTTTTAATGATTGCCTTAATTTCCTCTTCATTAGAGTTGAGGTCTCCCTTTTTATCTTGGATACTTTCAATTTGGTTTTCTTCTTCCCTTTTTTTAATTAGATTGACCAGTACGTTGTCTATTTTATTTGTTTTTTCAAAGTACCAGATACTAGTCTTATTTATTAAATAAATATTTCTTTAACTTTCAGCTTTATTAATTTCTCCTTTGGTTTTTTAGGATGTCTAATTTAGTTTTCATCTGAGGATTTTTAATTTATTTACTTTATAGTTTTTTTTAATTTGCATCCCCAATTTATTGACCTCTTCTCTCTCTAATTTGTTAACATATGAAATCATGGATTGTAAGGGTAAAATTAGGGTTGTTGACTGAATATATTATACTAGTAGTCACAAGGGATTAAAATTCAATTCTAATAAAATACTCAAGTGAGTTTGGGATTCTTATGGTGCTTTAATTACAATAGAAGGAAGAAATTAAGAGAAGAGGGAGAGGAAAGGGAATTGAACTGCTCTAGCAAGTCAGATAGGAGTTGGTGGGCAAGGAAAGGAGGAAAGGAGGAATCAGTCATTTCAAGAAGGTTGCTCAGGGAAGATGCCTGCCTTCCCTAACCCCATGCTATAGAGATTCTCCCAGTCACGTCACTGGCAAGCTGCAAATGCCAAAACCCAACAAGAGCTGCAAGCATGCCAAAATTCCACACAGTGCTTCACACGCTACCTACAGAGCCCAAGGTCACAAGCAAGCCCAGCATCTGCAAGCTAGAAGCGAGAACTACAACAGCAAGAGGAAGTGATCCAAAATATATAGGCCATTCTTTACATCACTTCCTCTGTCTCACATGTACCAATGGTAGCTTAAATTTGACTTAGGACAGCCCAGGGGGTCTGTCAGTTGTTTCTTATTTGTCACTTGCTAGCACATGTCAGGCACAGGTCATCCTCCTCAATACTTAATCCTTAAGTAGGGGTGTATACATTCCTGGTTTCTAGAATTCTAAGACTAAGCAGGGTGGAGTAAATCTAAAATTCACAGGTTATAAATTTCCCCCTGAGCACTGCTTTGGCTGCATCCCATAGATTTTGAAAGAATGTCTCATAATTGTAATTTTCTTCAATAAAATCATTAATTATTGCTATGATTTTTCTTTAACTAATAGATTTTGGAGAATCATATTGTTTAATTTCCAATTAATTTTTTATTTGACTCTTGATGTACCTTGCTAATTGTTATCTTCATTGCACTGTGAACTAAGAAGGTTGCATTTATTATTAATGTTCTTTTGCACTTGTTTGCAATGATTTTATACCCTAGTACATGGTCAGTCTTTATGAATGTACCATGTGCTGCTGAAAAGAAGATGTATCCATTTTTGTCCCTATTTATTTTTCTCCACATATCTACTAACTCAAATTTTTCTAAGATTTCATTCACTTCTCTTACCTCTTTCTTATTTATTTTTTGGTTTGATTTATCCAGTTCTGATAGAGGAAGGTTCAGGTCTCCCACTAGTATAATTTTTCTATTTCATCCTTGAGCTCCACTAGTTTCTCCTTTAGAAATTTGGGTGCTATGCCATTTGGTACATACATGTTGAGTACTGATATTTCCTCATTTTCTATACTACCTTTTTTTACGATATATTTACCTTCCCTATCTCTTTTAACTAAATCTATTTTTACATTTTCTTTGTCAGATACCATGATTGAGGCTCCTGATTCCTTTTTATCAGTTGATGCCCAATTGATTTGGCTCCATTCTCTTACTTTTACCCTATTTGTGTCTACCTTCCTCATGAGTGTTTCTTGTAGACAGTATATGGTAGGATTTTGGTTTCTAATCCAGTCTTCTATTCACTTGCATTTTGTGGTTATTTCATTCCATTTACATTCAGAGTTATGATTACCAGCTGCGTATTGCCCAGCATTTTGATTTCTACTCCTAGTCCAATATTTTCTTCTTTCACTAATTCCTTCCACACCAATGTTTTATTTTTAATCAGTCCCCCCTTATTCCCACTCTTATTTTACTTCCCTTTCTATCCCACTCCCTTCTTATTATTTTCCTCTTGTTTTCTTTACAGTCTTTTTAAAGTACCCACTCACCCTCTCCCTCCCTTGTACTGCTTCCCTCCCCACCTTTCCCTTTGTTAGCCTTCTACTTCCTTATGGGGCACAAATCAATTCTCTGTCCCAATGGATTTGATTGTTCTTCCCTCATTGAGTCAATTTCAATGCACTTAAGAATTGAGTATTTCCTCTCTCCAACCTTTTTACCCTTCCAGTGTTTTGATATTCTACTCCCCTCCCACAATGTTTTTCTTTTTTTAATATAAATTTATCCCATTTGGTTTCTTTTCCCATTTCTTTTAGTATTAACCTCTCTTTTTAGCTCTAATTATACATATACATATATATATGTATATATATATATATATATACACATATTTTATATACATATTTTGTCTTGGTATTTCATTGTATACAATTTGTCACTGTTCCCTCTAAGTGTAATTCTTCTACCTGCTGAGGTGATGATAACAATTTTTAAGAGTTACCAATGACTCCTTTTCTTATAGTGATACATATCATTTGAACTTATTGGGTTTCTTAAAAAAAGATTTTTGTGGTTTTTGTGTTTTGTTTTTGTTTTGTTTTTCTTTTTTCCCTCATTCTTCATTACCTTTTGATAATTCTCTTGAGTTCTGTGCTTGGGTATGAAAATTTCTGTTCAGGTCTGGTCTTTTCTTTACAAGTTCTTGGAATTCTTCTATTTTGTTGAATGACCATACTTTTCCCTGTAAGAATATAGTTAGTTTTGCTGCGTAGATGATTCTTGGTTGTAGACCCAGTTCCCTTGCTTTCCAGAATATCATATCCCTTGCCCTTTGGTCCTTCAGTGTGGATGTCGCCAGATCCTGTGTTATCCTCACTGTGGTTCCGTGGTATGTGAATAAATTTTTCTTGGCAGCTTGTAATACCTTTTCTTTGGTCTGATAGTTCTTGAATTTGGCTATAACATTCCTAGGTGTTGTCAGTTGGGGTTTAAGTATAGGAGGTGATCTGTAGATTCTTTCAATCTCCTCTATTCCCTCTTGTTCTAGAATATTGGGGCAGTTTTCTTGAATAATTTCCTGTAGTATTATATCCAGGATTTTTCTTTTGTCATGGTATTCTGGTAGACCAATGATTCTTAAATTGTTTGTCCTTGAACGATTTTCTAAATCCTCTGTTTTATGATTGAGATGCTTCATATTTTCCTCAATTTTTTCATTCTTTTGGTTTTGTTTTATAGTGTCCTGCTCTCTTGTGAAGTTACTTTAATTCTAGTTGTATTCTGGTTCTTAAAGGCTGGCTTTTTGGTCATCATTCCCCTTCTGGTCTGATTTTCTTTGGACGTCAACTTTCATTCTCTTTACCTCATCTCTCATCTCCTTTTTCCCATCTTTCATCTTCTTTGCCACATCTTTCATTTTCATGCTGAATAATTTTGGCTTTCAAGACACTATTTTCTTGTTTTTGTTCAAGTGCCTCTGTTTCCAGATGACTTATCTTGCTTTTTAAGTTCTTTTCCCAGTTGTCTTCAGCCTCTCTTAATTGTGTTTTAAATTTTATTTTGAGTTCTTCCAAATCCTGTATCCAAATTCACTGGAGTTTCTGTTTTCATTTATTTATTTTGGTTTGTGTTCCCTCATCCTTCTCTGTTCTGTTTGCTCTTTGTTCATTGCCTGTAAAGAAGCTGTTGATTGTAATTTCTTTTTTTCTTTTTTGTTGTTTGCTCATATGTACCCCTTATTTACTCCCTGCAGTTGCCTGTGCAATTGCTCTTCTCATTTTTTGTTGGATCTATCATTTTGGGCTTTTCTGTCAGCCTTCAATCTTGGTGGTTAGTCAGCAAATATCTTAGTGCAGTCTGTGGGGGAGGAGTGTTGGAGCTTGGGCTTTCCTGTCCTCTGAAGGCTTTGATGGTATTAAATCCAGCTGGGTTGAGCTGATTAAGGCCAAAACCTCTGGAAGGTGTGTGTGTGGGGGGCAATATAGAGTATCTCTACTGCTGCAACTAGTCTACTCTCTCTGTGCTTTTTCTCCAACTGCTTCCCCACTGTCTGTGTTCTACACTCTTAGCCTGGCACAGCTTTGTCCTCAAGGTACTCCCTCCAGACCAGCACCCTTGCCTTCCCAGAGGTTCCAGCTGCCACTAGAGGCTTAGTACTCTAGGTGGGAAAAGGGTCCTGGTACTTTTCTTCTTTCTTCCCCTTAAGCCTGAATTTTCTCAAATTCAGGCTTTTGTGGGGCATACCTTTTAAGCTGAGTCCAGCAGGAGGGTTCCTTGGCTCTGTCTTGTTGTTAGGTTTGATATTCTGTGCCCTAGGAGCATTTAGTTTTTAACTGGTAAGGAAGAGTTTTCAGAGGCCAGAACGTTTGCTGCCTCTATGCTACCATCTTGATTCTGCCCCCTCAGCATTTGTTCTGATTCTAATATGTCACTCAGAAGTCTCAGGAAGAGGTTCATACCTCATACCCTGCTCCTTTTGTAATAAAAATCTAGGAATCTACACCTAGAGTTAAGGAAGTTTCAAGGTTATTTTCAATAATTTTCAAAGGAAAAACTACTCAAAAAACTTCAAGTGAAGTCTGGGGATATTGGTCTTGTCACATAGAGTAGGGAAGTCAGAGATCCTTTTCATTAAATGCAAATCATTGATTTGCCTACAATAGTTTATTTTAGACATTTTCTTGAATCTATGAAAGATAAAGTGAATTGTTAATTGGAAAATTTTGATGTAATCAAAATTATTTATTATACATTTTATAATTTTTTCTAGCTCTTACTTAGTTTTAAAGTCTATCCTTTCCCAAAGAGCTGTCATTCATACTATTCTGCGTTCGCCTAATTTGCTTATAGTTTCCTTCTTTATATTCAGGTCATTCACCCATTTGGGGTTTATCTTGGTGTAGGGTGTGAGATGTTGATCCAAACCTAATCTCTCCTATACTATCTTCCAATTTTCCCAGCAGTTTTTGTCAAATAGTGGATTTTGGTCCCCAAAGCTGATATCTTTGGGCTTATCATAGACTGTCTTGCTGAGGTCACTTACCCCAAGTCTATTCTACTGGTCCTCCTCTCTTTCTCTTAGCCAGTACCAAATTGTTTTGATGACCTCTGCTTTATAGTATAATTTGAGATCTGGGACTACAAGTCCTCCTTCCTTTGCATTTTTTTTTTCATGATATACCTGGATATCCTTGATCTTTTGTTCTTCCAAATGAACTTTTTTATGGATAAAAGTACCTGTAAGTATTCTGAAAAAAAAAAGAGAGAAATTACTGAGATGTTAACCAACTTCCCCAAGTGATCAGGTTCAATATTTATTGGGGGCAAGATTTCCTTACTCCATGGACAACTGTCAAGTGGATCTAGGAGAATATGACCTAAAGGCTTTATGATCCAAATCATTCTGTTCTTTAAAATATAACAGTCTGGAAAATCTCAAAAATAAGTTTGTTCTTTGATTTAAGTAATTAAAAAACATGCTTTGTAATTTTTGAATTATAAAAGAAAGTCATTGGTTTTCTGTGTATAAAATTGGGCAAAATAGTTTCTAATAGTATCATTTTACTCCTTTTAGGTTCTCTTTTTTTTTAGCAATATGATTTTCCCTTTTTATCAGATGAGCTAATGTTGCATCTATTTTTATTAGTATTTCAAATATAGTTGATTTTAATGAAGTTCTTTGTATACCTTACAAATGTTCATTTTTGTTCACATTCAGTATTACCATAGACATAACCCAGGATTTGCTGGCATGTTAAAAATTAGTTATAAAAATATGTATGATACATTTTTTTTATTTTAATAAGAACTATTGACATTTCCTTTATTTGTAATGATTCTCAGTTTCTGATATATAAATGCTCACCTATCATTAACTGCTATTAGCTGATTCAAGTAGGCTCCAGGAAATTCCTGGAAAAAACATTTTAAGCATTTAAAAAGTTTTATTTGGATTTTTAACTTCTTTATATGTATTTTCCTTTTGCTAGATTTATCTAGGTTGGAAGGGGATACATTTAGACCCATAGATAATATAACTTTGCTTTTTCTTTCTGCCTACAATTTGATTTGCTTTTCCTTCTAGTACTTAGAAGCTATTGTATTTGATACATAATTATGTAGTATTGACATTATCTCATCATTTATGATGTCTTTAAGAATAATATAGTATTCCTTCTCATCAATATTAACCATATTGATTTTTACTATTGTCTTCTCTACTGGTACACTGGAATTTTTTAATTGCTTGAAGCATAATAACTTTTACTCCAGCCTCTCACTTTAAACCCTCTGTGAATTATTATATATTGCAAGTGTGTTTATTGCAAATATATATTGACAAATTCTCCTTTTGAATCCATTCTGCTATTTTCCTCTGAATTCATCCCATTCATACTCATCATTATTATTGTCAATCACATATTTCACCCCATCTTATCCCCTTCAGTTTTTCTTTTTTCCATTCTAATCTAAACAGGAGATAGAGAAAAAAAATCTGGTGAGTATTACAGCTACTGAAGTAGTGCATTTGTAGTATTCTACTGACTTGTTTCTATGTTAACTTTTTTTTTTATCTTCACATGTGTGTGTGTACATGTGCATCCAGAAGTGTTTAAATGATACTTAGAAAAGTTGAAACAGAGTCAAATGGGGTGTGTAACAAATAATGTCTAGCAAAAAAAAAAAGCTGAGAAACTTTATGAATTGAAATTCCCTTATATTCCCCAATTGAAAATTCTTGAACTAAATATTTAATCTAACACAATATAGATTCTGCATATTTTTGGTCTCTTTTTACTTCAATTGTCTTAATTTTCATACTTAAGGAATAAACTAAAAACTTTCTCTGCTCAGGTTCTCTCTTAGCATTTAAGGGTCTTCTACAAAAGATTACCTGTGGGAGGAGCCATGAAGTCTACTTATTGTTAGTACTTGGGTCACCTTTTAATGCCAATTGCTAGGGAGCTGATTCCACTGAGTGTTCATTAAAGTTTTGAGCCTGAATATCAGGGATAAGTTACTACATGGTGGCACTTGGGAGAGGAAGCAATGATAATTAAAAATTCCCCCAGCAATTTCATCTCTGGAAAGAGGCACTGGAAGTAGGATTCAGCTTTTTGGCCTCAATCCTTATTTCATTTCCTTTAAGCAGCTCCAACCTCATGTTAAAGGAGCAGAAAATGAAATGAATTCTGAGCTGGTACTACAATATTTCATTCTAGAAAAAGAAATTAGAGTTCTTTTTGACTTTCCAGGCTTTTTTTTTTAAAGGAATGCTTGAGGTTACTACTCTGAATTTTCTAAAAACAAAATATGATGGGATTTCACTTTAAAACTTCAATTAGCCATTAACTTGCAGAAAGATATTGGCAACTGTATTTCTATATTGCCTCAGGAAATGCCAAACGACATATTCATTATTGCTATTATTAAGATAATTCTGAATGCAATTTCATATTGCCATGCCTTCAGATCCCTCTTTCCAGATATTAACCTCTGTTATAGTTTTCCCAACTCTGGATAGTTTCTAAAGTTTTAAATGAAGAGTGACTTTTCTTCTTCTTTTCTTCCACCACCATCACTACTACTACTACTACCACTACTCCTACTACTCACACCAAAAAAATCAGCAACAAATGAAGATACAATGACACAGCTGTGAGCCATGGTGGCTAAAGTTCTGGGCTTATCATCAAAAAGATTTTAGTTCAAATCTTGCCTCAGACACTTTTCCAGAGTTAAGTCATTTAAATTTCTATTTTCCTCATCTATAAAATAATGATAATAATAACACCTACGTGGCAAGGATATTGTGGGCATCAAATGAGATAATAGTTATTAAAATTGCTTAGCATAGTTCCTGTCACACATTTTTTTCTTTCCTTTCTAGTTAAATCCTCCAAATATCCCAATGTACTTCTCTATCCTCTTTCCCCAGTGAGCTAGTCCCATTAACAATGAGAGTAAAGACAAGCTATCCTGCAAAATAAGACAACATATCAAAGGAGTCTGAAACAATGTCAACAAGCATTTCATAAGTACCTACTACTTGGCAGACCCTGTGCTAAACAATGGACATAAAAAGAAAGCATCTCTGCTTTCAGGGAATTCGTAGTCTGATGGGGAAAAATATGCAGACAACATTATACAAACAAGACATAGGCAGTATGAATTGGAGATAATCTGAAAGAAGGAATTAGCATTAAGGAAGACCTGGAAAAGCATCTTTCACACTGTAGGATTTTAGCTAAGACTCAAAGGAAGCCAAGGAAGCCTGGATATGGAAACAAAGAGCAAAAAAAGCATCCCAGGCATATAGAAAGCTTGTGAAAATGCAACAAAATTAGGAGCTGGAGTCTCTTGGATTAGGAATGGTAAGAGATCCAGTATCAGTTGGACATTGAATCTGGGGAAAGAAATGAAATGTGAAAAGACTAGAAATGTAAGAATGGCCCAGAGAGTTTTAGAATTAAAAAAAAAAAAGGAAAAAGAAAGAAAAAATATAGATTTCATCCTAGAAGTAATAGAAATTCACTGGATTTTGCTGTTAAAGATCATTTTTTGTTTGAAGGAAGCAAGTTGGTACAACCTGAGGGGTTGAGGGCACAGTGGTGATACTAACACAGGTGAGAACGGGAGATAGTGGAAAGATATTGAGAAGATAGAATAGGAAATACTTGACAATAAATTTGATATGGGGTGGTTAGTGAGAAAGTGAATATGTAAAATATTTTACAGCCCTGACCTCTCTCTCCACCATGCAAATAAGGGAGGTATATGAATTTTCTCATCTCTTTTTGGTGACTAATTTTGTTCTTTGTAATTATACATCATTCTATTTATTCATTTTTTCTTTCCATGTCTGAATTATGTATATACACACACATATATATACAAACACACATATATGTCATTTTTGTTTCTTTTGTTTTTTTTTATTGTATATATTTAATATATTCATGTGATTTTCTGTATTCTTTATAGTCATCATTTCTTATAGTCATTCCAATAATAAGCCATTCTACAATCAATGGATATTTCCTTTGTTTCCAGGTATTTGTTACTATTAAATGGCTATTATAAGTATTTGTGGTATAATTCACATTCACATTCAAAAAATTTTAAATATTAACTTTTAACTTTTATTTTTCATATTAATGATTTACTTATCTTTACATTAATCTATTTACATTTAATTCAAAGCTATCTTTGGAGAAGTGATGTCCATGGAAAGAGAAATTACTTATGCATTGCATTCTACCCAGGTAGGCCATAATCAGAATTGTATTTAGCTCTGAATACCACTTTTTAAAGAAGACTTGAAAACTCCAACATATTTGAAAGCCCTCTTTGCTCAGTCCTAACTAAAACCTTTGAACTTCTGCTGTCCACAGTGAATAAGCACCACTAGGACAATTCCTAGAAGTTAAATAATCTGTTTTGGTTACACGTTAGTAAGTGACTATCCCTACAGTGATGAGACTCTAAGGGATATCATATGTTTTTGTCAGTTACCACTCTAAGATAATATCCACCCCAAATAATTAAGAACAAATGTTCTATGTCCAAATCCTTAGATCTGTTATTCAAATCCAAAAGAAGGGTATATAACAATATATACCTTACCTTCAAATCACTGTTGCAATAGATAACATATCAATGGTGCAATCAGGCTTAATTTTGTAATTAATTTATCTAATTAATTATTAATCCTCCCAGATTATTTTTAAAAATAAAGTTAAAATGGTACATATAAAATCCAGTGGAATTGTTCATTGACTCCAAGAGGGGGGAAGGAAGAGGGAAGGGATAGAACATGAATCATGTAACAATGGAAAAATATTATAAATTAATTAAATAAAAAGTAAATAAAATGCTTATTGAACAAATTTAAAAAATAATAAAGTTAAAAGATATAATTGACTACTATTTGATTAATAATAGTTTCCCAAGGGCAAGGTAAGCCAGCATCTTTTACATCCTCAGGTAAAAATACTTTGTTCACCTTGAAATCATGTGTGAGTGTTCTGCTTCTGCTAACTTCAGCAAAGCAGGGTTCCAAGATAATTCTAGAAGACTCATGTTGAAAAACACTATCTATAGCCAAAAAAGGAAATTTTGGAGTCTGATTACAAATCAAAGAATGCTACTTTTCACTTTATTTTCTTCATTAGATTTTTTATTGTAAATGGAATGTGTGTCTTCCCTCACATTATGAGGAATCTGGAAATCTTTATTGCACAACAGCACTGTTATAAGTGGTATCAGAATATTTCCTCAGCAAAGGGTGAGAGGAGGGAAGGCAGGAGAGAATCTGGATTGTGAAATACCAGGTAATTTTCAAAAATTATTTATCCTTATGATTGAATTTTTTAAAAAATTAATAAGCATGTGAGAAATATGTATAAAAATGAAGAGTTTAGATGTCTGAATATCTTCTTTACTGAAAAAAATATTTCTTGATTTAAGAATGAGTAGTAGTTGTCAATCTGGATAACTACAAGAAACATCTTCCTCTAGTGTGGATGTCCACAAGGCACTATCTTATACTTGGTTTCAAATTTTGTTTATATACATTTTTATGTTCTTATAGTCTGACACTAGTCCTCATGAAAAGTGTTCTGTGGCTAATCCTCATGGAAAAGGGTCAGGAGAATGAAGTCACTGAGTACAATATAAATTCAATTTAAGTTTTCGAAGCATTCATCAGTTTCATGATGTTTAAAAAGAAGTCTGCTAAACACAAGATGAGGAAGAAGGATAGATACTACTAGACTCCTGCATTCATGGAGCTTACATTCTTAAGGAAAGATAGTATCAAGTAAATATAGGAAAATCAATAGCATAAAATAACACAAACATCTTACATGCAGAACTAAAATGACCTATAAGGTCATGAAGATTATTAACAAATTACTTTCAATTGGGAAAATCAGAAAAGTCTTCTTAGAGTTGACAGTTTTGAGTTGGAATTTAAGGGATGGATAAAACTGAAGAGGCAAAAAGTGGGATGGTGGACATTTTAGAGCTTAGGAAAATCATGAGTGAATGCACTAATATGGGAGAATAGTATATTTCAGAAATACAAAGAATATTTGGACTGACTGGTACTGAAGTGTTTGCAGGTAGCTAATATAAGATAGAGTGGAAGATTTCAAACCTGTGGCCAGGTGAATGGCGGTGCCCCTTGCAGCTATAGCAAAATCAGAAGGTATACATTTAGGAAGAAAAATAAGTTTAATTTAGAACCTGTTGAATTTGAGTTGGTGATGTAGTATTCAGGTGAAGATGTACTGCAGGCAATGATAGAAATAGGCACAGAACATAAAAGCAAGGTCAAGAGTGTCAATATACTTTAAGAACAAATAATAAATTTTAAGAGTTGATTTTTATTTTTTTATTGACAACTTTTATGTCACCGATATTTCCCAATATATCTTCACTTCTCCCCTTTTATTTATTTATTTTTAAACATTTTATTTGGTCATTTCTGAACATTATTCACTGGAGACAAAGATCATTTTCTTTTCCTCACCCTCCCCCCACATCCCATAGCTGACATGCGATTCCACTGGGTATCACATGTGTTCTTGATCCGAACCATTATCCGTACCATAGTGTATCAGTCTCTGTGTACAATGTTTTCCTGGTTCTGCTCCTTTCGCTCTGCATCACTTCCTGGTAGGTTGTTCCAGTCTCCATGGAATTCCTCCACTTTATTATTCCTTTTACCACAATAGTATTCCATCACCAACATATACCACAATTTGTTCAGCCATTCTCCAATTGAAGGGCATCCCCTCATTTTCCAATTTTTGGCCACCACAAAGAGTGTAGCTATGAATATTCTTGTACAAGACTTTTTCCTTATTATCTCTTTAGGGTACAAACCCAGCAGTGCTAAGGCTGGATCAATGGGCAGACAATCCTTTATTGCCCTTTGGGCATAGTGCCAAATTGCCCTCCAGAATGGTTGGATCAGTTCACAACTCCACCAGCAATGAATTAATGTCCCTACTTTGCCACATCCCCTTCAGGATTCATTACTTTCCTTTGTTGTCATGTTAGCCAATCTGCTCGGTGTGAGGTGATACCTCAGAGTTGTTTTTATTTGCATTTCTCCGATTATAAGAGATTTAGAACATATTTTCATGGGCCTATTAATAATTTTGATTTCTTTA
This sequence comes from Monodelphis domestica, assembly GCF_027887165.1. Classification (NCBI taxonomy): domain Eukaryota; kingdom Metazoa; phylum Chordata; class Mammalia; order Didelphimorphia; family Didelphidae; genus Monodelphis; species Monodelphis domestica. The sequence goes on along the minus strand of NC_077234.1, from coordinate 121,089,834 downwards.
TCTGAAAACTGCCTATTCATGTCCCTTGCACATTTATCAATTGGAGAATGGCTTGATTTTGTGTACAATTGGTTTAGTTCTTTGTAAATTGGAGTAATTAAACCTTTGTCAGAGGCTTATATGAAGATTGTTTCCCAATTTGTTGGTTCCTTTCTGATTTTAGTTACATTGGTTTTGTTTGTACAAAACCTTTTTAATTTGATGTAGTCAAAATTATTTATTTAAAATTTTGTGACACTTTCTAAGTCTTGCTTGGTTTTAAAATATTTTCCTTCCCAAAGGTCTGGCATGTATACTATTTTGCGTTTGACTGATTTACTTATAGTTTCCTTCTTTGTGTTTAAGTCATTCACCCATTTTGAATTTATCTTGGTGTAGGGTGTGAGGTGTTGATCCAAACCTAATCTCTCCCATCCTGTCTTCCAATTTTCCCAGCAGTTTTTATCAAATAGTGGATTTTTGTCCCAAAAGCTGGGATCTTTGGGTTTATCATATACTGTCTTGCGAGGTCACTTGCCCCAAGTCTATTCCACTAATCCTCCTTTCTGTCTCTTAGCCAGTACCAAATTGTTTTGATTACCACTGTTTTATAATATAGTTTGAGATCTGGGACTGCAAGGCCCCCTTCCTTTGTATTTTTTTTTTCATTATTTCCCTGGATATCCTTGATACTTTGTTCTTCCAAATGAACTTTGTTATTATTCTTTCTAAATCAATACAAAAAAATTTGAGGGAGTTCAATGGGTATGTCATTAAATAGGTAAATAAGTTTGGGTAGGATAGTCCTTTTTATTATATTGGCTCATCCTGCCCAGGAACAGTTAATGTTTTTCCAATTGCTCAAGTCTAGTTTTAGTTGTGTGGAGAGTGTTTTATAGTTGTGTTCATATAGTTCCTGTGTTTGTCTTGGGAGATAGATTCCTAGGTATTTTATTTTGTGTAAGGTGATTTTGAATGGGATTTCTCTTTCTGTTTCTTGCTGCTGAGCTGTGTGGGAAATATATGAAATATATAGAAATGCTGATGAATTATGAGTGTTTATTTTGTATCCTGCAGCTTTGTTAAAGTTGTTGATTATTTCAACTAGCTTTTTGGTTGAATCTCTAGAATTCTTTAAGTAGACCATCATGTCATCCATAAAGAGTGACAGCTTGGTCTCCTACTTGCCTATTTTAATGCCTTAAGTTTCTTTTTCTTTTCTAATTTCTACTGCTAGTGTTCCTAGTATAATGTCAAATGATAGAGTTGATAATGGACATCCTTGTTTCACTCCTGATCTTATTGCCTAAATTGCCTATCAATTTTTCAATCAATCAATTAATATTGCATATCAATTGCCTAAATTGGTATATTTATTGCCATATAATTGGGCAAAGTAGTTTTTAATGATTGCCTTAATTTCCTCTTCATTGGAGGTGATGTCCCCCTTTTCATCTTTGATGATGTTAATTTGCTTTTCTTCTTTCCTTTTTTTAATTAGATTGACCAGTACTTTGCCTATTTTGTTTGTTTTTTTTTCAAAGTACCATTTTCTAGTCTTATTTATTAATTCAATAGTTCTATTGCTTTTGATTTTATTAATTTCTCCCTTAATTTTTAGTGTCTCTAATTTGGTTTTCTTCTGGGGATTTTTAATTTGTTCACTTTCAAGTTTTGTTTTATTTGTATTTCCAATTCATTGATCTCTACCCTCCCTAGTTTGTTAATATATGCACTCAGGGATATGAATTTTCCTCTGATTACTGCTTTGGCTGCATCCCAAATGGTTTGAAAGGATGTCTCACCATTGTCATTTTCCTCAATGAAATTATTAATTGTTTCTATGATTTGTTCTCTAATCGTTTTTGGAGTATCATATTATTTAATTTCCAATTAATTTTTTATTTGGTTTTCCATATATACTTACTGATTGTTATTTTTATTGCCTTATGATCTGAAAACTATGCATTTATTATTTCTGCTTTTCTGCATTTGTATGCCATGTTTATGTTACCTAGTGTAAGGTCAATCTTTGTGAATGTGCCATGTGCTGCTGAGAAGAAGGTGTATTCCTTTTTGTCCCTATTTATTTTTCTCCATATGTCTATTAACTCTAATTTTTCTAAGGTGTCATTCACTTCTTTCACCTCTTTCTTATTTATTTTTGGATTTGATTTATCTAAATTTGATAGTGGTTGGTTCAAATCTCCCAATAATATGGTTTTACTATCTATTTCCTCCTTCAATTCTCCTAGTTTCTCCATTAGAAATTTGAGTGCTATATTATTTGGTGCATACATGTTGATTAGTGATCCTCAGTATCTAAAGTCCCTTTTAACTAAATTTTTAACAAAAAAAAAACTTCCCTATCCCTTTTAACCAGGTCTGTTTTTGCTTTGGCTTTGTCAGATATCATGATTCCAACTTCTGCCTTCCTTCTATCAGTTGAGACCCAGAAGGTCTTACTCTGTCCTTTAATTCTGACCTTGTGAGTGTCTACCTGCCTCATGTGTGTTTCTTCAAGACAACATATTGTAGGATTTTGGATTCTAATCCATTCTGCTATTCATCTACGTTTATTGGGTGAGTTCATCCCATTCACTTTCAATTTTATGATTGTCACTTGTGGACTCCCTGTCATTTTGATATCCTCCCCTAATTCTGACCTTTCTTCTTTAGCTATAACCTTTTAAGCCTGTGATTTACTTTAAATCAGTCCCCCTAGTCCCCTCCCTTGACATGTTTCACTTTCTAGTCCCTCCCTTTTTGTTCCCTTCCCCTCCCCCCTCTCCTTCTTTCCTTTTTTGTGTTCCCTCCCCTCCCCTACACCCCTTGGTTTTCCCTTCTCCCTTACCCTGTTGGATAAGATAAAATTCAATATCCCAATGGATCGGGATGCTCTTCCCTCTCAGAGTTGATTTCACTGAGAGTAAGGTTTAAGTAAAACTCTCTTCCTCTCCTTCTTAAAGGAGAATTCTTCCCTTCCCCTCCCCATGTGTATCTTTGTTTGAAAAAGATTATTCTATTTAGTTTTTTTTTTTATATTTCTTGGAGTATATCTTAGAACCATCATCATTTCCCCCCTCCCTTTTTTCTATCCCTCCTTTTCCATATCATCATGATGCCCCAAACTTTCCCTATGAGTGATTCTTCTTACTACTCTAATGATGCATACAATTTTTGAGCGTTACATATTACCTTTTCCCCACATATTAATATATATATATATATAATTTAATATCAATGTAGTCCTTATAGAAGAGAGTTTGAATAAAAGAAAAAGACAACATTTTTCTCCTTTTCCCTTTCCTTCATATTTACCTTTTCATGTTTCTCTTGTCTTTGTGTTTGGATATCAAACTTTCCACAGAGCTCTGGTCTTTTCTTTACAAACACTTGGGAATCTTGTACTTTGTTGAATGGCCATACTTTCCCCTGGAAGTATATAGTCAGTTTTGATGCATAGATGATTCATGGTTGAAGACCCAGCTCTCTTGCTTTTTTGAATATCATGTTCCATGCCTTACGGTCATTCAGAGTGGCAATTGCTATGTCCTGTTTGACTTTGATTGGTGTTCCTTTATATCTAAATGGTCTTTTTCTGGCTTCTGGTAAGATTTTTTTCTTTTGCATGGAAGCTTTGGAATTTGGCAATTACATTCCTGGGAGTTGTCTTTTGGGGATTTAGTGTAGAGGGTGTTCTGTGAACTCTTTTAATGCCTGTATTGCCCCCTTGTTCTAGAATCTCTGGGCAGTTTTCTTTGATGATATCTTGTATTATGATGTTGAGATTGCTATTTATTTCTGGCTTTTCTGGTAGTACAATTATTATCAGATTGTCTCTCCTTCCTCTGTTTTCCAGGTCTGTCGCCTTCTCAGTGAGATATTTTATGTTATCTTCTAATTCTTTAGTCTTTTGACTTTGCTTTATTAATTCTTGCTCTTTTGCAAGATCATTGTCTTCCAGTTGCCTTATTCTGACCTTTAAAGACTGGTTTTCCTTTTCAGTTTGTTCTGACCTCTTTTTTGAGGCTTCAAGCTGTTTCTGTATTTGCATATTTGGTCTCTCAGATTGCTGAGTTCCTTTTGCATCGTTTCCCACTTTTCCTGCCAGAAGGCTTCCATCTTTTTGATAATTCCCAATTTGAATTCAAGAGCTTGTGGAGAATTTCCATTTCCTTTCGAATATTTTGGAGCATCTGTTTGTGTTTCCTATTCTATCTCCTCTGTATTTTGTATTTTTGTTCCATAAAATGTGTCCCAAGTCACCCCCCTTCTTCTTGCTTTTCTTGGTGTTTCGAGGCTTTTGCACTTCTGTACCATTTGCCATTTCTATGGTTTTTCTTCCCCTTTCCAGTCAGAAATCTGAGTGAGGAGGACTGGCTCTTAGTGTATCTGTCTGATGGTCCAAGGCTTTAGCCCCAGGCGAATTGTCCATTCTCCTTAGCTGCTCTGTCTTCCTGGGGAAGACCAGAGTTTGCCGTCCCCTGCCTGCCAGCATTTTAGGTGTTACTACTCCAGTTGCTTCTCCACTGCTTTACTTTGATGCTCTGAACCTGGCACAGCAATGTGCCTGACCTTTCATAGGGCCCTGCACTCTAAGGGGGGAGGGGTCCTGGCCTCCTTGAGCTCTGAGGGCTCCTGATGTGATTAGATTCAGCTGGGTTCGTCTGGATGTGTCCCGAGGCAAAAACCTCAGGTGAGACTCCAATTGAAGGACCCAGCCAGGGGGATACAGGCTACAGATGGGGGTACCATCTCTCTCAGGCTGCTGCCCTGCCATCTCTATTGGATGCCCTGAGTCTGGCCCAGGTTGCTTTCAATGTATGCCCTCCAAAACAACACCTTTGCAGGCCCTGTGGTACACACTGCTGCTGTGGGATCAGCACTCTGGTTTGGGGGAGAGGGGTTCTGGACCTTTCTTGTGCCTTCCCCTTAGATCCAAGTGTTCTAGGATTCTGGCTTTTGGGGGGGGGGTGATACCTTTTGATTTGAGTCCAGAAGGACAGTTCCCTAGCTCTGTCCTGTTCTTAAGTTTGAATTTGAGTCCCCTAGGAGCATTCAGTTTGTAATCAGTAAGGAAGGGTTTTCAGAGGTCTGAACTTTTGCTGCTTCTAAGCCGCCATCGTGACCGGGAAAGCATTCATTTTTAGAAATTTCAGCAAGATTTTTTAGTGCCTCTGAAATCTATTATTTATTTTAAAATATAAGAACTTAATAAGGCAGCCCAAATTTGATCAATTAAAGAACTGGGAAAGATAAGAGAGGGAGAGTTGTACAAAGAAGTACCATTTGAAGTTCTAGAACCTGTGTTCAAATCCTGGCTGTTCCATTGACTACCTATAACTTAGGTTGTCACTTAATCTCTCTGACGTGCAATTCCTTTATCTGTCAAAAAAGAAATCCAAAAAGGATATCCTAGAATGTGTTTTTTCCTCCTATATTTGTTAGGCAAAGGAAGATTGAAAAATAAACTGCATTTGATTGACAGGGATATGTGACACAGAATCACATGTGAGTCTGGGTCAAGATTCTAAGGTCCTAACTGAAGGAAAAAAAAAACAGTACTTCTGGAGGAAGTATGGAGGTAGCTGTGATTTCCATCTTTATACAAGTTTTTTGGCCCTTTTGAGATACCAGCTTGAGAGGAGAAAAACTGCTTTTACTGGCTGTTGGCAGCTAGACAAAAGACCAAGAAGAAGAACCACTTCTCTGCTGGTCCTACTTTGGACTTTTCCTCTGGGATCTTGACACATTGACTGAGTTTGTGAGGTTCTGTTTGGGGAAAACTTAACTTATTTAGCCTAGATAAGTTAGCCATTAGGATATTATTGAGGGAATTTATGTTTGGGGATAAGATTAAGAACTTTTCCTTCGCCTTGTTACCCTCTCCCTTTCCCCATTAATAAACTTAAAACATTTAGATATTTCCATCTTGTCTCTTTCCCCTTTAACAAACCCACCATAAAATACTTCTACAATGTTATGATCTGTCTCTTTATTTCCATTTATACAATGTCTTCTTTAATTATTTTCAAATGAACAAAATATAATTTCCTCCCCAAACTCTTATTATAGAAAAGAACAAAAAATTAAAATATTGCTTAATGAGGAAAACATGTTCCTGCATTGTCCATCTACAAAAAAAAAAAATTATGCTTCTTTCTGTACCATAGGTGTAATTATGTATCCTTTATCTTATGAAATCAGGGTTTGTTATTAAATCAATTAGAGTTATCAAATCCTTATAAGTTACCTTAATTTCATGTTACATCAGTTCATGCAAGCTTTCAGCATTTCTGAAAATATTATATAATCCATTATATTCATATGCTATATTTTTAATTTCAATTTTTACATCTATATAATTGTTTAAATAATCATTTTCTGATATTTTGAAATCCATGCTCTCTTTCCCTCCCATCCTTTCACAGTTCTCAAGACAGCAGGTAACATGATATAGATTGTACATGTATACATACAAGGCATATTTCCCTGTGTTGTTAAAGAAGATACATATCATGGACATTAGACAAAAACTCATGGAAGAAATAAAGCATGAACTGAATTCTGTTCAAATGAATAACACCCCTTCAGTTTCCAGTAACTTTCTTCTACAGAAAGTTTTGCTCTAAACAATTTGTATATTTAATGTTTCTCCTCTTTCTTAGACTTCTTTGGATTATAGGCTTAGTAGTGGTACCACTTGGCCAAAACTTACTTCGCGCAATTGTTATACCATTTCATAATTAATACATTAAAATATCTATTTTTCTCATAATCCCTCTGACATTTGTTATTTTCCTTTTTGACTACCTTTGCCAATCTGATGAATATTAGATAGAAATGGTTTCTTTGTGTGGTGTGTGTGTATGTGTGTTAATTAGAGTTTGGATTTCTTCCTTTGAAAACTACCTGCAAGTTTTTTTTTTTTTTAATTATTTATCCATTGAGAAAATTGTCCCATTCTTGAAAATATTAATTCATTTTTTTGTATCTTGGAAATGAAATCTTTATCAGAGATATATCTGCAATATTTTCTCATTAGTAACTTCCCTTCTAATTTTAGCAGTGTGGATTTTGTACAAAATCTTTTTTTTTAATTTTATTTGATAAAAATTGTTCATTTTATTTTCTAATATCCTTTGTATATATGCATTGCTTTACTATTAACTTTCTCCCATCCAATGATCTCAAAAGTGTTGTCTTCTTCCTCTATTTTATCATGTTATTCTTTAGGTCTTGGTTTTACATATATTTGGAAATACCTTAGTATGTACAGGATGAGATGTTGTTCTATACATAGTTTTTGCAAGACTGTTTTCTATTTTTCTCATTTTTTTTTTGCCAAATAATAAATTCCTGCTTCATTACTTCCTAAAGTATTGGGTATATAAAATTCAACTACATTATTGCAAAAGCCTCTTAATAGTACACCTTCCTTCAATTCTCTTCCAAATACAGCCTATTCTCTCCATAACTGTCAAATTAATATTCCTAAAACAAAGCTATAACTATATCACATACTTCCTTTTCTTCCTCAAAAAAAATATTCACAAGAATGCTTCTAGGATAAAAAATCCTTAGTGTAGGATTTAAAATATTTCAATATCTTACTTCCATTTCCAGGATAGCATTATATGTCATATTCAGGGATTCTCCTATATAGTCAAATTAGACTACCAGATATTCCTTGTACAAGATATTTCATCCCCTGCCCTTTTTTATTTTGAAGACATTATCCTTCCACATCTAGCATTCTCTCTCTCCTGAACTTCAACCAGTTTCCACCCTTCAAATCATAGTAATGAACTTACCTCCCCCATGAGACCTTTCTCTTCTGATATATTATTATTACTCCCCTTATTGAAATTACTTTTTATTAATTTACTTACTCATGTACAAGGGTTATAGTCTGCCCTAAAAAACAATATAAAGACCTTGAGATAAGAGATGATTTTATTTTTGTCTTTATATCCCCAGCATCTAGCACTATTCATTGCATATAATTCATATTTTAAATAAATGTTTTTTTTTTATTTTGGATGCTTTTCTTAAAATAAAAAATAACAGCAGAAAGAAAAGGGGGGTTTAGTAACTGATCACAGGATATCCAGGATTTGAAATTCTAGGTTTTCACATTGCCAAAAAATATCTAAAAAGCTTTAAAATATTAATTATATGCATCTATATTGTCTTACATTTAATTCTTGGTTTTTGTTTTCTTATAATCTATATCTGTATACTTTTCCCCATTTGATTCAATAATTTATATATCATGGAAAATAGTTTATTTGCTCTCAATTTATACTAATCAATCCACAATTACAACACATTAACTTTAGGAACTATGTTATTAGTGTTTGATAAAGACAGCATAATTATTTCAACATTTACAATTTTTAAGCAATGTCTAATTAGGAAGGGACTATCTTAACATACTGGGAAGCTAGACTTGTCAAATTATTTCAGAAAATAACATTCCCAGGGTTAAATATTTAAATATTCAGCCAAGGTATTCTTTTCCCCACAAATTTATATTATTTTTATATAACATTCTTTTTTTTAATTTTGAGTTCTAAATTCTATCTCCCTCTACCCCTCCCCATTGTATTGTGGATATAAAAATTATATTAATTTTAGATGCAAAATTATGCAAATCATGTTTTCATATTAGCCATTAAAAATAAAGGAGACAAAATTTTAATTCAATTTTCACTCAGAGTTCATCAGATCTCTCTGGAGATGATTAGTTTGTTTTGTTTTTGTTTTTTTTTTCATCCGTGTACTTTAGAATAGTTTTGAATCACCGTATTGATCAGAATAGCTATGTATTTCACTTCTGATCATCATTATAACATCACTAATACTGAGCACAATGATATCTTGATCTTCTCACTTTATTTTGCATCAGTCCATATAGGCCTTGCCATGATTTAAATTTTTTTTTTCTGAAGCCTCCTCTCTCTTATTTCTTATTATTCTCATTATTCACAGCAATACTGCATTAATATTGAATGCCATAACTTGTTCAGCTTTTCCACAGCTGATGAACATCCCCATAAGTTCTAATCCTTTGCCATCAGATATACAAGCTGCTATAAATATTTTCTTATATATTGTTCCTCTTCTTTTTTTCTCTGATCTGGGATAAAGACTAGTAGTGTTACTAATGGGTCAAAGATAGACACAGTTGTATAGCCCTTTAGGAATACTTCTAAATTGTTCTCAAAAATGGTTGAATCAATTTACAATTCCATCAGAAGTTTATTAATGTGCCTATATTCCCTCCTCCCTACTTGCCTTTGTTACATCTGATAAGTGTGAGGTGGTATCTGGGGTCTGTCTTAATCTGAATTTCTCAAATTAATAGTGATTTATATAATTTATCATTATGAATATAGATTGTTTTCATTTATTCTTCTGAAAATGCCTGTTCATATGATTTGACCATTTATTAATTAGGGGATGAGTCCAATTTTTTAATTAATTAGACTCAGTTCCTTAATATCTGAGAAATGATACCTTTATCAGAGAAACTTGTTGCAGTTCATATTGTCATTGTTATATCTTTTAGCAAAATGTAGTTTCATTGATTATCTCAATTAAGTCTAATTTTGCTTTTGTTTATCTGAATTCATGATTGCTACTCCTGCTTTTCTTTACTTCTGTTCAAGTATAATAGATAATATAGTTAATAAAAACTAGGTGCATGTCTGTTTTAAGTGTGTCTCATAAACAACATATTATTGGATTTTGGCTTCTAATCCATTCTGTTATCTACTTCTATTTTATGAATGTGTTCATTCCAATCACATTCAAAGTTATGATTACTAACTGTGTTGGTCCCTCCATACTATTTCTATGTATATTCTTAACTACCCTTGTAATGATAAAGTTCTTAGAAGTTTCATCTGTCATTTTCCCATATAGGAATGTAAATGTTTAAACTTTATTGAGTCCCTTATGAATAATCTTTCATATTTACCTTTTGATACTTCTCTTGAGTTTTGTACTTAAATGTCACACTTTTTTTCTGCTATTTTTTACACCTAGAATGCTTAAAAGTTTTCTATTTAAATAATTATCCTTTTTATTTCCTCTGAAGGACTATATTCAGTTTTGTTGGGATGTTGTGATCCTATCTCCTTTGCTTTATGTAATATTATACTCTAAGCCCTCAGTTCCTTTAACATTGAAGCTGCTTAATTATTAGTGATTCTGACTATACCTACATGATACTTGAATTGTTTCTTACTGGCTGCTTGCACTATTTTCTCCTTGAGTTTGGGAATTTGAGTATAACATTCATGGTAATTTTCATTTGGGAATCTCTTTTGGGGAGTGATTGTTGGGTTCTTTCAACTTCTGTTAAATATTCTGTATGTAAGCTATCAGGGCAACTTTCTATGACAATTTCTTGAGATAATATTTTTGCTATTCCAATGATTCTTAAATAATATCTCCTCAATTTGTTTTCCAGCTCAATTGACTTTCTGATGAGATATTTCACCTTTTCTGATATTTTATTCCTTTTTCTGTTTTTGCTTTAGTTTTTTTCTTGATATCTCCTAGAATTATTAACTTCTACTTGCCCAATTGTAATTTTAAAGATACTGCTTTTTTTAGTGAGTTTTATACTTTCTTTTTTCCACTTGGCTAATTCTTCTTTTTAAGAATTTTTTTCCTTTATTGAAATTTGGTGCCTCTTTAACCATTTAGCAAATTTGATTTTTGTTTTGTTTTGTTTTGTTTTTTGTTTTTTGGTGTTATTCATATCAGTATTTTTTAGTATATATATTTTCAGATTTTGTGCATGTGCTTCTTTTTTCACGCCATACCATTTTTCATAATTTTCTGAGATTCACTGTTATTTATTTTTCTAATTTTTCCTCTCCTATTGTAATGGTTAAAATAGTGAAAGACATAAACTGTAGTGATTAAAATAGTTGTTGTTAAAATTGTGACTGCAGAAAATATGGTTTCAAGACAGTGTCTTGTTTTAAATCAAATATAAGGTGGTCACTAGGGAAAAATTCCCAATTATTAAATATAATTATTATTATAAATTAAATAAAATTTTAAAAAAACAAGTCAGCTGGGTTTTATAGAGATTTTAATTAGTTAATACAAATTAAGGAATTAATGAAAGTGAGAGAGAATAAGAGAGGAATAAGTAGGAAGGGCCTTAGCTAGAAGGCCTAGACCTGAGTCTTAAAAGAGAGATCAGTCAGCCTTTAATCACTCAACACAAGATCTGTCCAAGCAAGGATTCTAGTGTTCAGAGACACTAGTTCAGCCAGCCATCCATCTCCAGAGAGAGACTATGCTTATCTTTATTTAATTATTTCAGGAATTCTTATTGAGTTTGGGTATGATTAGCATTTTTTAGCTGTTTTCACATTTTTGTCTTCTTCCAAGTTTGTGTCTTCATCTTCCCTGCCCCAACAATAGCTTTATGAAGTCATTTTAGTCTATTCTGACTTTGAACTTCAGTTTATATTTGAGCTCTGCTCACTTGGTGAGGGGAGTCACTTTCTAAGCTTTAGACCTTTTCATGCTACTGTTTTCAAAGCTATTTCTGGTAGTTTATAAGTTTTTCATGCAGGGTGAGGAATATTCAATTCTTTCCTGGTCTGCATTATCATCTTTATCCAGTATTAGGGATAAAATGAGATTTGGGGTTTGATAAGTAAGTGACAGGAATCTGAATCCTGTCAGGCTGGCAGACTGCCTTGAGTTAGAAACTTGAGCTAAGATCTGGCTTAGGAATTCTGTGAGACCTGGGAGTTGGCAGTTCTGTTAAGCCAACTGTCTTCTCTCCCTCCCTCTCTCCCTCCCTCCCTCCCTCCCTCTCTCTCTCTCTCTCTCTCTTTCCCTCTCTCTCTCTCTCTCTCTCTCCCTCTCCCTCTCTCCCTCTCTCTTTCCCTCTCTCCCTCTCTCCCTCCCTCCCTCCCTCCCCCCCTGGTATTCCCTGCCCAGAGAGGTGGCTAAAACTTTGGTTCTTGGAAATTCCTTGAACTGGAGTGACAGTTGTAGAAAGAGGAGGAAGTTGGAAGTTTTGAGAAGAACTGTGAAAGGAAGATTTACAATTAGAAGAAAATATGGATTTTGCTCCTCTGTGGTTACAGAGTGTAGCAAACTGATCTTGTCTTTTTCAGGTCAGAGACCACTAGGCAAAAACCCTGATTGAATGGAAGTTGGAAACTTAACTGAACAAATAAAAGGTAGTAACTGAATATTATATAAGAACAATTATTAGAAATAGGCTTAGATAGTTAGGAATGGGTAAGTTAGTAATAAGGGGAGAGAGCAGATCTGGTTATTACTTGACAGAAGCAGATCCTGTGAGAGACCTTAAGTTAGTGTGATTGGAGATAGTAACCCATTAGTATTTAGGGATATTTCCTGCTTTTTATCTTTCCATTAAACCATTTAATCCTTATAACTTAATAAATAGAGGTGTTGTTTTTATCTACTGTCTCCATAGTTGTGTCAATCCAAATCCCTCAGGAAGATCTTCCTGTTAAAAATCTAACTGTTCTTCCTAGCCTTTATCAACATTTTTGCAAAGTTAAGCCAACTGGCCCTTCTTAGTAACAAATAGATACAATCCCAAATATCAACACCACCAGGAAGGGTCCTATCTTTATAGCCACAAGTGGCAGCATTCCCTTTATCTCTGTAATTGTGTCCAGACTTCCTCTTCCCCTACAAATCCAAGTGTTAACATTCCTGTCTTCTTTGAAGCTGACACTTCTACAAATGCTTCTCTACACCTAGAACTAACACCAGAACTGTCTGTTTGTAATAGAGTTGCCAATCAGTGCCAGCTATACTTAGTGCCAATAAGGATCCTCTACAATCCTCTTCTGACCAGTTGTTCCATCCCCTTACATTTGTCTCTGGTCTGATTTCTCCAGAAGCTTTTGCTTCCATTGTTGTCTCTACCTCTAAGACCTGCTACTGCTGCTAGATAACAAGTGTGCCATGAGTTGGGTCCCAAGGTTATGTCACAAAGCTCTCTTGTTGACTTCCTTAAAGCATGCTGCTTCAACTTTTTGTTGGCTCTAAAGTTCTAATATTTGACTTGAGGAATTATTTTAAAGTTTTCTGGAGGGGATATAAGAAGAGTGGATTGACTCAAAATCCAAAGTACTATCCACCTTTCAGCTATGTTGCTGTTTGTACTCCAGCATCTTCCTCTGCCCAATTTCTCTAAGAGTCTTTATCAACTTCCTCTACTCTTTGAGGAAAGAGAAGTCTGATATAATAGAACATAATAAATATAAGGACATAGGCTCTACCTCAAACCCAGTAATTCACTTTGTGATCTTGAAAAAGTCACTTAATCACATCACAGGGGAATTAATGCTTCTTAATGTAACCCAGGAAGTTGGAAAAGTCTGTGCCAAGGTTCTGACCTTCTAGTTTGCCAAGGGGGTAAGGGAGGTGGTGACATAATCTCCTCAACTCTGTACAAAGAGCCTTTTACAAATATTATCTCATTTGATCCTTACAATAACCCAATGAATAGATGCTATTATTACCCAATTTTACAATAGAAGAAACTGAGCCAAACTGACTTGCTTACACTAGTTCATCTAGAAAGTGTCTGAGACCAGATTTAAATGAAGGACTTCTTGACTTGAAAACCAAAGCCTTCTCCATCAAATGACTGGTTGCCTCACTCTTGACAGGGTGGTTAGGTGAGAATAAAATGGTACATAACAAGTGGCTAAATTTAGTCCTCTGCATGCAAAGATTGAAGGGTAATGGCCAAAGATAACCAATGTGCATTTAGAAATATGTCTATCACATGGGTACTTACTTTGCATCTTTTTTAGATAAGGGAAGAGATTTATAGTTTCATTTTTAGAGAGGACTCTCTATGAAGAAAGCTAAAAACCAGTGAACCAACCTCAATTGAGGGATTAAAGTTTGTTCATCCCCATTCTCCAAAGTACTTAATTTCTGGTCTACTGATTTTTTTTTATTTTATTTTCTATTTTAATTAATATAACTCTACATAGCAGTTCTACTTGGAATTAAAAACATATGAAGGGCATTACCACTTTAGATATTTTTGAGACTAAATCCAAGTGAAGTGAGTGAGAAGGAACACCCACATTTTGTTTACAAGGATGTCCTATTGACTTGGGACTCCCCTTGTGAAGCTGTAAATGTTACTGAGTCTACTGTATGTTCAGAACAAGCAAACACATCTAATTTCAGCATCATTCGAGAGCAAGTCCACTCTTTACAGTATCTTTGCATAATACAGCAGTGTGCTAGAGTTCAGTCTTTAAACACCTTGCAAATTCATGTCTCCTATGTCATGTCTCATGGCAGGTTATAGGAAAATAAAAGATAGTGTTGGCATAGAGAATCAAGGAACACTGAATTTGTATCCTGACAAGTTTTGCTTTAAGGCTCTACCCTGATTGAGGATTTGTGGGGAAGATTACTTGAGTAAGGAACTCGGTGAGATCAGTGTTCTCACTATATAAATGGGAGATTTGATATTCTTCCTACCAAACTAAACATATTTATAGCTTAGTTTCATGAAGGCCATGGTTACTGGTCAAGATGCTCTACCATACTTTAAATGAGTCCCAATTAAACTTCTTTATCTCTGTAACAGAAATGATATCAGTTTTTGGATTTACTGTTTTTTATTAGCCCAACACAATGGTTAGAATAAACCACATCTCTCTTAATAAGCTGGAAAATGACTTTGAACCTTGTTCTGGTAAATGAGAATGTAATCTACAAATAAATATTTTTAAAAGAAAAAAAGCAGCAAACAACTCAGTTTAGAAACTCTTACCTTTTCAAAAATAGTTTTAGAAAATGGCTTTATCTGAGATAGAGAACCTCAGAAACAACCTGAAGATAACACTAATTAAGGAAGCTCATAAAGATAGAGAAGACTTTTGAGAAGATTTATTAAATTATAAGGCTTTAAATTAGAAGTTTACCGTATATAATTCAGACATCTTGGCCTATATTTTGAAGACTGAAAATATTCAGCAGAGTTTTGGGAATTGAATAAGAACATTAAGGCATATCAGCATTTGATATGATAAATTCCATAAATGGACCATGTTATTCATACAAATTTGGAACTCTTGGTCTTAGTTTCACTTTGAGAAATTTTGAATAATTATATTTATTAAAAAACAACAAAACTCCTGCCTAGGACATCCTCTACCAATAGACCAAGAACCATCCATCAAATAGGAAAAGCTTTTAATTAAGACAGAATAGCAAAGCACACAATCTTGCAGAGATTCTCATGATGTATAAGAGTGAATAGTCCCTCACTCATCCGATCTAGCTCTCCCAGAATACAGGTGGAGTCTCATTGTTGCTACCACTCGATTTTCATTTTACAATTCCCTCTGTCTCTGAAGTTATCTGGCAAATTGTTGTCATATCCAGCTCAAACTCCATAGAGATGTCCTTGTCATCTATTAGAACTGTCTTCAGACATTTTTTCTTCTACAAATAGAGTGTACTGGTCTGTTGTAAAAAAGCTAGACCTTGATACTCATATTTTCAGCTAATACTCCTACAAAAAGTAATCTGAGGTCAAGATATTTTTTTTCCTAACAAAGTCCCTCTTATCAACTCACCAAACAGAATTGTTCTTATTTAGGTTGAGATGATTACATTAATCCTAGCAGCTACTGCCCAAATCATAAACATTACATTAATATTTAAATAAGTTTCAATGTTATTTTTAGTAATATTATAAGAAAGCAAGACAGATCTAAACTATCTTTCCTCTTCACATCTGCTATGACCAAGTCCCTCCCAGCTTCCCCTAACCTTTGTAAGCTAATGTCTTAATGAAATGTTTCAGAGTCGGATCTATTGACTCACTAATATACTAGAACCCTCACTTGAGTTTCCTCAAGTCAGGGGGGGGGGAAATATTGCTTTCTTAAACACATGGTTTCAATGAATGATCCATTATACTGATTTTATTTATTTATTTTTGATTGCCTGTGTTTTTGACATCACAGAGTGTGTATGTGTGTGTCTATGTGTATACCATTCACTGAAAATGCCTGCAAATATAGGTCTTAAAATTTCTATTTTACTCATTAATAATTTTGGAAAGTGACAATACTACTTGACGCCATCATAACCGATATTTTTTTTCATGAACAAATAGCAGTTTGGACTTAATTCTTTAGAATCTATTTTTGTCTCAAAATATTTATCTCATAAGATTGTTTATTCCTTACATTAATTTTCTTCACTGTACCCAAGAATATATAACTCCTAAATGTGTCTATTGTTTTTGAAAATTATGTTCTTTGTTTCTCATACTCTGTGCCATCTTTAATCAGTAAACTGACTAAATCAAATTAAATTAAAATATTATAGGACCTACAGTATTCGCCCTAAGTAAACAAATGCTATTTTTCTGTCACTCTGGCTAAAGCTCTCCTTTTCTCTCTATCTCTCTGTATATTTTATGCATATATACAAATGTCAGCCATAGTGTCATATATTACAATGCTCAGAATATTCCACATTAAATAAATCACAAGACATCAAATTATTTCACAAGGTGAGATGAAATTCTTTTCCTTTCTGATACTGTATGAGGTAACATAAAATTCAGTCATTGGTTGACTTCCAGAAATCCTGAGAAGCCAAAAGCATACTGTCATGTCTGCTCCAGGATAAAAGGGTAAGTTCTCTAGTTTTCAGTGGTTATGAATTATTCTAAAAACTGTGTTTGGTATCAAATAGACATGCAGAGTCTATGCTTCACAATGTGTTCCTGCCACTGGCCATTTCTTTGTCATTTCTATAAAAGAATAGTGAAAAACACAAAGCATGGTGGGAAAGCATGCATCCATAAAACGTAACCAGGTAAATGAAAAATTTAACCATATAGAATTTTGATCATGTTATATTCCTTCAAACTAAGTAAATACTGATATTTTCTCCTTAGGCATAGTGGTAGTGACTTAGAAATTCTTGGAAGCATATAACAGAAAACTTTATAAGATTCTTCTGCTTATTTACTCAGGAATAGGGAGGAAAATGGGCTCCTTCCATTTAGCATCTTCTCTCCAAGGAATGATTGGTATGGTGCTATACTGAGCTGCTGTTTCCAAATATAGACCTTATTAATTGGCCACTGACAGTGCTAAAATTAGATGATTCAGAAAATATTACCTTGTCCTTATACAGGAGCAGCATACAAATTCAGGACCAATTCTATTTGGTTTGTTTGTACTATTTTACCACATTTACAGAATCTCAGAATTAAAAGGCACCTTAAAAGTCACCTAGCCTCACTTGTATCTAAATAAAAAGTTCTCCTAAAAATGGCAAGTGGCCATCCAGTATTTACTTGATGACCTGGAAGAAAGGAGATCTCATTGCCTGCTAAGGCAGCACATTCCACTTTTGTATAGCTCTAGTAGTTAACAACTTTTTCTTTATATAAATTCTAAATTTGACTTTATGAATCCTCCACTGACTGCACTTAGTTCTGCCTTCAGGAGCTTAGCAGAACAAATTTTATAGCTTTTTTATATTGCAGCCCTTTAGTTCTCTCAAATATACAAATGAATCTCTGATATATTTTGTTGGGGGGAGTTTTCTCCCCCCAATGCCAAGCAGAATCCATCCAGACCTGTCCATCTTTTAGAATTCTTGCCATATCCTTCTTTAAATTCAGCAAGAGGAAATGAAACCATTGATTTTTCTTTACATTTTTACATACTAACTAGATATTTACATAGCACTTTAAATTTCTAGATTTATATAGATATAGACCTATTCACACACACACACACATATATATATATACAGTAACTGATTAAAGTTTATTCTCCATCTCTAATATTCTATCTCAAATATCATATGAATTCAAAGGCAACATGGATCATTCTTTATGCCTGCCATGATCTCCATCTTCACCTCAACCTCCAGACATACTCTACTTAAGGTTCAAGTCATATGCCAATTCTAAAAGAAGGTCTTTCCTCATCTCATCAGTTATTACTGTACTCTAACTGTATAGTACTAGTATTGATTTTTAAGTAATTCTATTAAAATATTAGTCATGTTACTTTATAAGAGTATGAAGCTATGTAGCTATAGATAGGTACTGGAGGAGCCCTACAGTATCTAGACTTTGATTAGATGACAAGTCTTGTAATTGTATTATCACTCTAAAGAATGGTCTAAAGTAGACATTGGGGAATTATCTGGAAAAGACTCAAGTATATAAGAGAAGATGGGAACTGGATATTAGGAAGATTAAGTTATTAAGTCCTCCATTAAAATCCAGTTTTCTCTCCACACCCCATCCCTTTATTGTCATATTTTTTAACTCTTATCTTTTATCTTAGAATCAATATTAAGTTTTAGTTCCAAGGCAGAGGGGTGTTGATGGCTAGGCAATGGTGGTAAAATGACTTGTCCAGCATCACACAAGTGTCTCAGAATAGACTTTAATACAGGATCTCCCACCTTTATGTCTGCCTTTCTATTCATTGAGCCACCTAGCTGTCCTTATCCTCATTTTTCAAATGATTTGAAAATTTGTGCTTTTAAAAATATTACTTTCACATAGAATTTTAATAACATAATAAATCACATTCCAAATAATAGATATGTGAATGTGTATTATCATTGCCCTGGTATACATGGGGAAAGTGAGGTTTAGATAATTCAAGGGACTTATCCCAGGTCACACAGTAGAAAGCATCAGAAGTGAGACTTTAACTTCATTTTTCATGCTATAAAATTATCTTTTTCTCTATGTCATGTTGAGTATTATATCACAGAATATAACCTCCCACTTTAGAAATTATTTCAGAGAGGGGAATGGAATGCAATGTTATAGAGAAAAGCTCCCTAGCCTGAGAATTAAAAGATCCAGTTTTCCAACTTAAATAGTTGCTTTCCTCAGCTGTAAAATCAGGTTGTGGAGGAGATTATTCCTAAGACCCCTTCAACTCTCTACATAATTGGGTGGTGTAAGGGGTAAAAATAGGGGTTGTTGACTGAATATATTATACTAGGGGTCACCAGGGATTAAAATTCAATCCCAATAAAATACTTAAGTCATTTTGGGATTTTTATGGTGGTTTAATTACAATAGTAGGAAGAAATAAAGAAGAGAGAGAGGAAAAGGAATTGGACTGCTCTGGCAAGCCAGATAAGAGTTCAGAGGCCTAGGCCAAGGGATCTTCTCATTCTAGCTTGGCTTCGAGATGAGGGGCCTCCTAGGAGGATAACTCTTTAGGAGGTAAAGGAAAAGAGGAATCAGCCTAAACCACTCAGCAAGCATACTAAGAAAGCTTCCACAAGCTCCCCATGCTGAAAGAGCCCAATGTCTCTGAGAGAGAGAGAGACAGACAGACAGACAGACAGACAGAGCCAGAGAGAGGAAGTAACATGAAATATATAGACCATTCTTTACATCATTTCCTGCATCTCACATGTAGCAATGGTAGCTTAAGGGGGTCTGTTAGTTGTTTCTTATTTGTCACTTGCTAGCACATGTCTGTCTTAGGCCATCCTCCTCAACACTTAATCCTTAAGTAGGTGTGTAGACATTCCTGATTGCTAGAATTCTAAGACTAAGCAAAATGGAGAAAATCTAAAATTCACAGTGGATATAAGAAGAATGAGAAATTTTATGGATTCTGAAACATTGGGGCAGTTTTCATTACTCTCTTCAGTACTACATATTAAAAATATCCTGATAACTCAAACAAATAAGCATCATCATTTCCTGATGATCAGATGAATTATTTCATCAACCAGTTTCCAGAAAGCCACTTAATTATAAATACCCACACAAGAGGTCTTAGTCATAGTTCCACCCTATCTATGACCCATAACATTACAACAGTTTGTATAAAATTAAAGGGACAAAAAGGGATAAACATCCTTTGCAATTATATGATAATAAATGAACCATAACTAATTAGCATTATAAAGAGAGTTGTCATTGTATATTTTATTTAGTTAGTCATTTAGTAGGACTCTGTATAGGGCAAATTCCTTGGGCATCTTTATAGGCAGCATGTGTTCAAGGTCTCATGACATTGTGTCATTACAGTATTAGAAAATAGTTTCAGTCAAGAACACATGTGACAACCAGTGGAATCATGCGTCGGCTATGGGAGAGGGAAAGGCGGGGGGGGGGGGGAGGGGAGGGGAGGAAAAGAAAACAATCTTTGTTTCCAGTGAATAATGTATGAAAACGACCAAATAAAATAATATTTAAAAAAAAAAAGACTTTATCTATGAAACCCAAAAAAAAAAAAAAGAAAATAGTTTCTATCAACTCTATCATTAGGATTTTTGTATTAGAAAAAAGAGATCTATATCAGATTTGATGATAAATTCCTTGGACTATTTATCACTAAAAGGTTCTATTAAAACGTTTGGTGAAAATACTTTTAAAAGACTAGATGATTCCATAATAGCAATGAATTCTGAGGGAATATGCCATAGTATATAAACTCAAATTTACCTTTATCCTTTTACTTACTACATGAAATCTGATGATTTTAATTGGATTCTCCCTTATCCTTTAAACATACTGGCACCATTAGCACCTAATATTTTTATTTTGGCTCACAGAAACCATTATTACGAACTAGAATTCCTATGACTTTCATTTCATTCTAAGGCAATGCATATGTCTGTATACTTTATCTTCTCTCTCTCTTTCTCTCTCTCTCTCTCTCTCTGTCTCTCTCTCTTTCTCTTTGTGTGTGTGTCTCTCTGTCTGTTTCTGTCTCTGTCTCTCTTTCTTTCTCTCTCACACACACGCAAATACACACACAGAGGCATGTACACATGCACGCACACTAATCGAGTACCAGCTAATCTAGTATATCCAAGAAAGCTGAATGAATAGTCTAATGTTTGACTTGACTTCACAATGGAAATATCACCCAAAGTTGGGAAACTCCACAATACCTTCTGTCTAATCAAGAAGAGCCTATGTGAAAAAGTAAATGCTGAAACATGCCCCTGAGTAAATATATATATAGCCAGTTGAGAATTTTAAAGATGCAAAGGTTTCTCACTTTGAGAAAATGGCAAACCTGACCAGAAATTAGTGATAACTTCCTCTCTCTGAATCTCAGTTTCTAAATCTCTAAAAGTAGATAGTGCCATCCAGTAATCCAAATGTTGTTTTTGTTTGGTTGTTTTTGCTGTCATGTGTGATTCCTTTTGGAATTTTGGTGTTTCTTCTTGGCACAGATACTGGAGTGGCTTGCCATTTCCTTCTATAGCACATTTTATAGATGAGGAACTAAGTGAAACAGGGATAAATGACTTGCACAGAAATATAACTGCAAACAGCTAGTAAGTGTCTGAGTCCATTTTTGAACTCAAGAATATAAGTCTTCCTAATTTCAGGTCTGACATTCTATCCACCTAGCTGACCCTAATGATGTACCTAAAGAGATAATAGTATGAAATAGATGCATAAATGTGGGTGAGAGTCAGATGGTCAAGGGTCTTAAATATTAGCTTGAGTTTATATTTCATTTTATAGGAAATGAATAATTATTGAATGTTTTGAAGAGAGTGATGGTTCTACTTTTCTCTTAGGAAAATGATATAGGAATTGTATAATGGATGATTGGAGAGGGAGTTAAGGATAGCAATTACAGAATTATCATAGTTTAGTCTCAGTGATATGTCATGAAAGTTTGATGTGAAAGGAAAGAAAGGGGCATCTTTCTATCTGTCTATCCATTCAACTATTTATCTATCTATCTATCTATCTCCATCCAACTATCTATCAATATATCTATCAATGTCTATCTAGCTATCTATCCATCTATTATAACAAAACATGATACAATATAAATCTCAATGGACATTGTAGAGATGGACTTGACAATTATATCATAGAAAGTAAGGAGGAACAAAAAGTCAAGGATGGTTGGATGTTATGAATGAGGATAATTGACTATGAATGTGAATTGTTGAGGTAGATGATAGTCATGATTTCAACAAAATTAGGAAAGTTTGGGAGAGTTTTGTTTTGTTTTGTTTTGAGGATGAGATTAATGAGTTCTTTGGGTGATTTTTTGAATTACAGAGAGTACCTACACAGTAACCGCAATAATGTATGTTAATCAATTATCAGTGAATTAACTACTATCAGCAATGCAATTGATTCAGGACAACTCCAAGGTAATCAAGCTGGTAAAGGCAAGTCACCACCAACTGAGGAATTGATGGAGTCTGTATACAGAAATAGGGTTGTACTAATATCATTCCCCTCTCCCCTACCAAAGTCTGGCAATGTTTTGTAAACGAATACTTTTTTTGTCTTTTTAACTCTGCCTGCCCCAATATAGGAGTAAAACTTATTTAAGGCACTGTCTTTTTATCCCCAGTGCCTGAAATCAAGAAAGTACTTTAAACTCATATGGAATTATCCAGCGTATTAATGTTTTTATTATTATTATTGTTATTGTTATTATTATTCCTCATGATCACAGACTATCAGGTTTGGGAGTGATTTGAGAAACCATCTCCTCTAATCCAAATTCTGAATCTCCTATTCTAGATGCCCTGGCAAAGGTCTTCTTACATTTGCTTTAAGAAATTCAGTGATAAGGAATAATCTATCTTCTCAGATAACTGATTCTATTTTCATGCAAAGTACAGCTTGATTATAGTTGCACATCTTATAGTTATATGACATTTGGGGCTGGTGTATTTGATTTTTAAAAATCAATTCAGTTCAACAAATATTAATTATCTAATATTTATATAACATAGGACTAAGGACTAGATTAAAAATTATGCAAAAGAACTTAAAGTTCTTTTTTGTTTACCCTTACCTTCTGTCTTAGGATAAATACTGGCTATTGGTTCCAAGGCAGAAGAGAAGTAAGAACTAGGCAATGGAGGTTAAGTGACTTGCACAGGGTAAAAGATCTAGGAAGTGTCTGAGGCCAGATTTTAATCTAGCACCTTCTGTCTCTAGGATTGTTCTTAATCCACTGAGCCACCTAGCTTCCCTCTTATAGTTCATTTTTAAAGAAGCATATATAAAACTTGTAAAATATTTTTTTAAAGAAGACTATGTGGAACTTAAAGTCTAGAAAGAAAAATAAAATTAGCATCTTTTTACACTGTGCCTAACATGTACTAATTATTTTTAATAACAACCCCTGGGAAGTACCTAGGGAAATAATATATTTCCCAGTTAGAGAAATGGACATTTAAAAAAAGAAATAATTTTCATGGAGTCGCAAAACTTACAAGTAACAGTTATGAAATTTGAAGGTGTCTTCTGTGCAGCCAATACTCTTTCCATAGTGTTAAGAGAACACTGAGGTCCTTTCCAGTTCCAAGATTTTCTGATTCTTTGTTTCAGACATAGATTGGAAATTTTTCCAGAGCAATTTAATAGCAGAAACATTTTTGAATTGTGAAGGCTTGCTTGTCCCTTAATTTTTTTTATAGGTAACCTGATAGAACTTTTTTCCCCCTAGAAATGAGATTAGGATCCTATTAAGATTGGCAGAAAATGGGAGTTCACTCTAAAGCAATCTTTATAAATGGTGATGTAGCCTCTACACTAAACTTTGTACAGACTCATAGATAAAATAGTTGATATGGATCATTCTGAAAGATTAGATATCTTCATTGGGTATTTATGGAGAATAATTGTTCTGTCTACTGAGAGTTGATTAGCAAAGTTCCTTATTCAATTTAATGTGGTTACAAAGAATATAAATTTTTATTTGGGATGTTGCATTTTCCTATGGAGAATATGGGAATACCTATTTTTAGTTCTTTTTATACCTCATTGGGTGTCTCAGTGATTAAGACTCTAAAATTCAGAAAAAAATCATTTGGTTAAGAATACTGAAGGTCAGAGATAGCTCAGCATGTAAAACAAACCCTTTAGGGCAGATTTTGGATATATATAAAGTAGCATTCAGGGCAGACAACTAGACCTTATCTAAGATTGGATCTTGGTCTCAGAGGAGGGAAAACCTGTGAATCTTGCCAGCTTCTACCTTGGAAATGCTATTGGGAGTAAGATGCATATAAAAGCTTCCTAAATAGAACAGAAAGCATTACTTAGAAAATACCAGGTTCTTGGAGAATTCTTTGACCCAGCTTCTTGGATTAAAAAAAGAGGGAATTTTCTTTAAAATGTCAGGTTCCTGGAGATTTAGAAGATTAAGTCTTCCACTAAGACAAAGAGCAGGCCCTGAGTAACACAAACACCTTTTAAAATAAAAGCATAATGTATCTAGGCAGAAGTGGAGGAATCACAAGGGACTGAGTCATGATAAAGAAAGGTAAGAAACAGGATGTTTCCCTCCTTTAATATTAGTATAGCGCAATTCTAAGAGAAAGAGGTTGCCTCTCTAACCATTTTCAGGTTGATTTTTCTTCTTGGAAAATCCAAAATTTTGTGGTAACACCGTAAGTGTAAAAACCCATATATGTCTCTTGAGTATAGATGAGATTCACTGTAACATGATATATTGACTCTTCAGCAATCTGATTTCATTGTTTCCCAAGGTTAATCTAAACCACAGAGTTGCACTATGAATAAGAAGTACTCAATAGGTTCATGTGGGGAACATTTTATTCAGTGGAAAAGAAGGATAACTATTGATTGTTAAAAATTTATTATGTGTTTATATAAATCAGCTTTCAGTATTCTAAGGCCTTGATAACTTAGGCTAAGTCTAGTTCTGAATTCTAGGAAACCAAGGAAGAAACTTTTAGTAATCATTTATTGTGGGCTAGGTACCATACTAAGTAAGCACTGAGGATACAACCATGAAACTATGTTCCCTGCTCTCAAGACACATGTATCTAAATGGAGTGGACAATTGTATGCTGAAAGCAGCTGACACCAGCTATAGGAAGATTGGTTGTTACATTTTCAGTGTGAGCATTTATACCTCGGCAGTCATCAAATTCTATAAATCTGGGCTTGATGAATTATTTTAATGAATACCTAAATTTAAGAAAATTTAGAGAAAATGTTAATAATGAAGATTAAACTTTAAAATAAATCTTGCTTTTCAAAGAGATGATTGTTAAAAAATTACCAAAACATTCCTGAGAAAACATGGAATAAATTGATTATGTATAAGATAGAGGAGAATAGATGGAAAGCTATCACCAAGGGAAGACAATAGCAGTTGGGAAGAAAGGGAAAAAGCTTCCTGAAGAACTTCAGCTGAATTTTCAAGGAAATCAGAGAAACCAAGTGACAAAGACAAGGGAATAGAGCATTCCAGGTGTGGGGAACAGCCAGTGAAAGGGTTCAGAGCTGGAAGATGGCATGCCATGTGTGATGATCAATAACTCAATAACAGAGGCAAAGGATATGGTGTGTTCTCCCAGAGTTCATAGTGTAACGGGGGGTAACATATGAAAACAGTTAGGTACAAAAAAAGATATATCCTGCATAAATTGGGCATAGTCTCAAAGGGAAGACATTCAGAATTATGGAGGACAGAGAATGGCTTCTTGAAGATGAAATTTTATCTGAGGCTTGAAGGAAGCTAGAGCAGTCAATAGCTGAACCTGAGTTGGTGATCAAATAGGTCTTCAATTATTTGTTCAAAGTATTTTTTATCCTTCTCATATTTCTGTAATTAGCAAACTCAATAAGCATATCTTTAAGTAACTTATTACAGTGCTGCATGGAATAGGAGCAAGGATACGACTTTGGGATAAGGTCACGAGAATTCTATCTATAAATTGACATCAATCTATTAACCAACATTTTTCAGGTACAGATCAAATTCCAATTCATATCAATAGACTCTATGCTGCTAGTCTGAACTGGAAAGGACACTAAACCAGCACACACTCTTCTTAGGTTTGGCATATTTGTCCCTTAGGTTGACATACTACATTCAAGCTCATTCTTCATTGGAGAGCAGTAGTATTTTTTTTCACTTTCAGACTCTAGCTGGGCACTTACATGGTCTTGGTGGCTTCTTTAAATGTAATTAAGACATTTAACACCATGCTGTCTCCATTTTTCTAGATGGAGAAGGTATATTTTCCAGCTTCAGATTTTCCCATGTCCTTTCCTGTGTCCCTATCTTTTAATCACTGCTGAACTTCAGCTTCTGATGAAGTCTCTTTGAGGTGCTTTTCTTATAAAAGAGTTTTTCTGATAGTTTCGTTCAATAATTCATTTAAAATATCCAGGAATTTGCTGATGAATCTTTACCAATCAGTCATCCAATGCCCTAAAAGAAAAATATATGCATGCTATCTTTTAAATTTAATCTGCATTATAAATAATTTCTCCATCACTTTGTTAAGTCTTGCCAATCAGCAAAAGAGTAAGATATGTCCTTATTTGTACCATTTATTGCGCTCACACTTATAATATAACCTCCAGCATATCCTGAATATTAACATTACAATTTATTATATTCCATAGAATACTGAAAACAAAGTAGCTAATATTCTTGTTTCAACTATTAAATGTCAGCAGCACTGTAAATCATTATGTGAACTGAGAAATATATTATTGTGAAAACAAGTGTACATGCAAGATTAGCATCTCCAATTCTGTTGTACATATATGTATTCTACAAAACCAAGAATGTGAACTCCTTAGAAGACAAATTGAATTTTATTATCCCCACAATTATGTGAAAATGCAATGTCAAAACAGTTGAAAAAAGGTAATTTGTGATGATTAATAAAAGTAGAGTTTACCATAGATAATCAGTGATGATGACTAAATAGAATAATGAAAATTCAACTCACTAAATGGCTTAGAGGACTGTAACTCTGGATTCATAAGCTGGTTTAGTAGATAAATTGGCTTGAAAGTAATTCATGCATCAGTCAACAAATTATATTATCATAATAAGTAGATCAAAATCCCATTATTGGAACTCTGCAAAGATTTTTAAAAGCCACACACTATGTAATCAGATAAGAACCCACAATCAGTTTTAAGCTAAAGTAAAAAAAAAAAAGTATCAGTTAGGATTTTTCAAAGACTTAATAAATGAGAAGGTTTAGTTTTAACAATATTACCCCCTATATTATATTACTGAAAATAGGAGTGTGGAACTGTAAGTTGTTGTTTCTGATTCACTCATAATTTGACTTCTCTGCATTAATAGTCCTTTTGTGTAGATCTTACCCACCTTTTGAAATTAGAGTTGGAAATGAGAAATTAGTAGTATACTCAATATTATAATTTTAAACATAATTACTAATTTATAGATAGAACAATAGTAAATACAATTTTTTGTTTTTATTGTTGGGTATACATTATTATTTATCTTACCTGAAACTTAAATTGCATTTGCTTTTAAGCTCCAAGAGACATGGTTGTATAAATGGATAGAGTAGGCTTAAAAGCTTCAACACCTGGGCTCAAATCCCATTATCAATGTATTGGCTGAATGATCCTGTCTATACCACTTAACTTCTCAGTGTCCCCTAGCATGTGGTTAATTTATTTTGTTAAGCAATCATATTATTCCCTTCTGATTTAATCAGAGATGTCCTCAAAATTAAAAACAAAAACAAGGACAACAACCTTATCACCTTGTAGTGGGCCCTAGTAAAGTAGAGAACATCCCCAGTGACCATTCCTCTTCACCTTCACAGAGTGGTTTCCAGAAGCCTTTGGTCAGGTTTAAACTCTAGAATTTTTTATGTGTTCAATATAGTTAAATTGTTTGCTTTCATTTCCTAATAATTTTATACCTTTTGAATAACTGATTGATATTGCATTGATGACCAAATTAAATTGATTGAGATTAGCAGTAATGAAGTGCAGATATTTTGAATGCCAGTTTGTCCCTTGAATGCTACTGTTATATAGGACTGTAAGAATTAAAAATGTATGAGACTGGCTACAGATTATTAATTTTACTAAACCTAAAGTAGTAGGAGGAAGAAGATGAAAAAATAGAAGAAAGATACTTAGCTTCTAATCTGTGGCCACCATTTTGGATCCCCTACCACACCAAAACCAAGAAGATCAATCACTACCAAATATGATATCCAGAACCCAGAGCTCTCTTCCTGCCTCAATTTATCTAGCCTACTTTCCATCCACTAACATGTGACATTTCAGGGGACAATCATGATTATCTAATTTGCCTGGGTCACCCACAGGACAGACTCCTGGTCTCATCATATTCTCAAGTCCATTGCTCCATTTTTCTGGTTGTTTCTACTCTCGTGACTGCACTTACTCAATGATTTTCTTCACACAGTCTTCATTTATGGCCCAAGTTCAAACTCATATCAAGTACCCATAATCAAAAAAGGATAAATTATCTTTTCGTAGGACATCATGACTTAACTGGACAAAGAATATGCCTTGCAATAAAGAAGTTCTGGGTCCAAATGCTAGTGAAGTCTCTTCACCTTTCCTTTTTACAAAATGTGGCATGACTAGAATTCTAACCAGTAGTTAACACAGTCTCTAGAACATAATAGGTGTTTAATAAATATTGATTCATTTATTGATTAATAGATGGGGAATAAAAGGACCTGGGTTCAAATGTCATTTCTACTATTGGTATATGATTTTCAACAAGCTCTTTAATGTCCCTAGGTCTAATTTTACTCAACTATTAAGTCAGAGGTTGATTATTTTGTTGTTCTTGTTGCTTTTAATACTGTTAAAAAATAATAATGCTATCTAGCATGGTGTGAAAAGCACTGGATTTGAACAAAAAAAAGATTAGTTCAAATCCTGCCTGTGCTAGGTAAGAGACAGGAAAGAGATATGTGCTTATATCACTGTTTCTCAAAATAAGGTTAGTACAAAGGAAAGATACACAATTTAGAATTATATTAGATATAATTATCCTGTCATAGGACAATTTAAGGGTTTCTAATATACTATCAATATTATGTCCGTGCTTGGAATAGTTATTAATTCACATTTATAAGTAATATATTTACAAATAATGTATGAATGCATTACTTATTAATAAACATTAATTTTCTATTTATTTGACTAATTAGTCAAATTAATTAATATTAATTGACTAATGATTGATTTATATGAACCAATTAGATAAGTGGTCACAAGATAGGAACAGTTGTCAAAAGAGTTTTGAACTATCAGCAATAATGTGGATGATTCTTACAGATCATTTATGACTAGGAAAATGCAAATTTAAACAGTTTTAAAGTTTCACTTCATCTATTGTCAAAAAAGGTTGAAAGAAATAATGCTGAAGAGGCTATGGTATTTTTGGACTAATTGTGAATTGTTCTATCTATTCAGAAAATTAATCTGTAATTAAAAAGAAAATGCTAATACGTATATGCCAGTATATTTAGCATCTTCACTTTTCTTAATAGAAAAAAATTCTAGAAGCAAAAGTATGTGACCATCAAATTACTTGAGGAATAATGGGATATCAATGTAATTTAGATATTATTACATCATTTAAAATAATGAATATGAGGAACTGGGGGGAAAAAGTGGAACAGACATTTTTAATAGATGCAGATTGAAGTAGAACCAGGAGGAAAATATACATATAAAAGGAGTATATTAATTTAAACAAAAAGAACATCATGTAAAGGTCAATCTCTAAATAATAATAATGACCATCTGGACATGAAGAACAGATGAATATCACTCTCATTAAAGAGTTGGTGGGTGTAGCATCACACCATATGGATGCAGATTGTTGAATACATTTTTATGTATTAATTTTTACCTGTAGATACAATTTTAATAATAAATTTTGAAGTTTTGTAAAACATGTGTTCTTTCTCCATCCCTCATCTACATCCTCCCCAAGATGGTGGTAGTAGAAATTATACATGAACTGTCATGAAATGTTTCCATGTTTATCATGTTGTGAAAGAAGACACAAATTTCTTATCCAAGAAATAAAAAATCATAAAGGAAATAAAATGAAAAATCAAGGGGTATTCTGACTCCCTCAATTCTTTCTATTGTGGCAATATCTATCATATTGGCAATATATATCATTGCAGCAATTTTCTATCAATAAATCCCTTGGAGTTGCCTTATATTCTTTGCATTGCTGATAGAAATTAACTCATTCATAGTTGACCATCATACATTATTGCTGTTACTGTGCACAACATTCACATAGTTTTGCTCCCTTCATTTTGCATCATTTCATATAAGTTGTCAGGTTTTTTGTGAACATCTTTTTCATCATTTTTATGGCACATCAATATTCTATTACAAGCATATACCACAACTTGTTCAGTCATTCTCCAGTTGATTCACATTCCTCTCATTTTCCACTATATAAAGAATTTCTGTAAATATATTTGTACAAGTAGGTTCCGTTCCCCTATCTTTTATCTCTTTCAGATACAGACCTAATAGAGTTATTTCTCGGTCAAAAGGCTTGGTGTTTTACATCTCTTTAGACATAATTCCAAATAGTTTTCCAAAATAGTTCTATCAGTTCACAGCTCCACAGTGTATTGATGTCCCAATTTTCCTGCATCTCTTCCAGCACTGCTCTAAATTACTACCAGTTAGATAAATGCAAATTAAAATAACTCTGAGGTATCACTTCATACCTATTAGATTGGCTAATATGATTAAAAGGAAAAAAAAGATAAAAATATTTTCAATGTGCTCACTATATCAAGTTATTTCATTTTCTACACATTTTTCCTTTGTTGCAAATGAGTTCTTATTTTGAAGTATATAGATAAACATAAACTCACACACACAAATATATGTATATACATATATGTATATAACATTATATGCTAAATTGACTTTTGAGGGCTATTCCAGGAACATGATCAGGATTTACCACTTTTTCTCATATATCTTGAGTTCGTCCATCCCTAAAATAAAGATAAACTTCTAAAATGTAATTTGTAAGTTAAAGAATGCCCATTCATACAAAAAAGGAGACAAGGAATTATCTGATCAATTGATCAATTTTGATCAGATAACAACTAGCCTTTATCTCTGCAGATAACAAAACTATGGAAGTAGCTACTACAAAAGGAAATTTAGTTTAATAATAAAATTTAATTTGATGAAGTGTAAAGTCCTTCATTGGTCTAAATAACTGAATCCTACAAGTATAGGACAGTGTAGCCATGGCTGAACAAACAGCTCATATGAATAGACTTACATTTTTAGTGAACTGAAAACTCCATTGGAGACAGTGCCATAAAATGGCTAGGTAGAGATATTGCTTACTGGATTTAGTTTTAGGCTCCACATTTTGGAGAGTATATTGACCACCTTACAAGAATCCAGAGGAGGGACCATAAAGCTTCTGAAAATACATGATATAATGTTGCAGTAGGCTGATATAATGATATAATGCTTGCAGAAAGAATTACAAATGCATAGGAGAGAGAGCAAAGTCAGTTTAGTCAATGAACATTTACTAAGCTCTTACTGTGTCTGGCCTATATGCTAAGCACTAGAAACACAAAGAAAAACTAAAAACTGTTCCTATTCTAAAAGAGTTTATATTCTATTAGGAGAGCCAATATGAGCATAATTAGGTACATAAAGATCCACACAGTTTTAAGAGATGGTCGTTTTAGGGGATAGGTTTTGGGCAGTTGAGGAATTGAGAAAATGGGGAAGATCTGTTGTAGAAGACAGAATTTGAACTGAATTTTGAAGGAAACCAGAGAAGTCAGAGTGGAAGTGAAGAAGGGGAGCATTCCATGCAAGAGAAGCAGTTGGTGAAAATGCAACTGGGTAGGACATAAAAGTATCATCAGTGATTTAAGAATGTATAAAAGAGTTTAAAGTAGAAGAATATTGAAAATACAATAAGCAGTCAGTTGTGAATGTCTCCAAATGCAAAATGAAGAATATCATATTTCATCTTGGAGGGCACAGTAACCTGATGGAATTTATTTACTGAGTTTAAGTTATTTAGAGTTAATTTATTGAATAGCAAGGAGACACTGTGAGCCTTGGTGTCTGAAAGAATAGTGATATCAGGTAGTGAAATTGGAAAATTAGGAAAATTGTAGGGTTTGAAGGAAAAGATAATGAATTCTTTTTTTGCCAGATTAGGTGTGAGATGCCTACATCGACTTGAGATATCCAAAAGGTAAATTGGTAATGTGAGACTAAGGAACAGGAGTAATGCTACCGCTGGATACATAGATATGGGAGACATTCAAATAGAGATAATATTTGAATAGATGGGACCTAAGGAGATTACTAAGCCAAATAGTACAGAGGAAGAAGAAGAGAGTCGTGATTGACTCTTGGGGATGTCTAAGGTTAATGGGTGTCACTTAAATACATATCCTTCAAAGAAACTAAGAAAGGAAAATGAGAAAACAACATCATGAAAACCTAAGAGAAAATATCTGCAATGAAAGGGTGAAAATTTGCAGGTAATCCAAATGTCAGAGCTACTGCTTATCAACTTTTGTAGAAGGAATTTTCTTTATAATGGAGCTTCCTATAATGATGAAATCATTTACTTAGGCAAAAAAAACAACAACACATAATTACTAAGAACAATATCATCAGTCTAATTTATCAATCTATCACCTCCCCACCTCCCTATCTATCTATCTATCTATCTGACTGTCTGTCTGTCTATTTATCAATCAATCTATTACCAGTTAATAAAATGAGAGAATCCTCCTTAATTCCATTTGTGTCCGTCTTTGATTCTAGTACAGGACTTTGCATAGTAGAATTTCCAATCAGTGCTTCATGAATGGATGCATGGATGAAAAGAGCAGCACACCTGTTGTTATGCAGCAAGGTGAATGCAATAAAGTAGAGGAGTAATGGTAATGACACTCTAGTCCAAATAAATCCTAAGTAGACCTTCAGACTCTGGCTTTGAAAATGATGTTACAGCTGCAGTTACGGTTTATTTATTTAACCAAGGGCAGAGTTTTTGAAAAAGAGTTTAATTTTCAAGAAGGTCCTGACAAGTCAGGTGGCTCTAATGGTACCATACAAATGAACATCTACAAAAGCTAATCCATCTAAAATAAAATTTGCAAAGCTCTCTAGCAGGCCAAATTGTACATTTTTACAGGCAAAAAAAGAAATGAAATCTCATAACAACAGGACACAAGTATGAAGACTAGACATTTAAACTAATTCAGTATGTAAGACTTCTCAAAGCAAACTATATGTGGATTAGTAAAACAGATACTGGATTTATGATTAGAAGACTGAGAAACCCATGCTCTGCTTAAATCAAACAGTAAGGATGGAAAGTTGTACCTTTTGGTTTGTATTCAATGCTTTTGTTGTTGCTTCCCTTTACAAAAGAACCAATTCCAAATTAAATCCCTAATCTTTGGCTATGCCTGCAGGATCTCTCATTAAGAAATAAGCAATGAAATATCTGTGCCAATCTCTCCTCAGACCTTTGCTGGAAGTTGTCTGCCACCAGGATAAGCAAGGCAGGAAGGAGAGTGTACCAGCTCTTTCACCTTCCAAAGTTATGACTACCAGAAAACTGGATAAGAACAACCTTAATGAAGATTCCCCCAAAACTGATTCTGATTCCAGTGAGGTAGATTGGGATAACCTAGAGTATAACAGAGCATGTTTCCCAAGTCCACAGGCTTTCCTGGTGACAATAGAAGAGCCACCAAAACAGATGCTGACATCCTCTCTGAACATCAGGAGGAAACTAGGTCTCTCACTCACAGAGTTATAAGTTCTTCAAAGAGTTAAGTCAGAAGCCTGAAAAGAAAGTATCCCAGTGGCTTGATTGTATGGGTCTAGCTCCAGACAACTATAGCAAAGCTAATATGTGTCACACAAATTTGGGGATTTCCAAGTGCATATAAAAGTCACGTTTATGCTATATCATAGTCTAGTAAGTTTGCAATGGTATTATATCTAAAATATATATATATGTATACATATATGTGTACCTCAAATAAAAGACTTTTTTGTTAAACAATGCTAAACATCATCTAAACCTCAGTGTTGATGGTTATTGACTAATTAGGGAGTTGCATATTTAAAATTTAATATTTAATTTTTATTTATTTAATATTTTGAAATAAGACAGTGAAGTTTGCTGCATTGATGACTCTTCCTTTCACTAGAACACTTAGAGATCATTGTAAGGTTAATAGTTGGCCTAATTTCAATATTATGTTGTTTCTGCTGATAAGAAGGCCCAAGCAGAAGGAGAGAGACTGGGAAATGGTCTTTGGTGAAGCATTCAAAACAAACACATTTATCAGTTAAGGTCCCTGTCTTACATAGGCACTGATTGTGGAAACCCAAAACAATTACAATAGTAATATCAAAATGACTGCTCAAAGTTCTCCATAAGAGATAAATACTCCTAATGAAGAAATTTAGAAATATTGTGATACTGACCAAAATGGGAGACAGAGATACGATATAATCACAGGCTGTTGGAAAAATAAGACGATGGACTTGCTAGACCTGGGGTTGCCCAAACTTTCCATTTGTCAATAACACAATATTTGTGAAGGGCACTAAGTGAACCCCAATAAAATGAGGTATGCCTGTGTGGATTGTGTCTCATTAGAGATGGCCAGCATAGCTATCTCAAGTTTTCTCTTCTTTGGCTACCTGTTCCTGGCTACCAGGCGCCACCAACATGGAGAGCCTTTCTGGATAAGGAACATAGCTCAGTCTTGTTCCAGAAAATCATGAAATCCACCAGGGGATGCCCAAACCAATGCAGCGGCTCAGGGATGACACTGCTATGGGTACATGCACCTCATGGTCAGACACAGGTTTTTATAATATCTGGTGATTCTCTACTTTTTCTCATTATAGGTACAGATATTACAACTCATCATTCTCAGTCTTAGGATGAATCCACAGTCCAGATCAAATTGATTTCAGTAACAGTCCCTAGAAATTAGCCTAGCTTCCCCATACAAACAAAGGCAAGGGAAGAGGTGGTATTTAACTAAAGATTTATTACATGAAGATGCTATTATTCCCACTGCAACCCATTCAACTGCCCTATCTGACTATTCTAAAAAGCAGGGAAGGTTGGGTGACATATCATAATACGTTAAAGGAATCTTAAGAAGGTTATGCTCCCCATCAAGGCCTCTCTTCCTAACATCATGAAGTTATTGATAGTATACAAAATTCTGGGTGGGAATTTTTGTGTGATTGATCTACCTAACGTGTTTCTATTTCTCCTGAGAGCCATCTCAGTTTGCGTGCAATTCATGGCTTGCCCATGAGCTCTTTGAATATCCCTGCCATTGCCTTGTGTAGCCAGGATTTGGAGTATTTCCCAGCACTAAAAGATCTCTGAAAGTGACAGTGCATAGATTGGATTCTTCTGGATGGTTCCATGGCAGAGATTGTCAAAGCAATGGTGGATGCTAATGGACTTTTCAAAGGAATTTTGCCTGAGTATTTGTGCATCTCTTGGAGCCCCAAGTGGATTAAATTGGTTCCTGTTTTACCACACTATGGATCCCTCTCCCCTCACATTACTTTCCCCCATTCCCTAATCCTTGCCTCTTCCTAAAATATGGAAATAGAAACATAGATTTAGAACTGTTCATTCTGACGCCTTCATTTTACACATGAGGAAATGAGGCACAATGAGATTAGGTGCCTTGCCCAGGGTCCCAAAGCAGAGAAATGAGATAATGTTCTAGTATGAAGGTAAATTTTGAATTTCTTTATTGTAGAAAGTATTTTTTCAACTTTTACATAAGAAATTTTGAGATTTCTAAATTATGTATTATTTGGAAGTGAGAGAGGGAAGAGAGAGAGAAACAGAGACAGAGTGAGATAGGGAGATAGACAGAGAAAGGGAGTGGGGAGAGAAAGACAGACAGAGAGACAAAGAGACAGAGACAGAGCGAGAGGATCAGGGGTGGCATAGAGACAAAAGGAGAGATGAGAAGAGAACAAGAGAAATTACTAACCTTTCCATTATCCAAAATTGAATGACTTTATTTTAAAACTCTTTAAAATTTAATTCATTCGAATTACTTTCTTAAATATTCATTTCACATCTGTAGTTTCTAGAATGGATTCAGGGTCATATTTCAAATCTGACAGGTAGGGGAGGGTTGAAACATTCCTTATTACATATACCAAACCAAGACTAGCATTAAACTCCAAAGCCAAAATACTTTGTAGCTAAGTTGGCTTGTTGTTTTTAATTATTCTGTGTGGCAAGGAACATTGAATTAAATGATCTTTAATACATTAAATTTGTCCTGACCTAACAAATAAGATGAAATTACTATAGGGTTAGTGCTGAAAACAAATTGAGACTTTATAGCAAAACCGAGGATAGATATCTGTCACTTGTCATTCAGACAACACTCTACAACTGAGGGGGAAAAAACACACTGGGATAAATTTACTGAGTGACATCTATTTAAATGACACATGTCCAGATCACCCTCATGATATAAAATTTAATTTTTTAAGGAAAGTATCACTTTCAGCCATCTTTCTAGAGAAATAAGATATAGAGAAATGAAATACATCATTGTAAAATTCCTTTTGTATAAAAAATTTTATATTGACTTTGTTATACAGTATTTATAATTCAATATGTAAATCAGTGTATTTTTTTCCTAGTATCAATACATAGCTATGAGAATTTGACTACAAGAAAAGCTGCAGAATCTATGCCTTTGAATTGTGATGCTGAAGAAGATTTTGAAGATTCTTTTGGATAGAAAAGAGTATTCAGTCAATACTTTAAAAAATAAAGACTATGCCCTGGAAGGAGAAATACTGAAGCTAAACTTACTTTGGGTATATAATGTGCTTTTCCATTGATTATCACAATATATAAATGACAAAACAATAATTATGATTTGGATTCCATAATTTAATGTATTCTAAAATAAATATTGTTGTTCATCCCTTTTATTCATTTCCAACTTTTCTTGATCTGAGGTTTTCTTGGTAAAGATACTGGAATGGTTTACCATTTCCTTCTCCATCTCATTTTACAGAAGAGGAACTAAAATCAACTGGGTTACATGACTTGCCCAAGTTCACACAGCTAGTAAGTATCTGGGGCGAGATTTAAACAGAGGGAGATGACTCTTCCTGACTTTAAGCCTGGCACTCTATTCATTCTGCCACTTAAATGTATATAGGTTGTTAGATTTAAAATAGTTTTGAGCGTTAAATAGTTGTAGATAAGAGAGTGGGAGCCATAAAATGTGATAATTAAAATGTTTGGGAGCAAGGGAAATATTTAACAATTATGACCGCTGAAATATGTTTTCTACTGTGTCTTGGTTTTATATAAATATAAGATGGTTGCCAGGGAATATATTCCCAATTTATGAATATGCCCAAGCCAACTGGGTTTTATAGAGAAATTTAATTTATAATACACTGATTAATCAATAGAAAAAGAGAGAAAGTAAGAAAGGAATAAGAATGAGGGGCCTCAAGCCAATAAGGCCTAGACCTCAGTCCTAAGAGATAAATCAGTCAGTTGGTTTTATCACTCACCCAAGATCTCTCTAGGTAAGGCTTCTCATGCCAGCCTCAGGCTCCAGCTTCAAGAGAGCCTCCTTTCAAGAAATGTTTCCAGAGAACTCTCATCCTGACTCCTCCTGAGTTCTCCTTCCACAGCCTCCTTCAAGACCTCTCCAGGAGCTCTCCCTCCAGGACCTCTCTCCTCTCAGAACTCCTTCAGAGCATCCACCTCCTTCAGAGCATTCCCTTCTGCATCCTCCTTCAGAGCAACCTCCTCAGTCCTCCTTCAGAGCCACCTCTCCAGTCCTCAGATCCCGCTATCTTTAATGAAACAATCTAAGTTCCCTCCCCTCAGTTCTCACATCTACCAATCACTGTTGATGTCTCCCCTGTGCCAATGGTGGCTCTAGCTTAACCCAGGACTGCCCAGAGGTCTCTCCCCTTTGCACATGTCTGTTGAAGGTCATATTCTCAAATAATTAAATCTTGATCTATGCTACAGCCCTTCCTAAATCCTGTTACTCTGAGTAGGGTGGAGATTGTAGTTTCTAAGACCTGGTTCTGTCATTCCAAGTATCTCTATTGTATCAATTCTAAAATCAATCATGACTCAAAGAACTTCCTGTTCTATGCTTAAGGATAGGTCAAAGCCCTTTCCATTGTTTAGCAAAAGGTTTCTGTCCTAAAGTAGTCTTAAGTAGGGAGGAGAAGGATCCTCCCATGCCAAGGAGCTTCATATTCCAATAGAGTTCTTACTATCAGTAGGAAATTTTTTCAAGTATGAAATTTCCCAATGGGGAAATTTCCAACATTCATAAGTCTAAGAAATTTTAAGGTTTACAAGGTAGAAGTCTGGATTTTTTTTGGATTCTTTTTAGATATAATACTAACATTAAGTACTTCCACTTCTGCCAATACCATAGAATAGGAATACAATACCTTGATTTTATTTGTGTGTTTTGTTTATGTTTTGACATTTTACCACAATATTAGAAATTCTACAAATGATGATGCAGTTGACATGACTGTATCATCGTAGGAGAAGCATGATACTCTAGAGGTAAGATTATTAAAGTTAAATTTTAGCACCTATTTAGAGAATTCAAAATTCACTATATCTTCATGATAAAGTAACTATTGTATGAATAATTAAAAACAATCGTGTATAGTCATTCACTAAAAATGTTTCATCATGACTTACTATAGTGTCTTAAAGCAAAAGATATTATTTTGGAGAAAATGACTTTATTTTCTCTTTTGTTGTTGCTGTTGTTCAGTCATTCACTAGAATAGCAGTCCAACTCTTCATGACTCCATGTGTTATAGTACATTAGGACCCTCTAACTCTTCTATTTCTCAAAGCCTATCCAAGGTCATTTTATTTCTTCCATGACCCTATCCCTCCATCTCTCCCTGAATTATCCTCTTCTCCTTTGACTTCAACTTATTCAGTATCAGGATCTTTTCCAACAAATCCTGACTTCTCATTATATGACTAAAATATTTAACCTTCAGCTTTAGTATTTGGTCTTTGAGTGAATAGAAGGAATTGATTTCTTCAAATATTGACTGACTTGATTTCCTTGCTTTCCAAGGGCCTCTTAAAAGTCTTCTCCAGCACAATTTTTTACTATGCCATTTGCCATAGTTTTCCTTTTATTCCAAATGATGATTTCAAAAAACCACCACAAGTAAGGGGTATCACTTCATGGACAATCAATTTACTTTGTGATAATGAAATACAACTTTCAGAAGATTCTAGATTCAGATATGAATGTTTTCTGGGAAACGATTTTTTTAAGAGAAAGAGGCTTTTGAAACTTGTTCTTCAACTCAAATGCTGAAAAAATATTTACAGTTTTCCCAAAGGTTACCATGATTTGTTTTTAATAGAAGAGTTCAAGGGAATTGGTTAAACCTCTGCAAATACCTAGCCTGTATATCCATACCTTCAGTCTAATTCTCTTGCTATAACCAAGACTTAAATTCTCATTAGCATAAAAATTGATAGAATCTTTTAAATTGGTGGTTTTCAATTTTTTCCAGAGAATCAAATAAAATTTGCAGAAGTGGATTAGCTATAGGTTGTTCTCCATTTAATTAGTTTCTTATTTCTTTCATTCTATAGCTAACTATCAAACTCACTACTATGCCTGGAAGATGTATGGATTCAAAGCTTTGGATAGTTTTCAAGAACAATTTGAAGATTCAAATTCAGAAGAATTTCAAAAGGTTTCAAGAATATTTGTGACACTCAGGTGAATCAACAATGATTTTCTTTTTAAAATATATTACTATTGCGAGTTATAAAATATGTATATGTATACAAATAGGGAGAATCATAAAAAAGTGACAAATAATATCTTGGATATTTTCTAATTTCATTTATTTCAATGTTCATAAAATCACAGTATCCTATATTCAGAGCTAAAAATACCAACAGAGATCTTTCAGCCAATCCTCTCATTTTGCAGCTGAGGCATTTAAATTCAGTGAGGTTATCCACATAGTCTATATCAGGATTTGAATCAGTAATTTCCTGACTCTGAGGGTAGCTCTCTATCAATTCCAGGATTCTGAAAAGTATAGCCTGAGGATCAAATGTAGGGATTTTTTGTTTTGTTTTGTTTTTTTTGGTACATCTGAGAATTAAGACTGATCTTTACATTTTAAAATGCATTAAATTTATGTTAAAACTGAAAACACCATTCTTAGCTCTTGAGGATATAGAAACATAGGCAGTGGATTGAATTGGGCCCTTAGTCTCTAGTTTGCTGATCACTTGAAGTTCCCTGATAAAAGATCCTTCATTGTAATCTGGAACATATAAATAGAGAGCTCACTCCCTGAATATTAAGCCAATTTTATAACATTGGTTCTTATAATGAATTGATGATTCAAAATGAATAGAGTTCTAGACAGAATCAGTGAGAAGAAGATTGGAATGACACTGTGTTAACACCAACACTCACTAAACTTCTAATTACTTTTATTTTCTCAACAATACAATTAGGATAAGCTTGTTTGTGATATTTATCACAGTGTTGCTATAGGTCTTAAATGATATAATGCAATATATAAATGGCAGTAGCTGTTTTTCTTATTTTTAATTTTAGCCTACTGAACCAAATTCTTTCTCAATAATGTCTATCAAATGCAACCTGTTCCCCCAAATTTGGCCCTCTGAGAAAAAGCTGAATACAAATGATCTGTATATGGCCCTTCAAATATAGGTTATTTTTTCATTCATATCATTTATATATTTTTTAGATTAATCTTCATAGGTTAATTCTCCCACGGGTCTCAAGTTAAGCTTTCTAGAGTATTTCCACCCTGGTTTCCCTTATACAGAATAGATCACTAGAATACTTTAAGGTTTTTTTCCCAATGTTCCTTTTACAATGAAGCATTCTTAAATGGGCAAACACACACACACACAGAATTTTCCTGATCAGGGTGGTCTTCAATGGCACTATTATGCCCAGAATTAAATACTAGATTTCCATTGACAAGCCATTAGTTTGTCTGTACCTATATTCTATTAATATAATTCCTTAGGAGTTTTTTTTTTTTAATCTGTGAATTAGCCCTCAAGACTCATATTTGGGAACTGGCCAAGAATGAATACATTCTGACTACAATAGTGCTAATTATACCATTAAAGAGACTCATGAAAGGAGACAGGAAAGAAAGATGAAAAAACAACAATGAAAAATCAACTC
Organism: Monodelphis domestica; assembly: GCF_027887165.1. Lineage (NCBI taxonomy): Eukaryota > Metazoa > Chordata > Mammalia > Didelphimorphia > Didelphidae > Monodelphis > Monodelphis domestica. The sequence goes on along the minus strand of NC_077234.1, from coordinate 121,048,695 downwards.
CTAGTAGAGGCTGCTGCCCAATAGTTGTGCCTCTTCTTTATCCCTCATTCATAGGTGTCTTCTGTCCTGGCAGCATGTGCCCCTGTGAGAGGTGAGAGTCACAGCAGAAAAGAGTTGCAATAATATTCATCCCTGCTCCTGCTTTTATACCAAGCTAATAGCTGTCCTGTCAGGAGAGGGATCACTTAGGCAATAACCAAAACAGCTTACGTGACTTAGGATTTCATGTGTCTGGGCTCTCCTTATCCTCTAATTTATAACCCAATTTTTTTTGTTTTTCTTTTTCCTATATTTCCCCCTCCAGCCTTTGTTTGTTGCCCTTATCTAGTTAAAAGTCTTACTAGACTTTCTAACTGAGGATATATACTTTTCCATATTATGGATTCCTACTGTAAGATTAAAATTAATATTCAATAATTCCAAGTATTATATTTCATAGGATTTATTAATAATTACTTGAATTAGAGGAAAAGTATAGCCTGAGTAATGACAAGTTTATTGGATGGAGAAAGCAGTAAAAGAGAGCAAGGAGGCAGGGATGCAGAATCTTATCTCCAAAACCTAAGGACATAATGTGAGGATGAAAGTGGGGTTCTAGGAAATGGAGTCCTGGGGTATAAAATTCTAATTATACACTATGTAAATGTAAATATATATTTAATATGTATATATTTTCTGTTTAATTCATTTAATATATTTATGTAATATACATTCAGTAAAATTTAATGCATTTAATTTGTACATAAACAGATTTAAATTTCATAAGGTTGAGTTTATGTAGGTAACTATAATAGTGATAACTATATTTCAATACAATGTATGATACTACTTTTTAATTATTTTTTATTCATTTAAAATATTATTCTCAGAAGGGATCCACAGATTTACCAGATTGTTAAAAGGTATCAGGACAAAAATAAGGTAAAGGACAACTCTTTTTAATTTATGTTCAGTCATCAAAATTTATTGATGTTTATAATTGAGACCAAAGCCAACTAAAATCATGCCTCATTTCAATTGTATAATTGACTCTATCTCACTTTATGTCTCTTTATCTGTCTTTGTTACCCTCTTTTTGTCCCTGTCCTCTCTCATTTCTCTATCCTTCTCTATATCTGACTCCCTCTGACTCTGTCTATAACTCTGTCTGTCTCCCTTTCCATTCTTGAACCGCAATTCAGAATTATTTTTCTTAGTACCAATTTATTTTAAAATGTAATTTATTGATTCAAATAGATTCAATAAAACACTTTCCAGAAAATAAATCTCCCTCTTCACCAAAAAAGCTATCTTAAAAATAGGTTCACTATTTTAGTAATCCAGCACCTACTTCAATATGTTGTTCATAGTAAGTATTTACATTGTTTACTGAGTGAGCGAATGATTTTTGCTTATTAATAGAAAACAGATATTTCTTTAATTTTGACAATGTGCTGCAAACAAAGAACTGACCCAAAGTTCTGTTTCTTCTGCACATGAATTATATATTCATTGTTGTCCTGATTGTACTAAGCATTTCCCCCACTCCCTGTCATTTCCATTCATCACTTTTAAAACATCCCATGTTTTGAATTCCTTATATTCATTACTCATCTGGGCAAAATATTATTTATATATGTGTGTGTGTGTGTGCATGTCAATTTTTCAGTTTTCCAATCATTGAACAAATGTTTTGCTTCATATTTTTCATTGTAATAAATAATTTTGACATGAAAATTTTTGTACATATGGGTCCTTTCTTGTTGTCAAAACCTTTTCTTTAGCTATAGTCCCAGTATTACAATTTCTTGATCAAAAGACATTGACAATTTAGTAATGTAGGAAATAAATGATCAACTTTTGCAGTGAGATTGAACAATTCCTAGTTCTACCAGCAGCGTATAAGTACTTGTACTGTTCTGACAAAGAGTTTTCCCATATTAAGTTGTCTTGTTCTTTGATGGATGTGAGTTCATACTTTGGGAATATCTTTTTTAATTTCTCTTATAATTTTTAAAATTTGTAATTTTCTTTAAAAGTTTATTATTTTTAGATTTCATTTCTTACTCTGAAAATATGTTTGTAAAGTTATTTTGACTAATTTACTATTGATAAATTCCTATTAATCATATACATTTGTGTCAATTGCTTATAGATTTTTGATATTATCATTTTTATAAGCTTATGTTTACAACAAAAATATTTTTTTCCAAACTGCACTTTTTTCTTCAAACACCACATTGAATTTTTATATGAAGATTTCAAATTATACATAGTTTTGCACAATTATGGTGGTCTGTTGTATATTTTCTCTTCAGCCCTGAGTTTGGTTATTAATTTTTTGACTTTACAATTGTAAATGCTATAATAACCTATAACATTATATTTTTGTGACATTACATTTCATAATCCTGTAACTAAGACTCTTAGAATTTATTATGGCAGGTGAAAGATTCAGTTCTACGCTTACTATTTTCTCTACACTGTACCCCTTCATATTTTCCCCTTTAGTACTTTATGATTTAAATAATTCTTTCTTTAGTGAATTTTATTCCTGAGTTTATTAAATGAATTAAATTAAATTTCTGTCGACCTAGTCCTATCTATCTGAAGAAGCTTTCTATTTTTAACCTGGTAATAGTTTTCTTTGATAATTACTACCTTGCAAGTTTGAGATTTGGTAGCAGTGTGCCCAACAGCATTATACTTTTTTCCATGATATACTTTGATATTGTTACTATTTAATTCTTCCAACTGTTCTATTTGTAATTTCATTCTATGAAATACCACTTTGTCAATTATAGCAATATAGTACTATCGTAGAATTGTTTGGAGAGTATTACCATTTTTATGACTGTAAATGATGACTATTTCTGTAATTAATTATGTCATTAAAAGTATTTTGAAATGATATTCTTAGAAGTCCTATATATATCTTGGTAGATTTATACCCAATTATGTAGTTGTGCTGAAAGTAATTTATTTCCTGATGCTTTTCTCCTGTGTTTTGTTAGTTATCTTTGTAAAGGCTAATGATTCTGATAGATTAATTTCTATTATGCTAATTTATTGAAACTCATCTCAATTTTTCATTTAATATCCATGTTCTCTAAGTTAACTATAATATCATTGACAAATATACATTTGTCTCTTATTTGATTCTCTGTTCCATAAAATTATTTTTCTTTGCTTGTCTTGATGCTATGACTATTATTTCTAGAATTATGCCAAAAAAAGTGAAAGTAATGAATACTTACTTGTTAACACTAATATTGTTGAGAATGTTTCCTGTGCTTTCATTACAAATAATACTATTTAAAAAAATTCATATCAATTTAAGAAAAGGTTACCTTACTTCCTTGAATTTTATCAGATTTTTAAAAAAATAAAATGAGACCTATATTTTGTTCGATGCCATGCTCACCACATGGAATAGAGCCTATTCTTTTATCATTCTAATATAATTATAAAAATGTTTATAGTTAGCCTTTACATATTGTGCGAATGTCTGTCTCTGTGAGTGTCATTTCCCTTTTTCCATCCCCACAGCAAGAACCATTGCAAGAGAGTTATCAGGGAGTAAGAAGAAAGTACTTATTTATTGACTAGGCTATTTACTCAGTTTTATAGGGGTTCCTGTGACCTTGGAAAAATCTAGGATAAACTAACTAGGATACTCAATTGCTGATAATATTGAAATAGGGAAAGTGAATTTAGCCACTAAGCAGTACAAAGACCCCCCTCATATAGTCACACAAAGAACTGGGTCCCTGTATCACAGAAGAATAAATATACTATGATAGAGTAAAGTGAGGTGGCAGGGAGGGGGGGAGAGTAAATTGTTTTCCCTAACACTCTTTACTAGAGATAAGGAGGAAGCAGTTGTAAGTAACTGATGAAGGCCCTATGTAGGAGGACAGATTGAGTTTGTATATTTAAATGGAAGACATCTCCCTGTCCCCTCAGGTGATATAGCCACGAAAGCACAAGATATAATCACAAAGTGTTAGTTCAGTGTTGAACTGAACATAAAGATGAATCTACATCATGATACTTCTATGCTGTGTGAAAACCTTTTTTTTTTTTGGTTGTTGTTGGAATTAATGTTAACCACACTGATGGGGGCTCATGAAGGATAGTTTTAGAAGATAGCATCATAGGGTAGAACCTGAGGGAGTTACAGTCTCTCTGGGGATTCTGTCCTGGAATTTGAGTGCAAGTTGGGGGAATGGCCCAGATGGGGAGTTACACAAAATAATTTATTAAGCACCTACTATATGCCAGGTGGGGGAAGCAGGATGCTGCATTAGTTAGAGTGCCAGGACTGGGATCAAAAAGGCAACTTTTTTACTTCAAATCTGGCCTCACACACTAACTGTCTGATCCTGGACAAGTCACTTAATTCTGTTTGCATCAGTTTCCTCATCTATAAAAAAAGTTGGAGAAGCATCTTTGGCAAGAAAACCCCAAATGGGGTCACAAAGATTAAGATCACTGAAATGGCACAACCAAATTAAATATGCTGAGTACTGAAGATACAGAGAAGAAAATAAAATTTTCTTAGCTTTCAAGGAACTCTTGTATACATTTGAAGATGGTTAATTACATAAAAATGTGTCTGTGAATATTATAAAAAATATAAAATACATGTTTGTATGTATAAATAAACCCACATTCACATATACCTATGTGTATTATGTGCATTGTGCAAATATATGCACACATGTGAATAAATAATGCATGAATATTTTATTTATGTGTTTTGTATATAACATTTATTATTAAATATAATTACTTCATTGGTTATTATGCTTTATTGATAAATATATGTATATTTTGTCATTTTATATAGACTGTGTATATGTATATATGTATAAAACAAATACAAAATAAATATAATATAGTAATGGAATTGGATATGTAAATTTTGGAATTTAACAAAAATGTAAACTGAGGCAGGTTTATGAACAAGATAATATTTATTAGCAGGGAGGTACTACCTATCAAGAAATCTGGTTAGATTTGCCTCTGTTTATGCCAAAGACCCTGAGTATGAGGACAATTTGGTTTTTATATGTTTTAGGAGTATAGAAAAATAATAAAAGAGTAGATGATGTCATGGGACTTAGTGCAAAATAATTACTTACAAACCTTTGTTTACTCTTACTCACTTTATAGGTCTCTGCAACCTGTATCTTCTCTTACCTAATGGAAAAGGAGAAAAAGAAAGTAATAAATCCTTAGCATTATCAGCATTATCATGCAACTGGTCTATGTGAGGCAGGTGTTTTCGCTAATAACTAAATAGTATTTTTTTCATTAATCCACTTAAAGACTTCTTTTAGGATTTTTTCTTTATCTTATCAAGTTTTTTTAAATATATGCAATGTTTAATGTTACCTATTCAATATTAAATATTTAACTTCCTAGAAATTTTAAGATGTATTTTCTTTTAAAAAAAAACATTTATTTAATTAATTAATTTAGAATATTTTCCCCATGGTTACATGATTCATATTCTTTCCCCTTCTCCTGCCTACCCCCTCCCATAGCCAATGAGAAATTCAACTGGGTTTTACATGGATCATTGATAAGATATGGTTTCTGACAAAAAATATCCTTGCCAAAGAGTGCAATACCCTATTGAGAGAGTGTAGCAATTGTTAAAAAAAGTCCCTCAATGGACCTTAACAGAGGCTTTAAAAGCATTATAAAATATCTTCATACTCTAATGCAGTTGTGGACACACAAACACATACACACACACACACACACACACACACACACGACTTATGAACCATTTATGCAATATACAAAGATCGCAGAATCCTTATGTCTCAAAGGTTTATGCCAAGAACAATAAAAAGGGCTGAACCTTACTGATGGGGCTCTCTCTCCCTCATCAGCCCAAGGACTTAAGAGTCAAAGACAAGGTAAAGGGCATAATTCCTGAGTGTTCCAGGGCAGTCTCTAGATGCTACGGAAGCAATCACTTTGGAAAAGTTTAAATGCCATCCTGCTCAAGGCTCAGTGTATATATTCCTCATGAAGTCCTTTATTCTTAAAATTCTGTGAAATGGAAATCAGGGTATTTTTTTTTAACTTCTCACATATAGTATACAGAGAGTAGATTTCAGTAATGAGATCTTATGACTCACAGTCTAATCAATGCTGTATTCATGAGATCATGTTGTCTCTCATTTAAAAGAAAAGGACCCATATGAGTTCAAGGATAAGTTTCCTGAAATAGAGAGGCTTTATTTTTATGCCCTAAGGTAGTAATAAAAGATGCTCATGTACCCCTTCTGGGAAAGAATTCCACAGCTAAGAATCTTTAGCCAAAAGGGCTCTGAGCCAAAAAGTCATGCCCTGACAAGGTTCACACTGAACTGAAGAACTTGGAGTCAGGCTTAAATGACTGCCAAAATTAACATTAGCATCAACAAAAGTCCATGCGTCAAAAGAGTATAACAAAGATCAGGAAATAAAGAATTGCTTTCCTACAAAAGGGAAGTCAAAGAATTAACTCAAGGTCATACATCTAATAGGAAAAAGAGCTAAAGGCGATTCCAGAATGCTTTATTCTTCCAGTCCATCACTCTAACTACTAGAGCAAAATAATGTAAAAAACCCAATTTATATTTTCACCATCTATGCTATTTTTATATTTTTCTCAGCTACCACTGTGAAAATAGAGTAGTCAGGTTTACTTTTGCTTTTAATCAATTTCTAGTCAATTTTCTTTCTTTTTTTCTATGACCTGCCCTGAATCTGCTGTTCTGTGATTTCCTGGACGACAAGGAAGCATTGAAATTAAAAGTCCTATTTTGGCTACATTTTAAATTATACATTTTTGAAGATATTTCTTCCTGTGTTTACCTTATTTTAGCATTTACAGATTCTTTTTTAAGCAAAACCTAATTGATGAGCTTAGAGATATATCCATGTTCTTTTAGTTCAATCAGTAGACTTGGCAGTAGATGCCCATTAATTCTCTGAGATGAGGGGGATCATGATTTACTGAATTCTGTAGATTAGTAAGCAAGGGAACACATATAAAAAAATTAAGGGAGCACATCATAAAATGAACACTTTTTCATTTATTTTGACAAGCACAGTTTAAATTATTTATGACAATACTTCACAGTATGCTAATGAAAGGACTGTAGCATACCATGAAATGGAGTTTCCAAAGTAATGACAACTTACTAAAATCCTATGTTACTAAATCTTGTCTGAAAGGGCATTGGAATGCTAGGGTTTTGTGAGAATTAGTGAGACTCTACTATGTAGGGTAGATTCTTTAAATAGCATTTTACTTTTTTATAGTATAATGCAAAAGATTGGTCCTGCTGACATATCTGATTTCTTTAACTTTGCTGTGTCCCAGAAAAGTCCAATAACACTTCTCAACTTCTCTTTGATCCTCTTAGCTGCATTTCCTTGGCAACTATACTTGACAGGGATATATAACATTATCTTTAAAAGGAGGCACAGGACTTAACAAATCTAGTTTAGACATGGGTACCACTCTTACTTTAAAATAATTTCATGACTATGTGATGGTAAAACATGTATTTTAGGCTTATGATTCTATTAAAAACCACCAAACTCAGATACTATTTAATGTCAAAAGGGAATATAATTTTCTGAAGTCTGGCTTATTGATTTAAAAACATGTTTGGAATTTTTTGTGATTGTGGTGGATATAAGCACAGTTTAAGTAAACAATATCAACTGATTTTTAAAAATCAACAAAACCATAAGCTTTTGTGCTTTTTTTAGGAACTTCTGAAATAAAATATCACATTTTGGATCATTGGTTTGAATTGGAAGTTTTAGAAATTACCCATTATCTATCACATTTTTCTGTGGTCATTCAGAAAATCAATCTCATCAGTTTTCCAAAATCCAAACTGATTTAACTGAATTACATTAGTCTCTGCTGAATGTGACTACTTCTTAAGCCTCAATTTTACATCATGGCTCTTTTTCTTTTCCCTTTTCTCATTCTCCACATCCCCACCACAGGAGGGTTTGAATTAAAGACAAATAAGACCAAAGAATGAAGAGATAGAGGGGACCTGATATTTTATCTAGTCTAACTTCTTCATCTTCTAATATATAAAATCAAGATAAAGAGGATTCAAGGTTGAAGAACTATCAAGTTGTATAATCCACATAGCATTGCCTCCAAACCACTTTTATTTCCACTATTCTAGTTTCTATAGGGACACTAATTATATAATGAGAGAAGGAGTGTTTCCAGTCCTTAAAATACAAGTACTGTGATGAGGCAGGGTTGTATAGAAATATTTATACATTCTCTGGGTCTGATACTGGAAAAGTCATGTCCTCATGTTGTTAACAAAGAGCATGGACAATTCAGTTATAACATAAGTTTTGCATTCCTAAAAATCACTGTGCTATGCAATATCTTTCCATAAAACCCATAAAAAAAGATAAAATGGGATTGGGAACACACCACTCAAGAATGTCAGTGACACATTAAACAAAAAGTAAATAAAGGGATCTAATAAAAATAATAGCACAGTTTTATATTTGTTAAATGGTCAAGAAATAAAAACAGAGTGAGTGTTTGCAGCCACCATCTTGGACTGCTGCTTGACCTGTGTCTGCATTCCCACACAATACAAGCTGCAGAGTTGAGGTGGGAGCATTACAGTACCAGTGTGGAGTACAGCAGCACTCCACTGCCCCCAGGTCGTCAGAAGAGATGATATTTTGAGATTGTTGGAACATTGAATAAATGCTTTGTTCATTTGTTTATAGAAAATTTCACACATGCCAAAGAATAGCCGAACATAAACTTGTAGCCTAACACTGTGAACTGGAATAGGAGATCGATGTCAGAGCTATCTATTTGTGTGCATGTTGTGTAAGCCTAAATGACCTGGTGGAGTTTTCTGGGTTCTCATTGCTTCTCATGAATGAAATTAAACATAAGCAAATGTGAATTTTATATATTATTAATTTTTGTTATTTGTTAATATTTGTTAAAATTTTTAAATAAATTGTTATGTTAATATGTTAAAATAAATTAAAATAAAATAAAAAATAAAATAAAATTGTTAAAATAATATTTGTTAATAAGTTCTTTTATCATATAGAAATGGCATTGGAAAAAATTACACTTTCAAAACTAGTATTATAGTAGAACTAGCTATAATGTGAAACATATCCATTCTTCCAGTAGGATCCCTGATCCCCAGAACTAGATCCTACTTAAAAGACAAAGGAAACCATTCTTTAGTCATGAATGTCCGACTACAACACTGAGGTCACTACGAAATTAATCTTACCAGACTTAACTAAATCATGTAGAGAGAAGAATATGAAAAAAAAAAGGGTTTTGGTCTCTTCCTCTTGAGTCTAGAGGAAAATACTAAATGTGCCAGGACTAGTTCTAATCATAACACCCATCCCTGAAGGGCTGCTACTGGATTCTGGATGACTATTTATGGGAATTTTATAAACAAGAATTATTATTTGGATATAGATTAGAACAGATCAATTTCAATATGATTCACTGAACAAACATTTAAGTAACACTCCCAATGTGCTAGATACCATAGAAGATATAACATTTAAATAATATATAATATAGTACATAAATATATATAATAAATAATATATGATCATAAATAATATATAAGATAATATAATAAAAATAAATAATATATAATTGAAGTTAGACTAGTAAAAGGACATAACACATTCAAAAATTATTATAATATGGTAAATGCAAATGTTATATGAAATACTAAAGGAGAAAGTTCATAGCCACGAATTGTCATCTAATGTCAGTCAGGCAGCTAACAAGTATTTATTAAGTGACTACCCTGTACCAAGTACTGTTCTAATCACTAGAAATACTAAGAAAGGTAACATGATAAACAAATAGCCTCTTGCTTTCAAAGAATTCACAAACTAATGGGGGGATTTGTAAATAACTGTGTACAAGTAAGACAGATCAATTTCTAGATTCAGATCTATTGCTAGATATCATCTTATTCAAAAGAAGAATGCAGGTAACAAGATTAACAAAGGAACAGAGACTGTAATGTGAGAGGTCTGCATAGGGCACAAGGTGTATATTAATTTGGGCAGTAAAGAGAGATAAAAATACAAAATAATTTTGGAAAGGTGGTATGGCAACAGATCATGAAAGACCTCAATTCCAGGATAAGACATTTTTTAAACAACAGAGAAGGGGACAGAGAAACATTCAAATAATTTAGAGCAGAAGAAAAATATTTTTAATGTAGAAGAAAGGTATAGTATTGTGGAAATTACTGTGGACAAATAAATTTATATGGTTTATTGAGTGGAAATAATCATTATATATGATTATTTGTGATGATCATAAGCCAACTCCAAATGTCTGAATATCACCATATGAAACTGGATTGAACTAATTTCCTTATTTTCAATTACCATTCAATAAATTGAGTAATAGAGTACATACCAGACTCACATTTCTAACTACTCTTTTTTGTTATATATTTAATTTTGTGGTATATGAAATGGATGTCACTTGAAGGAAACCAAAATTGTAGCTGTTAAAGTGGAGATTTCAATGACTATTAGAGGTCTTGCAGAAGCTATAGGTGCAGGGGAAATCAAGCTTTTCAATGATCATTCAAGTCCATGATAAAATCACATTGAAGATCAAGATAATACTATTGAAAATAAAAAATAATGAAAAAATTCTAAGAAACAACTATTTGGAAACAGCATAATATACCTATTATTATATAGTCTATTATCATTATCATGTATAAAGTTCTTCCCATCCCCTTCTGATACATTCATCAAGGATACCTTTAGTAAAACTTTAGATTATTCTCATTCTAATTTCATTATAGATAAGAAATAAGGTATATGAATCAACTGTTTAGAACTTTTTAAATATGAGTTATTTTCCACAATTATTGTATTCACTCATCTTAAATAATCGTGACAGTTATGTGGCTCAGTGGATTGAGAGTCAGACTTAGAGACTAGAAGTCCTGGGTTCAAATCTGGCCTCAGACACTTCCTTAGTTATAGGACCCAGGGTAAGTCATTTAATCCTTCACCCTTAGTACCAATAAACAATATTGATTCTAAAATAGAAGTTAAGGTGTTTTTTTTAAAGAACCTATCAGAGCCCTCAAAGCTGTATGCCTATCCTTTAAACAAAGATGACATCTGCCATTTTTGTTTAATCCAGGTATTTGCACCATCTTTGTTTTCTTTATTGGCATATGTGCTTTCTCCAGAAGTCTGTCCAGGATTGTAATAGCAGAATATACATGTGTTGACTGAGTTCTCCTTGAGTGATGAGAGTATATCATTATAAAAAGTCTTTACTAAGATCTCCATAATTTTCTGGTTTTCTCTTTCTTATAGTTTCTGCTTTAAATACCCTTGGAATTATTTTGCTTACTTAAGTGTTTTGTCCAGATTTCTTTAAAATGCTTTCTCTCTTATCATATTCTAACTTCTCTATGAGGAAATCACTTGTGGAATTATCTCACACCTTCTCTGTCATAGTCTGAAAATCATTTTACCTTCTAAACCCATTTTGTTTATGGATACCAACCATATCTTCAGAAACTATGGTTGTAGAATATCGCATTGTAATATAATATGTAGTCAGTGTGTTGGTTTTGTTGGACTATTAAAAATATTACAAGGGATGGTTCATTGGGTAGTGGAGATACAGGAATATATTTCAAAATTACCATAGTATTGTAAAAACAAAAAAGGCATTAATTAAAGAGAAAATACCATATCAATTCTGGTCCTGGGAAACCTGAAATCTCCCTGCATATCTATGAGACTAGAGCTTCCAAGTGAAGAATACTATTCTTTCTCATTCATGTCCTTTTCATAAAAAGATCTGTCCCCTAGATATTTATAATGAAATATAGCATGGCAATAAAAGGTGTACTTTTAATGTGTAACCTCACAAAGCGTGCATTATAAATCCATTAGCATGCTCCTTACAAAATAGCATATGAACTACAGGGTGAAAACATTGATGTGATCACTCTTGAACAGAAGCAGGCAGCAATCAGAATTAGCATCAAGAAAGTGTTTGTCTAAATTAATAACTGACTTCTGTTAATTGGTCAAACACAGCTTGGCAATAAAAGGTCATCAGCTGGATGAAAGGAATTACATCAAATCACCAGGTCTCTTCAGAGATAAAAATGAGACCCTCTGCTTCTGGCTCTTACAGAAGCAAGCCTTTATGAGCCTAGCAAACTAATGGGCCATGGAATTATCTGTTCCTTTGGAAGAAAAGTCCATAGTTCACATTTTGTGAAGATACTATTTATGGCATTCAAAAATTTTAGGGTAAAGTGCCAGGAAACATTTGCTTCCATTAGGAGTCTTTGATCACAGTTCCTTAGAAGGATATCTATTAAATTTTCAATGCAAGAAATTTTTAGTGTTTGGGTGTGCATTTATTATAAAATATATGATTTTTATATTATTTTAAAATTAAAAAACATAATTTGAAAGGGACATATAACTTACATTGCTAAAATTGGTAAAAGAAGAGTGCCCATGAAATGAATTAATGTCTCAGTACAAATGAGATAGCCATACAATACCTTCATGTTTAAAAAGTGAGCAACCTATTAAAATTGGAATAGTTAAAATTGGAAGACTTCCAATTTTCCATTTCCATGAAGTAGAAAAAAATTGTAGGGTAGGTAATACTTCTTTGGAAGATAGTATCAACTTTTATTAATAAAATAACAATTCTTATAACTTTCTAGATGGATTCCTCAATACTAAAACTTAAGTCTCAAAGGGGCATTGTGAGGAGTAATGGAACAAAACCTCTAAATCCACAAATATAGGAAAATAATAAATGGCACTCCATCTGGTTGGAAGAGATATCAGCTGTGTAATGTATAGATGGATCAATGAAAGATCCACTCAAATTTATATATTCTAACAATATTACTGCCAATCTTATTAATGAGAGCATATGAAATCATTTTTCATAGGATACTAAATTGGAAAGTGCTGAAAATACCAATTAGAACATAAAGTATATTTTAACTGTCTCAAAGGAGTTATAAAAGTATACAAGGTTCAGCAAAATAATATTCAACTTGGGGGGAAAAAGAAATGATCCAGCAATATCTTGATAATTTACAGTTGGCTTTTTCTAATAGTATTGTAGAAGAGGGTAGTCTTGATAGGATCAAAATTTCATTACTGTTGCAGTCCCGAGATATCTTCTAGTCCAACCTGCTCATTTTATAGACCCAGAGAAGTTAGGTAACTTGCTCAACTTTATGCATGTATGAAGGAGCTGGAACTGGAACTTGGATTTTTTTAATCCAATTGTACTTCCTAATTAATATACCAAACTCCTAATAAGTTTACCTTTATTTAATAAAGCTTATTTTCATCTATATTTTAGAAAAAAATAGAGGTAACATAGTTAAATGGCATTTAAAGAGGAGTAATAATTTAAGGTATTCTTAAACATTTTAAAACAATATTGTGATGTTTCTGTCAGCATAGCCAATTTGGTAATCAGCAGAAGCAACTGGAAGTCCACTATCCCAGATATTCATGTTTCTGTGCTCCTTGAAATGAAACCTCTGTATATAGACATTAAACTCAAATCCTTTAAATATATATTACAAATAAAATATATTTTATACATGCATTCAAACAAGTGCAAAGAAGGCTTTGGTTTGAAGTGAGTTCCATGAAGACAAAGATCATCTTTATAATGTCTGCTATAAAGGATTATCTTAATATTTGTTTATGAATTGACTAATCTGAATTGTAAAATGTATTTTAAAGAAATGAAACCAAATTTAAACTCATTCTATAACTCTAATCATTCTGTAACTCAAGATTGCATGCTGCTAATGATTTTTTTTAATCAAAAAATATAACCCAAAAAAGTGAATTTTCACAACACAAGGGAAGTTAGTGGAATTTATCACAGGGATTTATACAATCACGTATGATCATAGAAATAAAATAGTAACTTATAATTTTAATATTATGTTGACAGAATTCAGCACTGACATTTTTGATAGGTTTTTGCAGCAGAATCCATTCACAAATAAGGATAGCAAATAAGAGGGAGATAACAGTTATATCTGAAAATACTGAATTGTTCATCATTTATTATGAGGCAATAATTTTCCATTAAAAATATACACCAGAGCTTGTTCATCCATTTCCCCAACTGATGGATACCCCATTAGTTTCTAATTCTTTGCTACTACAGAAAGGGCTGCTAAATATATTTTTGTTGAAGTAGAAAATAGATCCTTTTCCTTTATGTCTAATCTTTCCATCTAACTTTTTACCCTTTTATCCTTTTTCTTTTTCTCCTTTTATCCTTCCCTGTTCACAAATGTTTTTGCTTCAACTTACCCATTTCCCAGAATTCCCTCTCCTTTTGTTCCTCGTCCCCTTCTTTCTTAGCTAATGGGTGTTATAGATTTCTATACGTAACTGATTAAGGATACTATTACTACTTTGTGCCAATTCCTATGAGAAAAACTTCCAAGCATTGCCCACTACCCTTAATTTTCACTTCCACTGTATGGATTCTTTTATGCCTTTTCATTTGAGATAATTTACCATCAACTTTCTCTCCTTTTCCATTTTTACAGTGTATTACACTTTTTTATCTTTTGATTTTTAGAGAATATTATCCCATTATATTAAACTAAAAAGTCACATATTCCTTAACCCAGTATTAATAAAGTTCTTAAGTATCTTCAGTAACTTAAGCATCCTAAATACTTTAGTTCTCTCAGATACTTCAAGTATCACAAATGTCTCTGCCATCTTATTTGTCACCTTTTTGCTAGTAATGTAATCAGATTAACCCTTTTGTTTTCCTTAATTACTTTAAATTATCTTAAATATATCTTGTACCTTAAATATCTTAATTATCCTTGTTACCACTTTCCCATGCAGGTAAATGATTACTTTAACCCTACCAATTCCCTTTCTTTTAATGTTTATCTTTTTGTGCTTCTTTTTTGTGTTGAAATTGAGCACTGGATTTTCTTTTTAGTGCTAGTCATTTTGTCAGGAATATATGGAATCTCCATTTTGTTTCATCAAATGTTCATTTCTTTTCCTGGAATATTATATTTAGTTTCATTTGGCAGGTGATTTTTGGTGATAGGCTTAGATGCTTCACTTTGTAGAATTATCAAATCTCATATTTTCCAATCATTTGATGAAGAAGCTATTAGGTCCTACATAATCCTAATTGTGATTCCACAGTATTTGAATTTTTTCCTGGTTCCATGTAGTATTTTCTTTTGAGCTTGAGATTTCTGGGATTTGGCCATAATAGTCCTGAAATTTTTTAAATTTGAATTACTTTCAGGAGATGACTAGAAGGTATTTTTTTTTTCGATTTTCTCTTATTCTTCAAGAATAAGGCAGGTTGGGGACTTCTGGGTAAACATGGTGGCCAGTTAAATGTGGTTTACTCACTCTTCCCAACATACACCGAAAAGGACTACCCCAAAAGACCTTAAGAATCACTTTCAGAGGAGCGGGGGAGCTGTAAAGTAGTGCGCAGCACTGAAGGTACGTGGGATCGGGGCTTTACCAGTCTATAAAAGGGTGAAAGGGCTTCCACCCAAATGTGAGCCGACCCAGCCTCCCCAACCCACCCCTTCAGAGCCAGGGCCAGTGCATGCCAAGACGAACAAGCAAGGGGTGCCTCTGAAATGAGGAAAGGACACATCTGCACCCTTGGGAGCTGACTAGGACAGCAGTGGACCCCCCTCCCCCTCCACCAAGGCAGCTTGGCAGAAAACACCAACATGTGAGATAGTGCAGAAATCAGGTGCTCAGATCCAACGCGCCTGCCTCAGCCAGGGAGTGAGCCAGGAGTGCCTCTGGAATGAACAGGGAGCTTTTTTTGGGTCCTTGGGAACTGACTAGGACCACAGGGGACCCACCCCTGAAAGCAGTTAAACCAGAAAACCAGGTGGGCAAAAGAGAGCACACAGTGAGCGTCCCCTGGATGGAGGCACCGAGAAAAGCTGCAAAGGACTGCGGAGAATAGAGAACCTGCCTCTACTCCTTAACTCCATACACAAAAAACTTGACCAGCTGACTCAGATTTCTGACTAAAGAGGGAAATGAGAACATCCAGAAAAAAATGACTAATTGTGCACAGGAGCCTCCAAATCCCTCTAAGAAATCAAAAGAGAAAGCCGTCACTCTTGAAATTTTTACAAAGGAAAAACCCAGGCTACAGAGAAAATACTGGACGAAACTCAAACAAAGGTAAAACTGAAAAAAAAATGAAAATTGTCCACAAGCCCTAGAATAGTCTCAAATGGAGCTCATCATCAGAAAGATAGAAGCCCTCTGAAAAGAGAAGTGGGAAATGGTTCAAAAAGAAAATCAACAAATTATTTTAGAGAATAAAAACATTACAGCTGAATGCCAAAGGATTAAAGCAGAAAACCAGGCCTTAAGGACGAGAATTGAACAACTAGAAACCAATGATCTTGCAAAACAGCAAGAATTAATAAAGCAAAGTCAAAAGATTGATACAATAGAAGAAAGCATAAAATATCTCACCGACAAGGTGACAGATCAGGAAAACAGAGGAAGGAGAGACAATTAAAGAATTATTGGTCTACTTGAAAAGCCAAAAATAAACAGGAAGCTTGACACCATACTACAAGAGATCATCCAAGAAAAATTCCCTGAAATTCTTGAACAAGGGGGCAAAATCAACATTGAAAGAGTTCATAGAACACCCTCTACACTAGTCCCCCAAAAAACAACTCCCAGAAATGTAATTGCCAAATTCCAGAGCTTTTAAGCTAAGGAGAGAATCCTGCAAGAAGCCAAAAGGAAACACAATTCAGATACAAAGGAGCACCAATCAGGATCACTCAAGACCTGGGTGCTTCCACACTGAAGGACCGCAAGGCCTGGAACATGATATTCAGAAAGGCAAGAGAACTGGGTCTTCAACCAAGAATCACCTATCCATTAAAACTGACTATATACTTCCAGGGGAAACTATAGGCATTCAACAAAATAGAAGTCCAAGTATTTGTAAGGAAAAGACCAGAAGTAAGTGGAAAGTTTGACATTCAAACACAAAGATCAACAGAAACATGAAAAGGTAATTATGAAAGAAAGGGAAAAGGAGAAAAATGCTTCTCTTTTTTTCTCTTAAAAATTTTTTTTCATTCAAACTCAAGGGGAAAATGTTATGTGTAACTCTCAAAAATGTTTTCATTATTATAGTTAATAATCATTCATAAGAAAAGATTGGGGCATTAAAGTCTATAAAATGATGAGAGGGGAAAAAGGGTGAGGGTGGATCGCCGGTACTAAGATATACTTTAAGAAATAAAATAAATAGAATAATTTTTATCACACAAAGACACACATGGGAAGGGGAGGGGGAGAATACTCTTATAAGAGGGAGAGGAAGAGAGTACTAATAGGTGATACCCAAATATTACTCTCAGTGAAATAAATTGTGAGAGGGAAGTACATCTAGACTCATTGGGTTCTTAAAGTCAAACTTATCCTACAGGGTAAAGAAGAAGGGGAAACTAAGGGGGGGAGTGGGGAGGGAGCTCAAAAAATAAAAAAAAGGGAGGGAAGAAGAGGTAGGAGGGTACTTAACAGACCCTAAACAATAAGAATGGAACAAAAAGGGAGGGGCCAGAAAGGGAAGCATATAAAGGGAAGGAAATAGGGGGACTGACCAAAAGTAAACTGCTGGACTAAAAGGACATAACACAAAAAGAGAGGTCAGAAACAAGAGAGGATATTAAAATGCTAGGGAATTCAAAATTGATAATCATAACTTTCAATGTGAATGGGATGAACTCACCCATAAAATGTAGATGAATAGGAGAGTGGATTAAAATCCAGAATCCTACAATATGTTGTCTAGAAGAGACACACATGAGGCAAGTAGATACTCACAAGGTCAGAATTAAAGGGTGGAGCAAGACCTATTGGGCCTCAATTGATAGAAAAAAGGCAGGAGTTGCAATCATGCTATCTGACAAAGTAAAAGTAAAAGTAAATCTGATTAAAAGGGATATGGAAGGTAAATACATCCTGATAAAAAGGAGTATAGATAATGAGGAAATAGCACTAATCAACATGTATGCACCAAATTGCATAGCTCCCAAATTTCTAATGGAGAAACTAGGAGAATTGAAGGAGGAAATAGTAAACCATACTAGTGGGAGACCTGAACCTACCAATATCAAATTTAGATAAATAAAATAAAAAATAAATAAGAAAGAGGTAAAGAGGTGAATGAAATCTTAGAAAAATTAGAATTAGTAGATATATGGAAAAAAATAAATAGGGACAAAAAGGAATACACCTTCTTCTCAGCAGCACATGGCACATTCACAAAGTTTGACCATATACTAGGTCATAAAGATATGGCATACAACTACAGAAAAGCAGAAATAATAAATACAACCTTTTCAGATCATAAGGCAATAAAAA
Source organism: Monodelphis domestica (assembly GCF_027887165.1). Lineage (NCBI taxonomy): Eukaryota > Metazoa > Chordata > Mammalia > Didelphimorphia > Didelphidae > Monodelphis > Monodelphis domestica. The sequence continues at coordinate 121,030,185 of NC_077234.1, read as the reverse complement.
TAACAATCATTAAGGGTACAAGGAGAGCTAAATCCAAAGCTAATTGGAAATTAAATAATATGATACTCCAAAATCGAGTAGCCAGAGAACAAATCAAAGAAACAATTAATAATTTCCTTGAAGAAAATTACAATGATGAGGCATCCTTTCAAACTCTGGGATGCAGACAAAGCAGTAATTAGGGGAAATTTTATATCCTTGAGTTCATATATTAACAAATTAGGGAGGGCAGAGATCAATGAATTGGACATGCAAATCAAAAAACTTGAAAGCAAACAAAATAAAAATCCCCAGAAGTAAACCAAATTAGAGATCCTAAAAATCAAGGGAGAAATTAATAAATCCAAAAGTGATAGAACTATTGATGTAATACATAAGACTAGAAGCTTGTATTTTGAAAAAACAAACAAAATAGACAAAATACTGGTCGATTTAATAAAAAAAAAAGGAAAGAAGAAAATCAAATTAACCATATTAGGAATGGAAAGGGAGAACTCACCTCCAATGAAGAGGAAATTAAGCCAATCATTAAAAACTATTTTGCACAACTATATGGCTATAAATATGCCAATCAAGGTGATATGGATGAATATTTACAAAAATATAAACTGCCTAGATTAACAGAAGAAGAAATAGAATTCATAAACTACCCCATATCAGAAAAAGAAATTGAATAGGCCATCAGAGAACTCCCAAAGAAAAAATCCCCAGGGCCTGATGGATTCACAAATGAATTCTATCAAACATTCAAAGAACAGCTAATCCCAATACTATACAAACTATTTGACATAATAAGCAAAGAGGGATTTATACTAAATTCATTCTATGACACAAATATGGTACTGATCCCAAAGCCAGGCAGGCCAAAAACAGAGAAAGAAAACTATAGACAAATCTCCTTAATGAACATAGATGCAAAAATCTTAAAGAGGATACAATCAAAAAGACTTCAGCAAGTCATCACCAAGATTATTCACTTAGATCAGGTAGAATTTATACCAGAAATGCAACGATGTTTCAATATCAGGACAACCATCCACATAATTGACCATATCAATAAGCAAACCAACAAAAATCACATGATCATCTCAATAGATGCAGAAAAAGCCTTTGACAAAAAACAGCACTCATTCCTATTGAAAACACTAGAAAGTATAGGAATAGAAGGATCCTTCCTAAAAGTAATTAACAGTATCTATCTAAAACCATCTACCAACATCATCTGCAATGGGGATAAACTAGACGCATTCCCAATAAGATCAGGAGTGAAACAAGGATGCCCTGTATCACCTTTATTATTCATAATTATACTAGAAACACTAGCAGTAGCAATTAGAGAAGAAAAAGAAATTGAGGGTATTAAAATTGGCAATGAGGAGACTAAGATATCATTCTTTGCAGATGACATGATCGTTTACTTAACAAATCCTAGAGAATCAACCAAAAAGCTAGTGGAAATAATCAAGAATTTTGGCAAAGTTTCAGGATACAAAATAAACCCACACAAGTCATCAGCATTTCTATATATCTCTAATACATCTCAGCAGCAGGAATTAGAAAGAGAAATTGCATTCAAAATCTCCTTAGACAGTATTAAATACATAGGAATCTATTTGCCAAGACAAACACAGAAATTATATGAACACAACTACAAAACACTTTCCACACAACTAAAACTAGATTTGAGTAATTGCAAAAAACATTAACTGCTCATGGGTAGGATGAGCCAATATAATAAAAATGACCATCCTACCCAAACTTATCTACCTATTTAGTGCCATAACCATTGAAATTCCAAAAAAAATTTTTACTGAACTAGAAAAACCCATACCAAAGTTCATTTGGAAGAACAAAAGATCAAGAATATCCAGGGAAATAATGGAAAAAATGCAAAGAAACATGGTCTTGCAGTCCCAGATCTCAAACTATATTATAAATCAGTTGTCATCAAAACAATTTGGTACTGGCTAAGAGATAGAAAGGAGAATCAGTGAAATAAACTTTGGTTAAGTGACCTCAGAAAGACAGTCTATGACAAACACAAAGACCCTAGTTTTGGGTCAAAAATCCACTCTTTGACAAAAACTGTTGGGAAAACTGGAAGACAGTATGGGAGAGATTAGGATTGGATCAACACCTCACACCCTACACCAAGATAAACTCAGAATGGGTGAATGACATGAACATAAAGAAGGAAACTCTAAGTAAATTAGGTGAACAGAGAATAGTATACATGTCAGACCTTTGGGAAAGGAAAGATTTTAACACCAAGCAAGACTTAGAAAGTGTCACAAAATGTAAAATAAATAATTTTGACTACATCAAATTAAAAAGTTCTCGTACAAACAAAACCAATGTAACTAAAATCAGAAGGGAAGCAACAAATTGGGAAATAATATTCATAACAAACACCTCTGACAAAGGTTTAATTACTCAAATTTATAAAGAGCTAAACCAATTGTACAAAAAATCAAGCCATTCTCCAATTGAAAAATGGGCAAGGGGCATGAATAGGCAGCTTTCAGTTAAAGAAATCAAAACTATTAATAAGCACATGAAAAAGTGCTCTACATCTCTTATAATCAGAGAGATGCAAATCAAAACAACTCTGAGGTATCACCTCACACCTAGTAGATTGGCTAACACTACAGCAAAGGAAAGTAATGAATGCTGGAGGGGATGTGGCAAAGTAGGGACATTAATTCATTGCTGGTGGAGTTGTGAACTGATCCAACCATTCTGGAGGGCAATTTGGAACTATGCCCAAAGGGCAACAAAAGAATGTCTCCCCTTTGATCTAGCCATAGCACTGCTGGGTTTATACCCCAAAGAGATAATAAGGAAAAAGACTTGTACAAGAATATTCATAGCAGCACTCTTTGTGCTGGACAAAAATTGGAAAACGAGGGGATGCCCTTCAATTGGGGAATGGCTGAACAAATTGTGGTATATGTTGGTGATGGAATACTCTTGTTCTAAAAGGAATAATAAAGTGGAGGAATTCCACGGAGACTGGAACAACCTCCAGGAAGTGATGCAGTGCAGAAGGAGCAGAACCAGGAAAACATTGTATACTGAGACTGATACACTGTGGTACAATCGAATTTAATGAACTTCTCTGTTAGTGGCAATGCAGTGATCCTGAACAACTTGGAGGAATCTACAGGAAAAAAAATAACATTATCCCCATTCAGAGGAAAAACTGTGGGAATAGAAACATAGAAGAAAAACAACTGCTTGAATACATGGGTCTATGGGATATGGCTGGGCATGTAGACTCTAAATGAACATCCTAATGCAAACACCAAAAACATGGAAATAGGTTCTTTTCAAGGATATATGTAATGCCCAATGAAATTGTGCATAGACTGCAGGAAAGGTTGGTGGAGGGTAGGGAGGGAAATAATATGATCCTTGTAACCAAGGAATACTGTTCTAAATTGACTAAATAAATAAATAAAGAATAAGGCAGGTTCCCCTGACAACTTCATCTATTGTGGTTTCCAAGTTCTTTTTTGAACATAGTTTTCAGTCAATCCAATGGTTGTTAGATTGTTGCTAGCTGATCTATTTTCTTGGTCAAGTGTTTTGTTTGTTTTTTTTTCCAATGAGAGTTTTCAAATTTTCTTCTACTTTTTTCATTCTTTTTAATTTGTTTTGTTTCCTACTGTCTATGAATGTGTGAGCTTACATTTGTCTAATTCTTCTTTGAGGCTTTTGTGCTTCCACCCTGGGAAGTTATTATCCTGTTTAAGGAATTATATTTCCTTTTTTTTAGGAAACTTTCTTCATTGTTTTTGTCCTGAGTGGTTGATTTTTTTTTACCATTTTTAAATTTTTCTCCTATTTTTTTTCTCATTTGTTTCTTTTTTGCCTTTTCTTTTTTTTTGGGGGGGGGGTCGTGTGAAGAGGCTTTCCAGGGATTCATTTTGGGCTTGCCATCCTTTAAAATTTCCCTTTGATGCTTCTCACATTTTGAGTTTTGTATTGATGACTTCTTCTGAGCTTGTATTTTGGTCATCTCTCTATGAGATATTTTTCTAGCCTCCGGATTTTTCTCTGTCTTTTTCTCATTTTGAAGTCATATTCCCCTTGATTTTGTCCATATACTGAAGCTTAGTATCATTCCCAGGCTTTGTATTCTCCCTGGGATTGGTTCAGCTACCTCAATCTCAGATTGAGCACTTTGCAGAGGTCACCTAGTCGGCCTCTTGGGTGAGGGTTTGCAGATGTTCAGTTCAGCTATTTAGAGTTGAGTTTGGCCCAATACCATTTATACTGTCCTTTGTTAGGCTGAGTTCCTCCCTTTATTGTATGCCCTGGGTCATGCCTAGACTCTGCTCTTGCTGCTTTTTGCAGAGCCTCTTTTTATCCCAATGCTGCTTCTTCTGAATTGTATTGATTTCTGTTCTTACTCTCCTGACTCTGGACTGAGCTGGCTATGCTCTCTTCCCCACAGCTTCCACAATATTATGCCACCTGATTTAACAGAGTTTTGCTCAGCACTCAGTTATCATAACCCAGTGAGATAAATCTTCCTTGTCATCTCTCGAAGTTGTTCTGGGTCAGTGCACTGCTTTAACCCATCTTTTGTTGCTTCTGCTGCTCCAGTATTTATTTTCAGGTACTTCTGTTCTTCTGTGGTCATTGGAGGGTGGTTGGCAGGCTTTAAGGGTTTCTTACTTCACCATCTTGGCCTGATCTGCTGCTGCCACTGCCCCAAATGCCAGATTTTAAAAAGGACATTTTTATAAATGTCCCCAAACTGGAGACTGTTGAAAGAAGGGCAGCCAAGTGAGTTAGGAAGCAGTAGGGCATGGTCTCATTCTCCCAAATAACCATAAACATCTACCTGATAGTATATTTACATGCTCATATATGTAAATTGACATCAGTGACTGGTATATATGTGTATATATACATATATGAATATAAACACTCAAATATATGGTGACAGCAGAAGGAGTGCAATTTTATATAATTTTAAATTTTCTAGGATTAATATTGGAAATTTAGGAATTTTATTAAAATCAATTCAATGAAAGGAACTAAAATGGTTGGATTTTATCAGTATTAATATTCCATTAGCAAAACAGTAGACAAAAGTAAATTGTAGGGAAAAATATGAGGGGCCTCTCCTTGGACTGTCAATTAAAAAATCTGATGGATATTTTCATCATGAGCAAAGAAAAAGAGTAACATTTCATAAAGCATTTGATTATGATTAGCACAAATGAAAAAGACCACCATAAAAATAAAAATTATACAACATCTGATGTTGAAGAGAAAAAGCTAATGGAAGCCAAGGAAGAATGTGATTGAATCCTATAAAGCAAGTTGCCATATATTGCCCTGGAAACTTGTAACTTCAATACATTAAGACAAATGGGAAAAAAAATAAAACATGTAGGAAAGCAAACTTCATGCTTACCTCTCCTCCAAAAGAAAGGACAACAACTTATAGACTATTCATGAACCGCATATCCATATACTTTGAATATTTTGTTCAATAAAAATTGAGAACCAAATGTATTCATGCACACACACAAAGAAAATTGAAATAGACTATACCTTAAGGGGAAAAGGAAACTGAATTGAGGATTGGATCTGTGATTCCATTGGTATAAGGAATTCTCATGTGAGTAAAATAATTCTACCAATGCAGGTTTGAACATCTTCTTAAACAAAGAGGGAAAAGCTGATTATTAATGTCAGAATGTATCAGTTATCTGTGAATAGAAAAGCTGAGGACTACTCTGAGAAAAGTTGAAAATTTAAAATAGCAGGAAATTTTTCTAATGGAGCAGAGTTAACATGGTGCAGCTCTCTCAAATACTTCACAGCAACTAAATTAGAAAAAAAAAAAGATTCCTATTCCCCTCCAGTGCATTCATTATAGCAATGTCATACAATAATTCTTGGAGGAAAAAAATAAATTAAAAATCAGCTCACCTTCTCTTCCATTCATTTTCACACCTCTGTAAATGTCCCTGGCAGTGCTATCTGGAATGTCTTTTGGTGCTAACTCTATAACAGTATCTCATAGGGGTTCCCTACTTGTAATGAGAATCAGTTTTAATATCTTACTAAAGTAATTGGAATATATGCCATTATAGCATAATGGATTCAATTTAGTTTTAAGCCTTCATTTTGGGATTGAGCTGTTTTGAGTTTTTTTAATAAATTGTTTTTTTCTTTCAATAATATGATAAGCACTTGAGTGGTATAATGTAGCAAACAACATGTGTATAGTCTTAAACAATTGTTCAACTTAAGTGAACTAATAGAATACCACTAATAGAAAATATTATAAAGAACTCTATTTGGTAATGTTGAAGTAAAAGACCAAATTATGTGGTAAACCGTTTAAGAAAATTGATAGTTAAAAAAAAAATTCAAACAGAGCACCCAGCTAAAAGCTTGTTCCTAAAGTTTAATGAAAGTTAGTTTTCCATAAATGAGATTCATTCAACCCATTAGCTTGAGAGTAGTGCTGATGAAGGAGACTTGTTAGATGAGCATCTGAAAGGGAGATCCATTGTCTCCAGTTATGCAGAAAGGGGATCTGGTCAGAATCCTGTAAAAAACAAACAAACAAAAAGCTTCTTGAAACCTCTAGGACCACAGGTTCTTCTTAGAGATGATTGTTCCTATGGTTCAATTAATAATATTTTCATGTATTAAGAAGTATCTCTAATTGATGTTTCTTTCTCACTAGTTAGCATAATCACTGGTAAAATGTTTATAGGAACTTCACATCATTTCAAAGTTGGGATAGGTATAGGAATCAAATCTACACCCACATTCTAATAAAAGAAAAATAGGAAACTGTAGAGAAGTGTGAGTGCAGGGAAGAAAATTTCAATTGAGGGCAAACATGGGAAGAAAGTAGGTAATTAGAAGAAGTAGGGAGAAAAAAAATGAAGAAGGAGCTCAATTATAAAGGGAACTTAGAATTTCTCTCCTGAAGCACCATAGAGCAAATTTTCTAAAATCAACCTAGAAGGAGAATAAAGAAGGTTTCAGTCACTGAGAGGAAGGTGGAGATTAGACCTCTGGGACTGAAAAAGCAGGGATAACAAACTAATTATAGTAGCCTTTAAAAGCTTCTCCTCAGATGTGTCCTCCCTATACAACTCTAAATTTCTGAGGTTCATATCTTCAACTCTTGTCTTTGGAGAAATCAAGGAACAGCAACAGAGCCTATTGGACACAATATGACTAAATATTTTATACCTTATATTGCAAAACGACATCCTCTTACATTCTAGCACACACATATGTTTATACATCTCTGAATATGTATGTATACATATGTAAATTCGAAAGAGGAAATTAAATAAAATATAAAGTAACCAAATAGATAAATGATGATTTTTCTTACTTAGCAAAGATATCCTTGGGAGGGAAAAATGTTTCAAAGACAGCATAGACATTTTCCTCTTAAGTCAAGAACTCATCTGCTTAATGACAGCAAGTAACCAAGACATTTTAGAATGATGAATTTGGCTTTATTTTGATTAAATACTTCTAGAATGGACTATTATGGAAGGACTACTATCAGTTTTATCTTCATGCACTAGCATAGTACTTTGCACATTGTAGAATCTTAAATCTTTAATAGATTGGACTTGACTGCAGACTAGTAATTCACAGCAAAACTTAAAGTCAGCTTTTTAAAAGCCTATTTAATTAAATTTATTTTGAAGTACAGCAATATTAATGTTCAACAGCTGGATACATAGGGGATATAGATTCATGTATAGGTATGCACAGAAATCCTACATATATATATATAGATAGATAGATAGATAGAGAGAGAGAGAGAGAGAGAGAGAGAGGTTTTCATTAAATAACAATTACAAAAAGTTAGTCTAAACCTACATTTTTGTCCTAAAAAGTTAACTGAAATTTTAAATTACTATAAAAATTATTGCAATCATGAAACCTCATAAAATCAACCATATATTTATATATTTAAATTAATACAATTATTTCATGTTATATATTTTATGCATTCCTTATAAAAATATCTAAGGTTCCAATAGTCCTTAAGCAATACAGTTTGATTTATAAAGACTATCTGAACACAGAATTTGTAAGATATGTTTTTTTAAAACTATTAACATTTTTGCAAGGTTTGCTTCTTTTTATTTTTAAGAAGAATGTCACTATGACTGGTGTTACAAATTTGAAAATATGTTGAAATCATTGGAGAAGTATTATCATTGTTGTTTTTGTCTGTTTATTTTAAAACCATACTATTTTCTCTGGTCTCACAAGGAAAAAGTAAAAGTAATGAATGGCAGATTCAGATATTCAGATTAAGGGTTGATATTAGGGCAAGTTTCTTAACAATTAGAGTTGTCTAATGAGCTTCTTGAGCATATGACATGCTCCCCCTTCCTAAGAAGTCTTCAAGCATAAGCATAATGACCACTTCTCAGGTGGAGTAAAGATTCCTTTCACATATGGATTGGACTAGATTATTGCTCAAATCCATCCAACTCTCAAATTCTGTGATTCTACAATATAGGCATATAAAATTCTACATAAAACATGGATAGAAAGAGGAATTTACTATTAAAATACATCATATTTTTCAAGAGGTATTTAAAATGTCATGAATTTTGAATATCCATGTTCATCAAAGAAAGAAGTATAGAATTAAAATGCTTTGAAGTTCTGGAAGGTATTTTTGGCAAGATATGTATTACTCTCTTCACTTTAAAAAACCTATTTTCCCAATTCTGGGTCTATTGTTTATAAGAACAATTGTGTATAAGAACAGAATTCCCTTCTGAATCTTCTTAGTGTCATTAGTCTATTGTCTTTATATTTTTCTCCCTCCTATAAATTCTTCTTTCTCCTCTCCTTTTCCTTTCTTCTCCTTTATTATGTCTCAACTTGGAAGAAAATAAATAAGGAGGCAAATTGATAAATCAGAGATAAGTAGTGAGGTAGCAAGCGACCTTATTAGGACTCAGAGCACTGGACTTGGTGTCAGAGAATTTGGTTTGGATTCTTGATTCCACTGAATTTTAATTGGCATTTTGAACTTGGGTAAATTACTCATTGGGTTTTTGTTTCCACACCTATAAAGTACAGGGTCTTACTAATATCTTCTATGTGATGCTTTCTTTTACATAATTGTTCTCTTACTTCTACTTATTTTACCACAAATCAGTTCATTAAAACTTTTCCAAGTGTCTGAATTCTTCATACTTGTCACTATTATAGGAAAATCATATTGCATTATGTTAAAACCTACAGTTTGTCGGGCCCCCAGTCCTCCACATTTTTCCATCATGGGGCTATTCTTCTTCATATCATCCATTGTTTTCATTGCTGCTACTGCTCTACCCTCCAAACTGGACACTGAGAGGCCATATGTGGGAGGACCTAAGCCTCTACTCCCCTACAACTAGACTTCTTCAGTCTGGATTTTTACCTAACAACTGCATCTATAATTGTGATTCTTTTTCCCTTTCCCTTTCCCAATTTCCAGGTTTTATCTTGCTCTGAGAATTGTAGTCAAATTGAGAATGCTGTGATCTCTGACAAAATGAATATCATTTGATTAGCTTATTGTTCCTTTTTTTCTCTGTGACTTCTCAGAACATTTCCATCTTATTGTGACCCAAAATGTACATTTAATCATTGACTTTGTTTTAATTTCACTTTGTCATAGTGAATAATAGCAAATTTTGAATCAAAAATGTCTGAGTAGAATATTGTTTCTGACATGTACTCACAAACAAGTCACTTCTCTCTGAAGCTCAGTTTATTCATCTGTAAAATGGGGACCATAAAATCTCTAGTACTTACCTCCCTGTTGGGATTGTTATGAAGCAATTTATGAAAAAAATTATTAAAGGATTATGGTAGTTTTGTGATCCTATAACAAGAAATTGGAGAATCTAACCCTATTCCTTTGGTGATAAGAAAAGCAATTTACTTACAAACTTCAAAATAGTATGCATGCATGCATAAGGAATAACTCTTACTGAAATGTTCTCATTCCTTTTATAATCATAGAATTCTTCAAATTCTAAAAAAAAAGAAGATAGAGACGGGAAAGAGAGAACTGTCTATGGGAAAAATTAACAAATAGTTCTAGCTCAAATTTTTAAAAATCCATAGTCAAGAATAGAGCCTAAATGTGTCTCTGAGAAGACTGCTTGTTAAAAGTTCTTTCTGCTTATTAAAAGTCAATACCTAAGTTTAGTAACATGTTCAAATTTTATTCTACCGTAAATCATTTCCCACTTAAAATTGTTTGTAGCTTTCACCCCATGATTTCCATGAAACTGGTTATATTGTGCCTTATATTCCTATTTTAAATGATTGTGGCATTAAAGCCCCAACTTGCTGCATTGTCCTTTTAAATAATGATGATATACATTTCTAGCTGCTTCTGTATATACCATCATTTAAGGTTCTTTCGGAGAAAAGTACTTTCTGTGAAAATAATTCTAAATTTGTTACCTCAGGAACTTACCTAACAAGATTTATTTAGCAAAAATTCACTTTTATCCTCCTTCAAAGAATTAATATATTGTTTTTTTTATTTTATTGGAAATATGAACTGCTTGTCTGAGGAAAAAATATTTTAATATACTGTGTTTACACTTAATCTTCCAATTGTTAATAGTGGGAGAAGGGACTTTGTATTTTGATTTAATCAATCACAGGTTTAGACTTCCCTTCCATTTATTTTTAATTTGGGTCAATCAGCAACCAGAGAATTGATCCCACAGGCATTTCCCCTCTGGGTGGTGCCAGGCTAATTGAGGAATTGTGATTGGTTCCTAGGGGGTGATGTAGGAGAACTATTGGGTGAAGGGAATGGCCTATAAGTTGAGACGCTGCATGAAGGGGATGAGGGGGGTATTTCTGAGCCTGAGATTCAGAGACAGGCTCTGGGTTGCTAGGCTAGGTAATTCATTACTTTTTTTCTATATTTCCCTCTCCTATTATTTATCTTACTAAAATAAAACTATTAGAGCTACTAACAGTCTTGTGACTTAAGGGTTATTTTCTACAAACGGTGACCACAACATTTTTATAATTTAGTCAAACCCATTCTAATCATTAAAATAGCCAAGAATAGGCCGTCTTCTGGCCAAATACTATTTATTAGTGGTAATTTTGTTGAAAGGACGACATTACACATGGTGGAATCTGGTAAATCTACCCTTTGGGGTCACATTAAAATGCCTTTTTGAACAGCCTCAATTTTTCATAATTCTTGGGCAGAGGGAAATAGGATATATAAGAAGAATAAATTACTTTCTCTCCTTGAATACTCAGTCTCCTGCCTGACATGATGGCAAATAATTGAGTTAAGTGAGTATTTGACTTACTTTTGTGTAAAGTTAATATAAATTTGTATCCCTTTTTGACACCCCCAAAGCTTTTTGATTTTAAAAATCAAACATGAAGCTTTGTTAGATCCTCCCTTCTTTGTCTAGATATAAAAACTGGCAGGATGGAAACTTGCTCATTTATCTCTAAACCAGAATTTAGTTAAGTAATGAAGGCTGGACATTTGTTTTTTGGGGGGAGAAGTGTGCAACTGCTTGGTGGGTAGGAAAAGGGCCTCTTCCTGGGAGGAAGACTTACAAGTTTCAATAAGAAACCTCCTACATGATGTCTTAGGGATGGACTAGGTAATGGCTTCAAAATATTGGCTTGGGCTATAAGATATCAGCTCTTTAGGGCCTGCCAATCTCTCCTCCATAGCTGCTGGTGCTGCTCATCCTTGAGCCTTTTCTCTGGCTCACTCTTCTGGAAGCATTGATCCAGCTGCTCAAGCTTGCTTTGGCTCTCTGTTGGCTTCATCTCACTCCATTGAGAGTTCTATGGTATCTGTTCAGAATAGAGGACACTCATGTCTACTTAGATTGTAGTGAGTACTATATTTTCCTAGGTTGATATTTTTAAAGTAAAAATACATCCTTTAGAGAATTTATTTCATCATATTGTGTAGAGGTAATCCAATTTTTGGTGAGTAAATTTAAAATAAATATTTCATATTTAAGACAATAATCATTCATTCAGAAAATCAATTAATTAATCATTCAATCATCTCACTATGTTGGTTACTGCAGATAATAAGAGGAAAACCAAAATGTTGTTGCCCTCAAAGAGCATACTTTCCATTGATAGAAATAATATGTAGACACAAATAAATGAGATGAGAGGGACTAATAGAGTGGAAGGAAAAGAAACACATTTTATCATTTCCAGAGCTAAACTTTAAGAGAAAAAAAATGGATTCAAAGGGGAGAAAGAAAACATTCTAGCCAGGGGGGAATAGCCTATGCTTCATGGAGACATAAGAAGCATTGTACTTTGTGAACAACAGCACTTAGGAAACAAATATAATATAATTTGGGGGAGTCTCACACTCCTTAGATGGAGAAATGAGTGCTGAAGGCAGTGAGGAAAGGGTTGATGAAGATGGCTTCCCACACTACTCCCTCTGGGAGTCCCTGAATTACTTAAGGGAGATAAAATGGAGATCTCCCCTTGGTGAAGGCTTACCTCTAGATGTCCATGCCAGCCCTCAAAGGTGGCAGGGAAGTCCTCTCTACAAGGAAAGGTATGAGGGATCTCAATCCAGATATGCACTGCTTTGGGGCACTCACAAGCCTCCCCCTCATTTCTTCTTGAAAACTGGAAACAAGATGGAGTCTGCTAATGGGCTTACTCTTCAGAGGTAAATGAAGGAGATTGAATTCACTATCTGCTTGTTTGATTTAATTGTTGATTGGGGCAAGGGGTTGAGGTTAAAAGGGTTCTGTTTGCCCTAAATCTCTTTCAAAATAAAACTAATTACTGAAGTACAAGGTTTTCTCTTAGCCTAGGGAGAGGTAGGAAAAGGGTAGAGTGCTGCTCACCGATTAGAGTCCAGTATCTCAATAGTTCATGGAAATGTACGTCTTTGAAGAAATTAGGTTTCTTGACAGGAACCAACAATGCCTTAAACAGGAACCCTTGATATTAGGATTTGTGTCTGTGACCGAAATCTCCACAGGTGTCTTGAATAGTCCCAAGAAACAGCTACTCCTTCCACTCCTTCTGTGTCTCAGCCCTCAAGACCTCTTCCTCAGGAGAATTTCCCACAAGTCCTTGTTCAGTTCCCAACTGTTCTTGCCTCATGCAACTGTTGATCCTCAAAATTCCATTCACCCCCAATGGTTCTCTTTCCTACTCCTCATCATATAATATCCTGGTTTTGATTTTCCTGAGTCTTTTGCTAAAAACTCACGTTGCTTGTACACTGTCTTTTCCTTTTCTTATCCTATGTTCTATCCCACCAAAATAATAAATTCCTATTTTACTCTACCTAGGATTCTATCTACCTATGCTAAGAAAGTTATATAGGAAAGTATCGGGTAGGAGAGGATAAGATAAATTGCATTGCAATGTTGCAATTGGTGAACAATTTTTGTAACAGAAAACAGGTTTTCTTCAAATCCAGAGTAAATTCAATGTAACAATACACAACAGTTTTCCTTATTAATCATTCATTACTATATGCTAAGCTATATACTTTTCTATTCTAAATGTTAACCTAATCATGTTTACAAAATAATGTTAAATTAATTTTATTGTATATGATTATCTTTCTTATTTTTGTTAGTATCCCTATCCAAAATATAACAATATAGTATAGTTTTATCCTTATGCTGCCCCTAAGCTGTCTAGCTAAAAAACATAACTTTTCCCTAGTCCCTATCTGCTTCTTTCCCTATGCTATTATTTTAATGTGTTTAGTTACTACACTAATCTATAGGTTAGGGTCTTTGTTAAGAAGTTTTATCTACTTTTATGTACATATTTACATGATACATTTTTTCAAGGTTTTTCAGTCTTACATAGAGCTTTTAGCCCTACAAGGAAATGAAACATATCCTTGTCAGGTTAAAAAACTCTATAGACTTGGGAAGTATATACTTTTATACAATATATACATATATACATTTTGCACGTATGCAATCTTCAGACACTCGTTTATTTACATGAGGTCTATGTCTAGAAATCAGTTTTTATGTTGTGAAATGTCTAATGTATCCTGTTGTATGCACACACTTACCCTTTTCATTGCAAGGTGTCCTTTGTCTAACTAGTGGCCTGTAGGTTCTCTTCTTTCTTGAAGTTGTGTAGTGTTGTTTGCATTTTTAATGTGAGGTTAATTTGTGTTTTTTGTGTTTATGCTGCACTAGTCTTACATATACAGTTTCCCTTTTGTCTTTTTCCTTGGACTATCCTTTTATTGAAAGCTTTAAAGTTCTAATTGTCCATTTTTTCTAAGTTGATTAATTTCTTTTTTGTTTCTCTTTTGTTCTTTTTCTTCATCTGTGGTAATCATATTGTTGTCTGTCATCTATATGTTGACTGATGGGATCTTACCTATTTCATTGGAACTTAATATAAAGAGTGTAATGTGATGGGTTTGTGTGTGTGTGTTTTCTTCATCAATTTTGTGGGTTTTGATTTGATTCTAAGTTTTGAGTAGTTTGTGAGTGATCTGATTATTCTGTGTCTATGTTTGTCTTTTGCAATTTTATGTGAGAACAGTGGAACCATGAATCTTTGTTTGTAACTTTTACCGCTGACAGAGAAACAAATAGAACTTCATGTTGACCCAACCATTTTGGATCTGTTACTGCTTTTCTGTTGAAGTTCTTTATATATAGTGTGTCTCCAGGTTTTATATTGTGCAGTGAATAATCTAGTGGAACTCTTTGTTATAATATGCCCATTCCATGTCATTCTTTGAGTCTCTGTTGAATAGTCTAAATATATTTTTGGAGTTGGAAATCTCCTCCCAACATTGATACATAGGTAGGTTTTTGTGTTCTCCCATTCCAGATTGCATGACCATATAACATCTCAAATGGAGATTAGTATAAGTCTCCACTTGGCTTTGTCCTGAGATGAAACATTACTATTGGCAGAGCATCTATCCAGGATAGATGTGTTTCTGTACAGACTGTCAAAAAGTGTTTTTACATCTCTGTTGAATCTCTCAATCTGGCCTGTGCTTTCAGGATGGTATACAGTGTGATAATTTCCTTTTATCCCTAGGTTTTTATATGCTTCTTGGAGTATATGATGTATGAAGTGCTTTCCCTTGTCTGAATACAAAGATTGAGGGATCCCAAACCTGGGAATGATCTCTTTCAAAAGGATTTTTATCATGAAGGCTGCAGTGTTCTTCTTAGCTGGAAAAACTTCTGGCCATCTTGTCAAATGATATATTATGGCAAGACCATACTTAAACCCTTTGCCATTTGGCATGCATATGTAATGAAGTAAACTCTCAAAAGGAGTATATGCCAATGGTTGACATCCCACATCCTTGGTTTTGAAAACTCCTTGGTTGAACTGTAAAGAGATCTTGTATTTCTGACAAACTCTCATAGCACAAGAGGAAATTCCAGGAACTATCTAAAATTATTTTATAGAGTCAATGATTGCTTGTGTGCCATAATGCTTTTGTTCATGAATAGCATTGCACACATGGTAATACAAGGCTTTTGGTGAGATGGGACTATCTCTCTCAGAGAACCATATGCCTCTCAGTTGTTTTGCTCTAAGTTTTTCTTTCCAGTACTGAATTTCCCTTTTGTTATAGGCTTGTTTTAAATTGTCCTACTCAATTAAGGAGAAATACAGAACATGGATTGGACCAAACTGAGCTCCATATATTTGCTGTTATATCTGCCCTATGGTTCCCTAAGGAAATGTGATCTTTCCCCATCGAGTGACCCTTGCAATGTATGACTGCAACTTCTCTAGGTAACTGCACTGTTTCCAAAAGCTATAAGATGGTGTTTCCATAAGTAATCTATTTCCCTGCTGATGTTAAAAATCCTCCATGCTTCCAAATCTGTCCTGTAGCATGTAAAATGTTGAATGCATATTTTGAATCAGTATAAACATTGATTCTTTTGCCTTTACGCATCTATAGAGATTTTGTCAGAGCAAGCAACTCTATTTCTTGGGCACTGATTTTTTTTGGCAAGGATGCATACCACAATGTGTTTTTTTTGTGTTACTACAAATGCTCCTGTGAACCTTTCTCCATTATGTATAGAGGAAGATCCATCAGTATAAAGTTCTAAATCTGCTTCAGGCAATGGGGTATCTTTTAAATCTTCTCTTATATTTTGTACTAGATCTAATGTATCCTGGCAATTGTGTATGGGTTCTCCTGACACTGGTACATCTAGAAGTAAAGTAGCTTGATTAAGAATTTGGCAGCACTTTAAGGTGATGTTCTCATTGATCAGTAGTATAATTTCATATTGGGATAGCCTTTGTGAAGTGAAGGCTTGCTGATTTTTGTTTTTTTTAACATAGTTTCTTGTGGTGTGCTGAATATGCAGTCAATTTGCATCCCAGAAGCAGTTCAGATGACTTCTTGATCATGAGAGTGATGGCTACTATTGCAGGAAGACAATGGCTTATTCCTTAGGCAACTACATCTAATTGGGCACTGTAATAAGCCATGGGTCTATATCCATCTCCTAAGGTTTGCATTAACACTCCAGATGCTACTCCTTTGTCTTCATGAACAAAGAGATGGAATTCTTTTGAAGTCTTTCCTACTTCCCATCATTACAATGGGTATGACAGCTTCAAGGGCCTCTGAGTTGGGGTGTGAGGGATACATTTTGGGCTTATAGGAGGGTTTGTGCCACCTAAGAACTACACAGACAGCTTCTTAGAGAAGTGACAAAGTTTAATGGGTTGGGGTCTAAATGACGTAGTTAAAGGGATTGGGTTAACTTCATACAGAAACAATAAGTAATGATTCACAAAATAGACATAATAAATGAACTACTTCAGTGATTCTCAAGATATGTCAATGGGTGACTCCCTAGTGCACTAGCAAAGGTCTAATTTCTCAGATATACAAAGAACTTAATCAAATTTATAATTAATCAAATCATTCCCTAATTGACAAATGGTCAAAGGACATGAATAGATAGTTTTCAGATGAACAAATCAAAACTTTCAACGATCACATGAAAAAAGTGTGCTAAATCCCTCCTTATTAGAGAAATGAAAATCAAATCAACTCTGAGGTACCACCTCACACCTAGCAGATTGGCCAATATGACAATAAAGGAAAATAATAAATGTTGAAGGGGATGTGGCAAAATTGGGATGATAATACTCTACTGGTGGAGCTGTGAATTGATCCAACTATTTTGGAAGACAATTTGGAATTATTCTCAAAGGGCTTTTAAAGAATATATATCCTTTGATATATCCTTTGATCCAGCAATACCACTTCTAGGTTTGTACCCTAAAGAGATAAATGAATAATTTTTGTACAAAAATATTTACAGCTATGCTCTCTGTGGTGGCAAAAACAATTAGAAAATGAGGGGGTGAATCGATTGGGGAATAGCTGAAGAAATTGTAGTATATAATAATGATGGAATACTATTGTGCTCTAAAGGATGATGAACTGTAGGATTTATATATAAATTGGAAGAACCTCCAGGAACTGATGCAGAGTGAAATGAGCAAAACCAAGAGAACTTTATACACAGAAAGTGAAACATTGTGGAACAATTCAATGTAATGTACTTTGCTTCTACAAGATGATCCCAAGGAATTTATGAGAAAGAATGCTATCCACATTGATAGAAAGAACTGTGGGAGTAGAAACACAGAAGAAAAGCAAATGACTTATTTGTTTATATGGATATATGATTGGGTGTTTTGGTTTTAAAAATTTTCTCTATTGCAAAAATGAATAATATAGAAATAGGTATGTGATAAAATTTGGTCAACCCAGTGGAAGTGCTTAATTGGTCTGGAAGGGGGGAGGAAAGAGAGGAGAGATAGAAATCATGTAAACATGAAAAATATTTAATAAAAATAAAAAAATAAAATAAATAAAATAAATAAAACAAAAAACCAACAACAACAACAAAAATATATGAAGACAAATGATATGATCAGAAGAAGAAAGTGACATTTTCCAAAGAGATGATATAGAAAGTCCAGAAAAGTTTTTACAAATCTGAATAATAAAATTCAAAGTTCCCAATTTATTTAAAAAAAATTCATGTTCCTTATTTTATAAAAATTGTCTCCCCAAAATGCAATAAGTAGGAAGACTTATTACTTCTAAGTTCTATTCTAATTGTTTTGTGTTCTTCCTCTTGAACCAGAAAATTCCTTTCATTCTTAATCTTCATTGATTATTGATTCATTTTTCACTACTTCCCAACAAAGTTTGTCTTCTATGAGCTTTGAAAAATGGATCAGATTAAGTATTTGATTTGCTTTTCTGCACTCTGCTCCTTTGTACTGAGTCCCAGTCTGTGTTTCCTTCATTGTTTGTTAGTCCTGCACCCCTTATATCCCTACTTTTTATAAATGTCTTCTTTTTCCAAGAAAGCCATTCTTATGTTGCTTTATAGATATTATACTCTGAATCTTTATATTAATGCTAGATGGAGAACTACTTGAGGGTAGAGGGCTTATGTCCTAATTATTTTTTTTCCTGCAACATCTAGTGGAATGCTGAAAGTAGAATGGAATATCAGTAAATGTTCTTTTACTAAATTTCTGTCATAACATTACTTTCCTTAAAATATGATACCATTAAACTTTCTCCAGGATTGTTATAATCTCATAGTGACTGAATAGTGTCTGATCAAATCTCTAAAATACTAAAAATTTCTTGACTATTTCCATGTAAAACCACTGACTTGATTTCTCCTGAATTCTTGTGTATCAGTACCTGTTGGCCAAAATAAGAGCCTCGTTTGTTGTGGATAAAATTTCAGATCTAAATGAGATTGATGGGAACATGTGTAAAGGGAATTTTATCTAGGGATCTAGTGATCTAGGGAAAACAAAAATCCTTTCATCAAATTCTACTTTGGATATGAATTTTGTGGAGATTCTAAAGCCATTTCATTCAGCATTATCTAATTTGTTGACTAACTGTTCCCAAACTCACAGGTGTTCTGTTTTGTCTTTTCAACTATTTTCTACTTGTAAATCAATCCAATCTCTTTTAACACTAATGCCATCAATTTTAATAGTTTTCACAGAACCTCTTTTCCTTCCAACTTTTAAATGATATTTGTCAGCATTTAATAGCTAGAGCCCATTATGTTTTGCGTGTCTTTTAATAGCTACTTTTAGTGGTTTTTTCACCAAAACAACTTTTTATTTGTTCATCTTATTTCTACTTTAATTCTCCTGTTAACCACCTCTTATTTTGCTCATCAATTCAATTGAAAAGACATTTTATGTTCCTATTAGTTGAAAAATGAGTACTTTATTGGTTACTGGGGATACAAAGAAAGAGAAAAATAATAGCTGCTTCCAAGGATCTTGCATTCTACATCATATGTAATGGTGTAAATCTTAGAGGCACAAAAGATTCTGGACTTCTAGACAAGGATTGAGTTTGAATTTTGCCTTCAACATTAAACCTTTCTGTTTCCCAATTTGTAAAATGGGACATGATTCACAGAGTTGTTGTAAGAACTAAATTAATTTGTACAAGTTACATATCTGTTTTCTCTGCAAAAAGGGAGGAAAGAAGATTCCCCAAAGCACCAGGATCTATTATCATAATCTGGGAGTTAAAAATTTTGTAATATTGCCACTCTATAAAGATACATCCATGGAATATTTTTACATTTTGATATATAAAAAAGTCATTGGTACTGTTGCCTTCATTTTCTTCATGATCATTTTACTCTACCACTAATTCATGTGTAGAAAAGAGGGTCTAAATTCCTAGCTGTGTGACCCTGGGCAAGTTACTTAACCTCTAATGCCTAGCCCTTACTGCTCTTCTGCTTTAAGACCAATACACAGTGTTGATTCTGAAACAGAAGGTAAGGGTTTTTAAAAAAAAAAGAAAAGAGAATCTATTGGATAGGTACTGTCTAGTTTGTCAATGACCCATCCATTTATCGCAGGGGTAAGGTTATGGATAAGATGGGTTTGTCAGGTTATGGATATTTTCTATTTTCCTTTTGCATTTGAAAATCCTAATTATTGTTCAATAAGAGAAAATTTACTTCAGTTTTAATTCAAGGAATCACCCAAAGAGATTAGAGTTTTGAAGGATAAAGGAAAATAAAAGTGAGCATTGCTTCAAGTGACTACTCCAACTTCTAGTCACTCTTCTGTCATTGATTATCTGTATCATCCACCTTCCATCATTTTTGATGCAGTCATCTGTCCATTCATCCAGTCACTCATGCATTTATTTATTTAGCATTTACATTGAACAAGTACTATGATTGGTAAAGGGGATATGAAACCAAAACCAAAGCTAATCCTAAACTCTAGGGGTTTACATTCCATTTGCTATATATATACACATACCAATTTCTGACAGGATAGTAATATTTAAGGAAGCAGATTTCAATTGATCTAATCCTTAAAGGAACCAGAGGTAAGAAACCAAGCATAGGGAATATAAACAAAGTCAGAGAGAGAGGAGATGGAATGGATCGAAGAAACAGTAGCAAATAGGCCAGGTGATAATTTTTTTAAAAATGAGATTTAATAAGATCACAAAAGAGAGAATGTGGAGAGAAAATTAAACAATGTCAGGAACAGATCCCTTGAGCCTATTGATTCTTAGATGTTGGAACAAAGCAAACAGACCAAGAAGGAATATACAAACTGGTGAGAGAAGAAAGAAAGCCCTAAAAACCCAGCAATCACATGTCTAAGAGGAGTAGATGGTGAACAATATCATAGATGAAGAATACTTGCTGTCAGGATTGCAGGACTTCAATTTCAGCTAATTAAGTCCTTTTCTCCTTTAAGAAGCATTTCAAGCACCACCATCTTCATGAAGTCTTCTTCTTGGATCCGGTTAAATTTAAAATTAGTTACTCTACTAAAAGTAAGTACTATAATTTATGAGGTTTATTAAAGATTTAGAAATAAAGAAAATACAAAGCACGTGCAACCTACATCTTGCCTGCTAGGTAGAGAGCCACATGAGCTAGAAGCAGAAGCCAAGAGAGAGCCAGTAGGCAGTACAGTCAGTTTAAATACCCATTTTGTTGTCTGCCCAGGTGAGGACCTCATGTGAGATTTTAGGGAATTCTGGGAACTACCAAGGACTTCTGGGAATTGAAGTCCTGGGTTCAAATCTCCATTTTTACAATCCTCTCAATTGTTAGGATATTCCCTCACATATTTTGCATTTAAACAACTTTGTATCTATTTTATATTTATGCTGTATATGAAATTATATGCAATTTAATGTACTTTTCTCCCAACTAGAACATAAATTTATTGTTAGGGATTCTTTTTGAACACATCTGCTCAAGATTTAGCTCAACATCTGTCAATAGTATGCATTGAACGGATATTAACTGATTTACTGATGGTTACTACCGACATTAATGGATAATTCAATTAATGTTTTAGGGTCTTAGTTTCCTCATCTGTGAAATGAAAGAGACAAACTACTAAGCCTCTGAGGTGCATCCTAGATTTACTTCTAGTTTATCTTTTAATTCTATATAAACTACTATATTCAACTATTCCCTTTTTATCTGTTCCTTCTTTACTTCCTTCAGACATTCCCAAGTCTCTTACAATTCTTACAAAACAAAAGAAAACCCCTTCACTGGACCCCTTCATCTTCTCAAGCTGTCATTGTCCTTCTCTTCTTCTATCAGACTTATTGAAGAAACTTCCTACAATTGCTCACCTATGTCTGAATTTCCTGTCATTCCTCAACCCTTTACAATTTGGATTCTGAATCAGTCACTTAACTGAAACTGCTTTCACCAAAGTTGCCAATAATATCTTGATTGTTAATTCTATTTTTTATTTTTTCCCTTCTCAGTCGACCTTCTCCATCTATCTGTTACATTTGATACTGTTGACTACTCTCTCCTGTATATTCTTATCTCTGGCTTTTCCTGATACTACACCACCTGGTTCTCCTATCTTTCTTATTCCTTCTTCTCACTTAATCTCTTTCTTATTTATATCATTTCCCCTAAAGTGGAAATTCGGCAATTTTTTTATAGCCTCAACTCAAACTCAATGTGCCCAAAATTTAACTCATTATCTTCCAAATTTCATTCATTCCAAACATTCCTATTTGTGTATAAAGCACCAGAACCCTTCTATATTTCTAGGTTTATCATCTCAGCATTATCTTTGAATTCTAACTCTCCCTCACTCCATATGTCCAATCGACTGATGAATCTTTCCATTTCAAACTCTACAATATATCTTAAATACAACATCTCTCACTAGTCCCACAGCTACCAGAATCATTAAGGCCCTCATAACCACTGTCTTAGATAATTGCAATAGCTCCCTAATTGGTCTCCCAGTCTCAAATCTTTTACTATTCTAGACCATTATATACACTTCTAAAAATAATTTTTCTTATGCATAGATCTAAATATGTAACTCTTATTCAATCATTTTCAATCTTTTCCTATTGTTTGTACAATTAAACAAAAACTGAACTCTTTAGTTTTAAAATTCCTATTGAAACTAGCCAAATTAGCATTATAATAATAAAAATAACAAAAAATAATAATAATTTTGTTGTTCTGTTGTTTCAGCTGTATCTGATTTTTCATTAAACCATTTGGAATTCTCTTCACAAAGATACGGGGATGGTTTATTGTTTCCTCTTCCAGCTCATTTTACAGATGAGGAAACTGAGGCAACCTGGGTTAAGTGACTTGCCTAGAGTCACACAGCTATAAAATGATTGAATTTAGATTTGAACTCAGGAGGATGATTTTTCCTGACTCCAGTACCACCACTCTTATCAACTTCATCACATAGTCGACTTCAATAATAATACTAATAATGGTTAGTATTAAAATATGCTTTAAGGTTTACAGATGCTTTATAAATATCTCATTTTATCCTCATAACACCTTAGGAGATAGGTGCAATTATCATCTCCATTTTATAGATGAAGAAACTGAAACTGAAAGAGGTTACATGATTTGTCCAAGGTCTCAGAGTTTGTAGTAAGTATGTGTCTAAGACAGAATTTGAACTAGAGTCTTCCTGATTCCAGCTAAACCATTCATTGCAAAACTCTACTTAGCTTCATCTCTCTTCCCTCCTTAAGACATTCCATTTTCCATCTCATTGCCATTAAGTTGGACGTCCCACATGCCTGGAATGTATTTCTCCCATAACCTGCCTCAAAGAGTCTCTTTCTTTCTGTAAGATAGAAATCAAGAATCATTTTCTGCCTTTCTTCATCCCCTTCACTGCTAGTGCCCTCCCTCCCCAACTTCCTCATATTTCACTCCATTTTTATCTGTAAGTATTCCTGTAATATTTATGCTGTATGCACTTACAAATATACTTGTCATCTTCCTTAGAAGAATGTAAATTCCCTTTGAGTAAGGATTGGTTAATTCTTTGTATTTCTATTTCTAGCACATTGACACAGTGCTTCACACCTAGAAGTCACTTGTCAAAATACTTTTTAATTGATTAATTCACCTATGAAAGCATGATCCTGATGACAACCACAGAGTGAAATAACTAATAGTAATTTAAGTTGAATAATGAAGATGGAAACCAAATTGCAAGAAACTGAGAACAGGCTGGGATGTGAGAAAGTAGAGGTAAGAGTAAAGGCAACTTTTTCTAGGAGTTTGGCTATGAAAGGCAGGGGAGATCAAAGAGGATAGCTTGAGTGAATGGTCAGATGAAGTGAAAAGATTTTTGTTCTATTTTGTTTCATTTTAGTCCTCAGATATGGAGAGTTAGCCTCTAGAAAACACCTCTCCCTCAACTTTTCTGATTTGTATTTTTGTTACTGAGTATGTAACTAATTTTTATAATCAGATAGGTGTATCCAGGCTTAGAGGAGATTGTTGACACTTTGAGAGGTTTAGAGGTCCTTGGTCCATGGCTTACTGCCAGTCAAGAAGTCCAACAGCAACTCCTCTAATGATCTTGCAGAAGATAACCAGGAAAAAAAGTGGATGGACCCAAACCCTAGCTTAATTAACCAGAGGTCATGGCCTTAGGGAGGCAGTAGGGCCACAAGACAAAGTGGAAAAGGCCTAAGGAGCCACCGTGCAAACTGCTCAATACTTATATGAGAGTTAAGTATCAGCCTTCCAGGAAATTATAATTATAAATTGCTACTAAATCCCATCTTAAGTTGTTCTATCAATGCTCGCTGTGTACATTTTAGCATTTCTTTTGTGGGAAGGAAATAAATAAGTTCTCAAACTGGATTGCTACAATGTGTTAAATCCCTTTTCATTCCTCTCCACCTAGACGAACCTAGACATGAGCCAAACAGAACCTAAGCAATGAGCCCATTTTGTGCTAGGGAATTGGAATAGGGGTTTTAATAAGCAGAAAATGGAGCTTAGTTTTTCTCCTCACCCACTTCATTAGAGGTCAGACTCCTCAAGGTCTGCAGACTCTATATGTGGAAGTACTGCGGAGGGACCTCTTAGTGAAGAAGACTTTTGAGTATAGTCCTATATATTCTAGCAGCATGTACTTATCATTAAATATGTCACCATTAGGCTGTATGTCTTCGGGGAAATAAAAAAAGTTAATCAAAAAAATTGAGATCCCAGTTAAATTGGAAGCCTTGTATTTGGCAAGGAGAAATTCCATCTTTTCCATTCAGACTGGAACAAACAAAGAAAAGGTGGAGAAGGTCATTTAATAAAGTCAGAGTAGAGTTATACTGGTGGTCTGCCTAGTAAAGAAGGAAGCAGCAGCAGCAGTGCTGTAGTGCAACTTTACTGCTTTCTTTGGGAGGAAAAAAGAGCTCTTTTTTTGTGCTGTATGTTTAATACATAGTAAAAGCAGTTGAGCCAATTTATTTCAGTCAAACATCCATATGGATAGAGGAGCATGAAAAATTCAACCTTGTCTTTCAGCTCACTGAATTTCACATAAGAAAAATCTCAGAAGTTCCTGTTTCATATCCAGGAGTCCAAGAGATTAGAACATGTCTAGAGAAAGGGGTCAGGTTTAGATCTTAGTGATTTATGCCATTTAAGTTATTAATATAGACAGGCTTAATTGTTGAGGAGTCATTGAGCCAGCAATAATTTTAAGCAATTAAACAGTGAAGTTTATATCAAATTCCAGCTTATTTGGGGGAAATGCAGTGTCTTATGTAAAAAACAAACAAATAAACAAACCTCCTTTAATAAATCTTTAATAATATTTTGCTAAAAGAAATAATGACCTTGAGGAATTCCATGTGAACTGGAATGGCCTCCAGGAATTGATGCAGAGTGAGAGGAGCAGAACCAGGAGAACATTGTACACAGAGACTGATGCACTGTGGCACAAATGGAATGCCATGGACTTCTCTACTAGCAGCAATGCAATGACCCAGGACAATTCTGAAGGACTTATGAAAAAGATTACGCTATCCACATTCAGAGGAAGAACTTTGAGAGTAGAAACACAGAAGAAAAAAAATTTGCTTGATCACATGGTTCAATGGGGATAAGACTGGAGATGGAGACTCTAAATGATCACACTTTTGCAAATATTAATAATATGGAAATAGTTCTTTATAAAGGATATATGTAAAAACAAATTGATTTGCTCATTGACTATGGGAGGGGGTAGGAGAGGGAAAGAACATGAATCAGGTAACCATGGAAAAATATTCTAAATTAATTAAAGAAATTAAAAAATCTTTAATAAAGCAGATTTTTCATGTCAAGAAAAATAATGGCTATATAACTTATTAAAAAGAATCATAGATTTAAAGCTAAAGGACTTTAGTTATTGAAGAATTCAATCCTCATTCTAGAGATGGTACAGTTTTAAACTTATACCTTCCTTACACCCCTTAACCACATACCCAGTATCCAAATGGAAAATTGAGGAATCTTTGGAGCTGTTTGGTATCCTAGTCAAAAAACCTGTGTTTTGCTAATGTGTGCTCTTTCTGATTGAGTTTTGGTAAATCTAGATAAATGAGTGACTGACAAGGATAGTTTGTATAGCTCAGAAACTTTCTGATAAGCTTACTAAATGTCTCCTTTAAAGAGAATCCCTGTTCATATTAACAGGTAAGACTTTCTAAATGTCTTTTTAAGAGTACTTGTTAATAGAAAGTTCTTGTACATCCAATGTTTGAATAGAGAAGAGGATAAGATTTTTCCATTTGATGATGAACAAATAGTAAATTAAAAAAAAGAAAACAAACATGACAAAAAATATTTTTTATGGTATATGTATTCTTGAATGGAACAAAGTCTGTAGTCCAGAGGTGTATAATCACAAACACTCAGGAATTTTTTCCCCATTTATTGGTGAGTTTTTGTCTTGGGCCACCATTTTATGCAGAAAACAGACTGTTCTCCCTTCACTCCTAAAGCCACTTCCTACACTCCAAATCTTCCATCTCCAGTCCAGAAGCTTCTAATCTGTTGCTCTCTCTTTAAACTGGGGAGGGTCAAGCTTAGACAGCTATTTATGAAGAGTTCAAACCATGTTCATTTCACTCCCAGCTCCATTTCTCACTCTCTAAATATTTTCACCTTTTCCCTACTAGACTTACTCTCCACTCCCTCACCCACCCTCTGTGTAATTAGAAATCTATTATCCTAAAAAATGACATTTCCCAGGAGCCCACTGACTTCCTGTCATTATGTGCTTCCTGGAGACAGGCGAAATATTGGGTGGGGTTTCTGGTCTTGATCTCTTTGTTTCCTAGGTCTCAACTGTGGTAGTAAGTGGGTTTTTTTTAATAGGTTGATTAGCCATGGTGCGTGGTCTTTATTTTGTTACTTTTTACTCCTTTATTTCTAGTGATCATTAATAAATCTCATAAAATACAATAGTTTAAATTATTGCATATTAATTTTAAGTTTTATACCTCCCACCCCCCTCAACTGGTCCTCAGACTCTAACATGTCCATTACATGCTATCTTCTGTCACTAAAGGGAGAATTATTTTTCCTCATACATCTAATCCTAGTATTTAAATAGAGTCTGGCATATAGCAAGTAATTAATATATATTTGATCTACCTTCCTATCTAAATTTCTATCTATCTCTATCTCTCTGTCAATGTATTGGTCTATCTATCTATCAAACAATATATTTATCATACTGTATGCTTCCACAACAGTGGGCCTAGAATTTTTTTTCTAAATTATGGCTTTGCTTTCATATATGAGTATTTGTTATTTTTTAAAAGTTTCTTTGCTTTATTTTTAAGTAAACACCAAATCTAACATGTAAATGTTAAGAGTGACTGGTTCTGAAAACATAATATACCATGAGGATGCATTACACTGTGTGTGGCTGGTTACATTAATATAAATGTATCACTTAAGACTTTAGAGTTAACAGGGCAAATGGGGAAAATATTTTTTCCTCAAACAAGACCATGTTTTAGAATCCTGACAAAAACTGAATATAATCATACAATGGTAGTCTATCTCTGATAACCTTGTACTACCTAGAAGAAAGCAAGTTAGAGTGATGACATCAACCCAGAAATTGAATAGATTTTGTAATGCCCTATGCGGTAAATTCAACTGTTGAGTATATTCCTTGATATAGAATAGCAGAGACATTACTATTACATTTTGGGAGTGAATACTACACACACATACAAATGTAAAAGATAATTGAAAGATAGACAGAATCTTAGTAACTTTGGAAATCTGGGGGATGTAGTACATAGGATGACCCTTTGATGAAAATATCTAAGGCATGGCAATAAAAATGCAATATTTTCATGAGAGTGGGATACAATGGTCTGTCAGGAAAAGCAACTTGTCAAAAACCATGTTCATTTCCATTTTATGGATGAGCTAATTGATTAATTTGCTTTGATATATTTATAGAAAAATATGCTATTGTTACAGAGAAATTTAAATTAAAAACTGAGAAGTCTATCCTAACTGCAACAGAGAGCCACTGCATATTTTAAAATCAAGAAGAATCATAGGAAAGGGTGTATTTTAGAAAAATTATATAGATATCTGTTTAGGAGAATGATGGGATAAATGAAGGAATGAATGTAGAGAAAACAATTAGGAGGCTAATATGAAAGACCTATTAAAAGATGATGAAGACTTGAATTGAGGTCGAAGTCATGTAAGAAGAAACAAAAATATTTGTGAGAGATATGGGAAGTATAACAGACAATATTAGGCAACTCATTGGATGTGCTGGGGAAGGAAAGAGGAGAGGAACTCAGAAATTGACAACCTTAGTGACTAAAAGTATGTTGGTTCTCCCAAAAAATTTAGGGGAATTAGGAAGACATCTTTAAAGTGAAGACAAGAGCGTTCTTTTGGCCATATTGAATTTTAAATGCCGATGGTGCATCCCGGATCTTATGAGAAAAGAGTTCAACAGAGGTAAGAAATTCATGTTATATAATACATATCACAGACAAACAGAAAGGACCTGGGTTTGTTTCCTTATTCTGCTTATTATTAGTGTGACTTTAACTTTGATGAGCCTCATCCTCATATGTGCTGGACTATATTATTTCTAAGGTTCATCTGAGCTCTAAATCTTAAGATGATAGGCTATTTCATTATATTCTGACCCATAGAAGTTGAATTCAATTGAAACTGTAGAATAGATTATATTAGGTCCACACCCACTTAATGAGGAAGACTGACCCTTCTGGTCAAACAAGACAGATATTTCAGTCAAGTACCATGAAGTTATTTTGCTTTTCTTCCTACCCCACATTGTGCAAAAATAGATACAGTTGTGCAATTAACCTGTGTTTGCCCTTATATTCAAATTCTTCTGCATATATATATTTTCTGTCCAGAAACCCCATGCAGCATCACAAAAAATAATGTCAAGGACAAGGAAAAATAAATGGAAACAATAATGTTTTTACCAAAGGGATATAAAAATCAAAAAACCTTCAGACCTTTTATTATGCTAAGGCACACGATCTAGGGATGTCTAAAAGCCAGGATGTAATTTTATTGCTCAATAAATATGGGGCCAATAAGCTAATATTTAAACTTTGGCACTTTCAGAACTCTTTTATGAGCGGTTATAACAAATTCACAAATCAACAGTAATATTAGAGCTCTTGTCATCTCTCTGTGAGGGAAAGCAAACAACTAAATGGTAGTGAGGCTTTTAATTTTCAATCATGCATCTGGATGAAAACTCTACAGGTCTTGTGAAAGACATGATAACAAAAAAGAAAGAAACAGTCTTGGGGGTGAGGAGGCTGTGTCACTCTTTTAGGGCTACCCATGTCTCCTTTAAGTCCTGATATAGAGGCTTAGAGAAAATAAAACCCACAGATCAGTCTCAGGCCATAAGTCACAGACATAAATTCATCATTTAGGGCTGAGCCCTCTGTTACTATTTGAAAGAGAGACTGGCTTCAGGCAACCAGTCAAGGCTAACTACAAAGCAGTTCAAAGGAAAATGGAAGAGAAATAAAAAGAACTTTCATAAATAGAGCACCAGGTTCATGAAAGAGTAAGGAAGGCGTTCTCTTTCCCTCCCTCCCTCCTCGTAGATACTGGTTTCTTCGATGCTGCCTACAGACATGCATAGGAATAAACTCTTTGATCCAGTTTAGCCATGTATCTAAAGCAGTTACCTTTTCCTCATCTTTTAAGATGCTGACTTTAACCAACCTTCCCCTCAAGTTATCTTCAGGTTATAATTAGCTAAATCCACCTGGATTCTCCTTGCTTTTTACAGGTAAACTTCTGGAGAAAGCCATCTATATGTACTGCCTGCATTCCTTTTTCTCCCTTTTCAAGCCCTAAGAGTCTGACTTCAATCCATATTACCCAACTAATATTGTTCCCTCCAAAGTTGCACATTATCTCAGTTGTAAAATTCAGTGACCCATTCTCAGTTCCCACCCTTCTGGACCTCTGTGGTAGGAGAATATCTGCTAAGATTGCTGCCTCATAGATTAGGTAGTTTTCCCTAAAAGGTAGTGACATTATTCTCAAGATGTCCATAATTTGAAGATAAAAAGAAAGACAGAAAAGAAGTGCCTGCCTTTTAGTTTTGTACATCCACTGACTTCTCTGTAGCTAATGAGGTGGGCATCTTTGTCATCTCGTAGCACATAAAACAGAGCAAAAAGTCATAAGCATGTGGTCAGTAGTAGACAACTGGCCTTCCCCCAAAAGGCTTCTTCATGCTGTCAAGGAACCAAGAATGATAATATTGTGCATTGAATTTGTTTGGCTTTTTCGTCCTTTGAGGACTAGATTCTTTCAAGGCTCAACTCAAAAGCTATCTCATAAAACAGGCCATTCCTGATTCTAACAAGAGCTGATTCCTTCCCCTGCCCAGAATTATATTGTATTTATGAAAAATGGGAAGTGACCAGGGTAAGCTAAGTCCTCATGAGCATGTACAGGATTCTTTAGCTGATGCTATTCCACAGATGGGCTTTGAATTATACCAGTCATTCACTGCTCTGACTGAGCAGCAAAGAGCTATATTTAGATTGATTAAAGGGACAAAACTGGTATGCATACAAAAGGAACTGCCCCATCCCAAACCAAACGTTTTTCCTGCCTGGTTGCATTCAATTGGTGAGAAAGCGATGGGACTTTAGATAGGAAAGTCCCTGGGGTGGTCTCTAACCTAGATGCAGTGAAGACTGTGAGCTCCTGACCTCCTCGCCTCTGTGCAGTATGGGACTCCCTCTTGTTTGTATCTTCATTCCCAAAGAGCAGAGAGTCTTTATGAGACTAAACATTGGAGTATCAGAGGTTCATGAAAGGGGGCCAAGCCAGAGTTTATCCATGATTGAGCCTGGGGAGGAGGGACCTCTTTGATCTGGGGCAACAGTCAATCTATGATAGCTAAGAATTTGTAGCGAAGCAGGAAAACCACTCACTTAGAGGTTCCTACATTTAGAAATAAACTTCTTGGAGTAATTTAAACCAGGGATCAAGGCAACAGAGGTAGAAAGGTGCTTCTGGTGTTAGGGAAATGCTTTCTGTTTCTGTTCTTGATCCATATTCTCTGTAAACAGCCCTTTAAAAAGCATGACAGGACTTCCGGTCAAGATGGCAGCTAAGAGAAAGCTAAAGTTCAGATCTCCAGAAACCCTTCCTTACCGATCTCAAACTATATGATCCTAGGGCATTGAAATTCAAAACAAACAACAGCATAGACCCTGGGAACCCTCCTCCTGGACCTGGATCAAAAGATATGGCACCCCAAAATCCAGAACCTGAGATCACTCGGACCTAAGTGGTAGGCAGAAGGAAGGTCCCAGGACCCATCCCCCCAACCCAGAGCTCTGAGTCCAAGGCAGCAGCGGGAACCTCGGAGCCTACAAAATGATGTCAGGGCAAGCTATTCTGAAGGCCGCATCCTGAAAATAACTTGACCCAGTCGTGGGGCACACAACACAGACGGCAGGGAAACAGTGAGAGATGTGGGGAGCATGTAGCCCCCTGGCTGGATCCTTCCATCTGAGTCTCAGGGAAGGTCCTTGCTTCAGGGCATACTCAGTCCAACCCAGCTGAGGTTAATCCTATCAGGAGCCCTCAAAGTTCTGGGAAGCCACGGCCCCTCACCCCTCAGAGTGCAGGGTCTTCTGAGACAACAGTAAACCTCAGGGCCTGCAAAAGGACCTCAGATCCAGCTCTATTGAAGGTCGCTTCCTGAAAACAACCTGACCCAGTCATGGGGCACTCAGACAGCAGGGAAACAGAGAAAGATGGAGGTGAACCTGAACTCCCCTGGCTGGATCCTTCCATCTGAGTCTCACAGAAGGTCCCTGCTTCAGAGCATACTCAGCCCAACCCAGCTGAACTTAATCCTATCAGGAGCCCTTGGAGCTCCGGGAAGCCGCAGCCCCTACCCCCTCAGAGTGCAGACTCTTTTGACCTGCTTCTGGCCCGCAAAGGCACTGAGATATCTGGTGGAGAGTGCCTAGCCAGACTTAGAGCATGGAAGTAAGGCAATGGAGAAGCACAGGAGGGAAATGAGGAGGACAGTAACAGCAAAACACCAGCAATTCCTGACTTCCCCGGGAAGACAGAACAACAACTGCATAGAACGGACAATTTGCCTAGGGCTAAAGCCTCTGAACAACCAGACAGAGATAAGAAAAGTTAGTCCTCCCCACTCAGAAAAAGATGGCAAACAGCACAGAAAAGCCTCAAAACACCAAGAAAACCAAGAAGAAGGGGGTGACTTTGGACACATTTTATGGAGCAAAAATACAAAATTCAGAGGAGATAGAAGAAGAAACACAAGCAAATGCTCTGAAACCTTCCAAAGGAAATGGAAACTCTCCACAAACCCATGAAGAACTTGAATTGGAAATTATCAAAAAGATGGAAGTCTTCTGGGAGGAAAAGTGGGAAATAATGCAAAAGAAATTCACGCATCTACAAAACCGGTTTGACCAAACTGAAAGGGAAAACCAGGCTTTAAAGGTCAGAATCAGGCAACTGGAAGACAATGAGCATGTAAAAGAGCAAGAATTAATAAAGCAAAGCCAAAAGACCAAGAAATTAGAAGAGAACACAAAATATCTCACTGACAAGGTCATAGACTTGGAAAATGGAGGGAGAAGAGACAATTTAAGAATCATTAGACTACCAGAAAAGCCAGAAATAAACAGCAAACTTGATATTGACATCACAAAATGTAAAATAAATAATTTAGACTACATCAAATTAAAAAGCTTTTGTACAAACAAAACCAATATAACTAAATCAGAAGGAAAGCAAAAAATTGGGAAGCAATCTTCATAAAAACCTCTGACAAAGGTTTAATAATTCAAATATACAAAGAACTAAATCAATTGTACAAAAAATCAAGCCATTCTCCAATTGATAAATGGGCAAGGGACATGAACAGGCAGTTCTCAGCCAAAGAAATCAAAATGATTAACAAGCACATGAAAAAGTGCTCTACATCCCTTATAATCAGAGAGATGCAAATCAAAACAACTCTGAGGTATCACCTCACACCTAGCAGATTGGCTCACATGACAGCTATGGAAAGTAATGAATGCTGGAGGGGATGTGGCAAAGTAGGGACACTAATTCATTGCTGGTGGAGTTGTGAATTGATCCAACCATTCTGGAGGGCAATTTGGAACTATGCCCAGAGTGCATTAAAATACTGTCTGCCCTTTGATCTAGCCATAGCACTGCTAGATTTGTACCCCAAAGAAATGATAGGGAAAAAGGCTTGTACAAGAATATTCATAGCTGCTCTCTTTGTGGTGGCCCAAAATTGGAAAATGAGGGGATGCCCTTCAATTGGGAAATGGCTGAACAAATTGTGGTATATGTTGGTGATGGGATACTATTGTGCTAAAAGGAATAATAAAGTGGAGGAATTCCGTGGGGACTGGAACAACCTCTACGAAGTGTTGCAGAGTGAAAGGAGCAGAACCAGGAAAACATTGTACACAGAGACTAATACACTCTGGTACAATCGAAGGTAATGGACTTCTCCATTAGGGTCAATGCAATTTCTCTGAATAACTTGCAGGGATCTAAAAAACACTATCCACAAGCAGAGGATAAACTGAGGGAATAAAAACACAGATGAAAATCAACTGCTTGACTACAGGGGCTAAGGGGAAATGACTGAGGAGAGACTCTAAATGAACACTCTAGTGCAAATACCAACAACATGGAAATGGGTTCGAATCAATAACACATGTGAAACTCAGTGGAATCATGCGTCGGCTATGGGGGGGAGGGAAGAAAATTATCTTTGTCTCTAATGAATAATGCTTGGAAATGATTAAATAAAATTATTTTTAAAAAAGCATGACAGCTCACCTCCTCCCAACTTGTTCTAAAACTCAAGTTCAGACCTCTAAACCTCTGATTCAGGCACAAAGAAGGGAGACAGCATCAGACACGATTACCTGGATCTGGGTAAAAGACTTCAGCACGGTTGATTGCTCAGGAGAAAAGAGCATCAACATGATCAATCTAAAAAGAAAGAGTTAGATGGAGAAGGCTTGGGGATGTAAGAATTGCTGCCTGAATAAAAACAACTTCAGATGAAAAGAAAAACCCACAATCAAGCAAAGGACAAAACATGATCTAATCCTGAAGAAGGAGGTATCTCAGAATTGATGGAAAGGCTTCCACTTGATGGAAAGGATCCATTCATTAAAAGGTTTTAAAATATTAAATTAAAATATTTCTAACTCTGGTTGAAAGATGAATGGAGTATGGAGAGGATACGAATACAGGTAAATTCATGGGGGGAAAGTGTACTTAGGCAATGGTACTAATACATATTTCAGGAAGAGTGTCTCCTATTTTTGGAGAAGTTTTTGTACCTCTTTTCCAACCAAATCATCATAGTACTCATTTCTAAAAAAGGAAATTAAGTCTTACTGAACAAAGGATAAAAACTAATTGTCAGTAGGAAGCATAATGGTGGAAGTTAAATATTAGATATAGCATCATAAAAACAAGTTAGCCCCTGAGAGGTATCTCTAGCATCTGAAGGGTCATGGTAGACAAACTCTAGACACTCTTTCTTTTCAGGAGAATTGGAAAATGCAAAGTTATCCTGGATTTTAAATGTGCTACAGAAGTTTCATTGTTTATCTCTCTAAGCATGATGAAATTTTATTTTTCTTTGTCTAACAACATATTTACAGCTACTTCTTTTTCAGAGTAACCTGATACATGACCTCTTAAAAAAAAGAAACAAAAAGAGAAAGACCTTAGCACAGTGTAATCCCCATGTAAAGGGAGATAATCAACAGAAGAAAAAGTATACTTTTTATAAAAATTTTATCTTTATTTTATTTTAATAACAAATTTCCACATATGTTTTCCAAAATTATATGATTTGTATTTTCTCCCTTTCTTCTTCCCTCCCCATTCTGGAGTTAACAAGCAAATCAGTCTAGGTTATACATGTATCATCACATAAAACATATTTTCATAATATTTCATTTGTTTAAGTGAATAATCTTATAAACTAAAACTTCAAATCATATACCCAAATAAAAAAGTGATAAATTATATGTTTTCATCTGCATTCTTACTCCAACAATTCTTTCTCTTGAGGTGGATAGCATTCTTTTTCATAAGTCCTTTAGAATTGTTCTGGGTCATTTTATCGCTGTTGGTAGCAAATTCTCACATTTGACCATTCCACAATATTTTAGTTACTGTGTATTATGTTCCCTTGGTTCTGCTTATTTAGCTCTGAAAAAAGGCATTAGTTTTTAAAAAAAGATCAATGCTTCCTGTAGTAGAATTTTAATTGGGACTTGAAAGTAGCCAGGAGATGGAAATGGAGATGGAGATGGAGATGAAAAGGGAGAGAATTCAGGTATGTAGACAGGCAATGAAAGTACCCTGAGTCAGAAAATGGGGTGACTTTAACAAGGCAAATCATGGAGAAGAGTGTTATTGGATCACAAGGTAGGAGAGGATAAAGACAAGAGGCCAGGTTATTAAAGGATGCAAAAGCTAAGCAGAAGATATTATATTTGATCCTGGATGTATTAAGGGTTAGAGAAAAATCTATTTCTCCTCATATGAACTCAGAAAATTAGAGACAACAATTATAATTACAGAAAAGGAAAAAACAAAAAAGGTCTTTATTTAGGTGGGATAAATAGAGAAACTACATTTCTCTGAAAATATATTCACAAAATGGCTTAATATTTAAATACTTAATGCAAAAGCTACATGGATTACAAGGAGAAATACAAAATCAAATTATTGTAGTGAGGAACTCAGTGAATCCTGCTTCACAGCTAAATCTAACTAAAAATAAATATACAGTAAAGAAGGTAAGAATTTAGGTACAATTTTAGAAAAAAAAATAGATATTAAAGAACTCTGGTGATGACTGAAAGGCAATAGCAAGAATTATACCTATTTCTCTCAGCCATGCAGGGACCTTAAGAAAGGAAACAGGCAAAAATATTAGATGTACTTACAATTATATGAAAAAGCATATTAATATACCAGTTGAAAGAAAAACAATTAAAAGTCAATTTAAATTAAATAACTTAATTCTAAAATAATTAATGTGACAAAAATGAATAAAAGAAAGGATAAATTGTTTCATTAAAGATGACAATATAAAAAATTCTAGGAGGATGTAGTGAATAGAATGAGAATCCCTGATCCCTTTGATTAAGAACCTTGATAATATAATTAATCATTTTAGCCAAAGGAAGTGATTAATATAGGATAATGATTGATCAATGATTAATAGAATTAAAGTACCCATATTTATAAGGTTATTAAGCAAACCAAATCCAATATATAAAGCTATTTTTCTGTAACTCTCTATAAGTCAGTATTTTTGCAATATAGTCTAATCCAACCCAGGCAGAATCCCCCTGTGTAGCATAAGCAGGAAGGTGTGTGTTATTTGTGGGAAGGAGAGCATCCTCTAAGTGTAAGACCTACAAACTATACAAGGAATATCTTAAAGAGTGATGGTAGCCTTGGACCTTTCATGACTATGAGGTCATGACCTAACATATCAACTTAAGGACCATCTTCACCAATCAGGACTCAATCAGAAGCTGAGACAGATTCATAAGAAGTTAGCACGCAGGAGAGGCAGAGTCAAGATGGTGTCTTAGAAGCAGCAGAAGTTCAGACCTCTGAAAACCCTTCCTTACCAAATGCTCCTAGAGGACTGAAAATCAAACCTAACAACAGGACAGAGTCAAGGAACCCTTCTGCTGGACTCAATCCAAAAGGTAGGTCCCCCAAAAGCCAAAATCTGAGAACACTCAGGTTTAAGCAGAAGGAAGGATAGTCCCAGGACACCCCCTGCCCCCACCTAGAGCACTAAGCCTCCAGTGGCAGCAGAAACCTCTGGGGGGACAAAGGCGCTGGTCTGGAGGAAGTACCTTACAGGCAGAGCTGTGCCAGGCTCAGAGTGTTGAACACAGGTGGCTGCAAAGGAGCTGGAGAGGGAGCGAAGAGCTGGTAGCCTGGTCAGAGATGCAGAGACCCTCCATATTACTCCAGCCTTCCAGGAGGTTTTGATCTCAGGGCACATCCAGCCCAACCCAACTGAATTTTATCCCATCAAAAACATTCAGAGGTCAGGGAAGCCCAAATAACACACCCCTCCCTCACAGACTACTGGAATTTAATTTAATTCAATCAAAAGCCTCCAGAGGACAGCAAAGCTCAAACTCCAACACCCCTGCCCCTCAGATGGCAGGGAGAGATCTTCTGTCAAAGCTCCAAGAGGGGAGACTGACAGAAATCCCCAAAACCAAAAAAAAAATGAGAGTAGCAAGAGCACAAACAAATATAGGGAGCAAAGAAGGGGTAAATATGAGCAAACAACAGAACGAGGAGAAAGCAATTATAATAGACAGCTTCTATACAAGCAACAATCAAAGAGCAAATGGAACAAAGGGGGAGAGATCACCAAATGATAAATGAGAAATGCAAGAGAATTGGATATAGACTTTGGAAGAACTCAAAATGCAATTCAAAACATAATTTAGAGAAGCTGAAGACAATTGGGAAAAGAACTTAAAAACTAAGATAAATCATCTGGGAACAGAAAATAGTGCCTTGAAAGCCAAATCAACCAACTTGAAAATGAGGCAAAGGAGATGAGAGATGAGGCAAAGAGGATAAAAGATTATCTCCAAAGAAAATCAGACCAGAAGGAGAAGGATGACCAAAAAGCCAGGGATGCAATCCAGTTTTTAAGAAACAGAAGACAATAACTAGAATTAAGTGACCTCACAAGGCAGTAGGACACTATAAGAAAAGAATGAAAAAACTGAGGAAAATATGAAGCATCTCATTCACAAAACATAAGATTTAGAAAATCATTCGATGAGAGACAATTTAAGAATCATTGGTCTACAAGAAGACCATGACAAAAGAAAAAGCCTTGACCTAATACTACAGGAAATAATTCAAGAAAACTGCCCTGATATTCTAGAACAAGAGGGAAAAGTGGAGATTTAAAGAATCCACAAATCACCTCCTGTACTTATTCCCCAACTGACAACTCCCAGGAATGTTATAGCCAAATTCAAGAACTATCAGACCAAAGAAAAGATATTACAAGCTGCCAAGAAGAAGTCATTCAGATACCATGGAACCACAATGAGGATAATGCAGGATCTGGCTGCATCCACATTGAAAGACCAAAAAGCATGGAATATGATATTCCGGAAAGCAAGGGAACTAAGTCTACAATCAAGAATCAACTACCCAGCAAAACTGACTATATTCTTACAGGGGAAAGTATAGTCATTCAACAAAACAGAAGAATTCAAAGAATTTGTAAAGAAAAGACCAGACCTGAAAAGAAAATTTGATGCCCAAGCACAGAACTCAAGAACCATCAATAGGTAATTTTTAAAAATGGAAAAAAGAAAAACCAAAACAAAACAAAACAAAAAACTTTTTATTAAGAGATTCAATAAGTTAAAATGATATGTATCCCTATAAGAAAAGAGGACATTGGTAACTCTTAAAAACTGTTGTTATCACATGGGCAATTAGAAGAATTAAACTGAGAGGGAACAGTGACAAACTCTATAGGATGAAAGGGGTTAATACTAAAAGAAATGGGAAAAGAAACAAAAAGGGGGTAAATTTATATTTCATAAAGAAGCTCATGGCGGGAAGGGGTAGAACATCAATATATTGGAATGTTAAAGAGGTTGGAGATAGGAAATACTCAACTATTATGTTAATTGAAATTGATTCAAAGAGGGAAGAACAATCCAATCATTGGAGCAGAGAATAGATTCTTGCCCTATAGGGGAGTAGAAGGGGAAC
The DNA here is from genome assembly GCF_027887165.1 of Monodelphis domestica. Lineage (NCBI taxonomy): Eukaryota > Metazoa > Chordata > Mammalia > Didelphimorphia > Didelphidae > Monodelphis > Monodelphis domestica. Next base: position 120,991,405 of record NC_077234.1, on the reverse strand, counting down.
AATGGACTGGTACCAAAGGCAGTATAGAAAATGAGGAAATATCAGTACTCATCATGTAAGCACCAAATGGCATAGCTTCCAGATTTCTAAAGGAGAAAGTAATAAAGCTCAAGGATGAAATAGATTAAATATATATATATATATATATATATATATACTAGTGGGAGACTTGAACTTTCCTGTATCCCAATTAAATAAATCCCACCAAAAATGAATAAGAAAGAGGTAAGAGAAGTGAAATAAATCTTACAAAAATTAATTAGTAGATTTGTGGAGAAAAATAAATAGGGACAGAAAAGGATACACCTTATTTTCAGCAGCACAAGGTGCATTAAAATTTTGACTATGTATTAGAGCATAAAACCATTGTAAAGAAGTACAAAAGAGCAGAAATAATAAATGCAACCTTCTCAGATCATAATTCAATGAAAATAATAATTAGTAAGGGTACATGGAGAGGTAAATCAAAAATTAATTGGAAATTAAACAATACAATTCTCCAAAAATGGTTAGTCAAAGAACAAATCATAGAAACAATTAATAATTTTATTGAAGAAAATTACAAAGATGAGATATCCTTTCAAAACCTATGGGATAGACCAAAGTGCTACTCATTGGGAAATTTTATATCCTTGAGTTCATATATTAACAAATTAGGTAGAGTAGAGGTAAATGAATTGGGCAAGCAAATTAAAAATCTAGAAAGTATATAAATTAAAAATCCTCAGATGAAGACTAAATTAGAGATCCTAAAAATCAAAGGAGAAATTTAAAAAAAAATTGAAACTCAAAAAACTGTTGATTTAATAAATAAGACAAGAAGCTGGTACTTTGAAAAAACAAATAAAATAGACAAAGTACTGGTCAGTCTAATTAAAAAAATGAGAGAAGGAAACCAAATTGACAGTACACAAGATGAAAAAGGAAACCTTATTTCTAATGAAGAGGAAATTATGACCATCATTAAACTATTATGCCCAATTATATGGCAACAAATATGGCAATATAGGTGATATGGATGATTACTTACAAAATATAAATTCCCTAGACAAACAGAGGAAGAAATAGATTACCTAAACAACCTCATATCAGATAAAAGAAATTTAACAAGCCATCAAAGAACTCCCTAAGAAAAAATCCTGAGGTCTGGATGGATTCACAAATGAATTCTATCAACATTCAAAGAATAACTAATGCCAATATTATACAAACTATTTGACAGAATAAGCAAGGAAGGAGTTCTACCAAATTCATTTTATGAAACAAATATCGTACTAATCCCAAAACCAGGCAGGTAAAAAACAGAGAAATAAAACTATAGACCAAACTCCCTAATGAATATAGATGCAAAAAATCTTAAATAGGATACTAGGAAAAAGACTCCAGCAAGTCATCACAAGGGTTATTCACTATGACCAGGTAGGATTCATACCAGGAATGTAAGGATGGCTCAATATTAGAAAAGCCATCCACACAAATGACCATATTAACAAGCAAACTGACAAAAAACACATCATTATCTCAATAGATGCTGAAAAAGCCTTTGATGAAATACAACAACCATTCCTATTGAAAACACTAGAAAGTATAGGAATAGAAGGGCCTTTCCTAAAAATAATAAACAGTATATATCTAAAACCATCAGCAAACATCATCTGCAATGGGGATAAACTAGAAGCCTTCACAATAAGATCAAGAGTGAAACAAAGATGCTCATTATCACCTCTATTATTGAATATTATACTAGGAACACTTTTAGTAGCAATTAGAGAAGAAAAAGAAACTGAAGGTATTAAAATAGGTAATGAGGAGACCAAGCTATCACTCTTGGTGGATGATATGGTCTACTTAAACAATCCTAGAGAATTAAAAAAAAAAAACTAATCGAAACAATCAACAATTTTAGCAAAGTCTCAGGATACAAAATAAACCTGCATAAGTCATCAGCATTTCTATACATCTCCAACCCGTTTCAGCAGCAAGAATTAGAAAGAGAAATTCCATTTAAAATCACCCTAGTCAATATAAAATATTTAGGAATCTATCTGCTGAGACAAACACAGGAACTATATGAACACAACTACAAAACACTCTCCATATAATTAAAACTAGATCTAAACAATTGGGAAAACAGCAACTGTTCATGAATAGGATGAGCTAACATAAGAAAAATGACAATACTACCCAAAATAATTAACTTATTTAGTGCCATACCCATTGAACTACCAAAAAATTTCTTTACTGAATTAGAAAAAAAGGCATAACAAAGTTCATTTGGAAAAACAAAAGATCAAGAATATCCAGGGAAATCATGAAAAAAAAAATGCAAAGGAAGGAGGACTTGCAGTTCCAGATCTCAAACTATACTATAAAACAGTGGTCATTAAAACAATTTGGTACTGGCTAAGAGACAGAAAGGAGGATCAGTGGAATAGACTAGGAGTAAATGACCTCAGCAAGACAGTCTATAATAAGCCCCAAAAATCCCAGTTAGGGGACCAAAACCAACTATTTGATGAAAAACTGCTGTGAATATTAGAATACAGTATGGGAGGAATTATGTTTGGATCAACATCTCATACCCTATACCAAAATAAACTCAGAATGGTTGAATGACCTGAATATAAAGAAGGAAACTATAAGCAAATTAGGCAAACATAGAATAGTATACTTGTCAGATCTTTGGAAAAGGAAAGACTTTAAAACCAAGCAAGAGCTAGAAAAAAAATCACAAAATGTAAAATAAAAAAAAAATTTGATGACATCAAATTAAAAAGGTTTTGTACAAACAAAACTAATGCATCCAAAATTAGAAGGGAAGAAGCAAATTGGGAAACAATCTTCATTAAAAAAAACCTCTGACAAAGGCCTAATTACTCTAATTTATAAAGAACTAAATCAATTGTACAAAAAATCAAGTCATTCTCCAATTGATAAATGGGCAAGGGACATGGATAGGCAGTTTTCAGATAAAGAAATCAAAACTATTAATAAACACATGAAAAAGTGCTCTAAATCTCTAATAATCAGAGAATTGCAAATCAAAACAACTCTGAGGTACCATCTCACACCTTGCAGATTGGTTAACATGACAGCAAAGGAAAGTAATGAATGCTGGAGGGGATGTGGCAAAGTTGGGACATTAATGCATTGCTGGTGGATTGGTGAATTGATCCAACCATTCTGGAGGGCAATTTGGAACTATGCCCAGAGTGCATTAAAAGACTGTCTGCCCTTTGATCCAGCCATGACACTGTTGGGTTTGTACCCCAAAGAGATAATAAGAAAATAAACTTTTACAAGAATATTCATAGCTGCTCTCTTTGTGGTGCCAAAAAATTGGAAAATGTGGGGATGTCCTTCAATTGGGGAATGGCTGAACAAATTGTGGTATCTGTTGGTGATGGAATACTATTGTGCTAAAAGGAATAATAAAGTGAAAGAATTCCACTTTATCTTAAATTCCAATTATCTTAAATGAGAGGTAGCCTAATAACCCAGCTTTGCTGAGAAACACCAGTTAGTGTCTCCTAATAAATCTATGATAAGCTTGGAGTTTGTCTCTGTTTTCCTTCAGATTGGATGAAAATTTTTCATCACAGTAGTAAAAAACTTTCTTAGGAAGGAATTTATTTCTCTCAACAATTTCACTAAAAGACAGAAAATATATCATTGAATTGGATATGGAATTGAAAAAGAGAAAAAACTGATAATTGAATATAAACACCAAAATACATATCTTGAAAATCAAAAAAGAAATCAACAAAAGTATAAGTAAATAAAATAAATAGAATGAGAATTTCTTTTAAAAACAATAAAATATACAGATCTTTAATTTGATTAAAAAAGACTTTTAAAAAAAACAAGATGCTACTCTGAAAAAATAATTCATAGCAAAGGAGGATCAAATAATGAATATTAGAAACTATTTGTCTGACTTTATGGCAATAAAACTAGCAACTTGAATTAAACAAATGAATTTTTTTCAAAAATTCTCAGATGCCCAGAACACAAATTAGAGAATTTAAGCAATCTGTGGAAAGGAAAACTGAATCAAGCTCTGGACTTTCTGCCACTGAGTTGGACAGAATAGCAGTTGGAAGGTTAGAGTGAAATTGGTAAACAGCAATGACAGTTGTTGGGGGTGGGGACTTGGAGGACAGTTGCTCTCAAGTGGACTCTCCTGACCCCTGGACTGGAAGGAGCACTTTCTCCCTGTCTCTGAATAGAAGTTCCTCTATTCCTTATTTTACCACCTGTGTGCTCTACCTGGATTCCTATGATCCTGTCATTGAACAGAAAGATTTAAGGGGAGCAGTTTGATTTGTAAGGCTGGTCTTTAGGGGCATCAGTCCAAAGAGACAGGCCCAATCAGCTCTGAAAGTCAGAACCTTTTCTTCCTCTTGCCTCTATTGCTAAAGACTTTGAACTGAAGAAAACTAGCACAGATTAACCTAGACAGGAATAAAAGAAAACCTCACCAGCCTGGGAGGCCTGGCCTCAGTGCAAAAGCTGAGAGATACTCAAACTCAATCTAGAGAAATCCCAGTTCCCTCTTCCCTGATACCTCCCCAATCCAAACTTGTTATTAAATTCATCTGGAGTTAAATAACCCCCAGTCAGATAAGAGGACTGTCATTTCAGGGGGATATGGAGGGAGCAAAACATAAGGACAGTCATTCAACCATAGACGGTACTTATTGGACTTCTGTCAGGTGACCTTTTTGGGGGAGGGTAGATTGTCCTTCAGGGGATTCCATGCTTACCTGCTCTGGGGTATCTTCAACATCAATCAATAGAGAAGACATCCCCTCAGGCTATCGTAGTTGACCCATTTCTCAGGAACCCCATTCTTCAAAGCTAGCTTCTCAGCAGAGGGCATCTTTCTCCTTTTACCTCAGCAGCAACCATATTCCCTTTGTCCCTTTAACTCTTCCATTCCCTGTATCAAAACCTTCCTTATCCCCAGTAGATTTTCAATCCTCTACAATCCCTTTAACTATTACAAATCCCATAATGGATTAAGAAACAGAAAACACTTCAAATAAATTCCTAAAGTAGGGGAAAGGGAACCCAAGACCAGGTAGATTCAAAAGTATTCTATCTAATATTCAAAGAATGAATAATTCCAATATTACATAAACTTTTCAAAAATAGCAAAATAAAAGGATGATACTAAATTCATTCTATACCATTAAGATATTTTTGATACCTAAACAAAAGAGTCAAAAACAGTAAAAATCATATACCTATTGAACACCAATAAATTTTAAAATAAAACATTAGGAAAGTGACTACAAGAAAACTATTTTGCAATTATATCATTTCATTATAGTTTATTATGTTATATGATGTTATATTCTATTGTTATGTTATGGTATAGTATGTTATATTGTATAGTATTACATTACATTATATTGATCATATCATATCATGTCATGTGTCATGTCATATTTTGTTATGTTATGTTATGTTTTATTATACATTATGACTAGTGTGGACTTGATCCAAGACTTCAAAGTTGATTTAATATTAGGAAAACATTAAAATTAACCATACCCATAACAAAATCAACAATATATGATATTAGCATAGATACAGAAAAAGATTTTGCCATACTATACTACTCATTTCTGTTAAAACTCTAGAAAATAAGAATAACTGAAACTTTATGGAACATCACAAATAGTTGATTTACCGAGTATTATATAAAATGGAAATTTAAAAAAAGAAACTTTCCAATAAGATTAGAGTGAAACAAATCCACCTACTGTCATCATTTTTATTTGACCAGCTACTAGAAATAGCTATAGCAATAAGACAAGAAAAGGAAATTGAGGGAACAAGAATAAAGTAACATAATTATCGTTTTAAGATGATATGATGATGTGCTTAAAGAATCATAGAGTCAACTGAAATTAATTAAAACAATAACTTGAGGAAAGCTGAAGAATAGAAAATAAACCAACACAAATTATGACCATTTCTCTATAATACCAATAAAATGTACATGGAAGAGATAGACAAAAAAACCACTTAAAATAATTACAAAGAGCACAGCTGGGTTGCTCAGTGGATTAACCAGGCCTGCAGATTGGAGTTCTATGTTCAAATCTGGCCTCAGACACTTCCTAAATTTTGTGACCCAAGATAAGTCACTTAACCCCCATAGCCCAATTATCAGTACTGATTCTGAGATGGAAGGTAAGGGTTGAAAAAAAAATAAAATAAGTATCTAGTATCCTTGATAAAATAGGAACTCATAAGTTGAATAACATTAATAGTCTTTGTTTATTTCATGCCAAAAAACCCATGGTCAGAGATGCTATACTAAAAAAGCTAATGGTAAATTTATTACAAAACATAACTCTAGGAAAAATAATATATATGAGTGCAAAGAAAAGGAGGATGACATCAGTAATAGGACAGAAACTGACACACAAGTCTATTGTCTACTAACACAAGAGAGAACACAATGCAGCCTGAGCCCCAAAGATGGGAAGGTAACATCTATCATCAACCTCCCACACCAATTCCCTAAGTTGAAAAACTCTTCAGCTATCCCATATTAGTGAGGATTATTGAAGAGAATCTGAGCTTCTAATACTGATATTTAAAAATGAATTCTTACAGCATCTGGCACCAATGACTTTGAAGATATTGGAAATAGAAAAGGAGGGGAGGAGGAAGAAACAGAACTTCATTACATCAGGATAGTGGATTTAAAGTATTCCTGGGTGCCTCCAAATACTATGGTGCCTCCTGAAGGGATAGTGATTACTTCTTTATCTTTCTAGAATGTCTGAGGTCATCTAGCAGACAGAACAAATGTCAAGAAGATTTCAGGAAGATGAATCAGTTACGACATCAGCAGGGCTCTGAGCTCTGTCCTTAAAAGTAGTTTTTGACTCACTCCCTTTCCTTTAGCCTTTCTATGTTAGTGATTGTGAGATGTCAAGAAGACCTTTTGGGAAAGAAGAGGAAGCATATTCCATATGAGCTGAGAAATCCAAGTTTGCTCAGCCAAATTCATCTCCCACAACTTTATAAAGCTAAACTAACATGGAGCCCAAACAGTAAAAATTTCTTATAAAAAAAATCACTCAAATCCTTTTCTAATGCATCAGATTGTGCAAGTTTGTCTGATTCTTAAAGATTATGCTAGTTAAAGGCAAGAAAGGCAATATTATACTGGAGACACTTTGCATATAGACCTGGTGATGGACTCTAATTTTATTTGAGGACCAATCAGTCAACAATTATTTAGTTAGTTCCTACTTTGTTACATGCTCTGCAGAAAGCTGAATTCCTGTCCTCAAGAAATTTACATTCCTTGGCTATCAACAAATTGTTGGAGAATGTTGGTGTCTTCAACAAAACTAGAAAATTTGGAAGGAAGGGTAGGATGGGGGAGAGGGGGAAATGTTTTCTGTTTTGTACATGTAGAATTTGAGAATCCTGGAGGTGGAGTCAATATGATGGCATAGAGGCAGTGAAAGTTCATACCTCTGAAGGCCCTTCCTTACCAATTAAAAACTAAATGCTCCTAGAGGACTGAAAACCAGACCTAACAGGACAGAACCAAGGAACCCTCCTGATGTACTCAACTTAAAAGGTAAGCTCCCCAAAAGCCTGAATTCATGAAGAAGGAAGGTCCCAAGACCCCTCCCCCACCTAGAGGGCTGAGCCTCCAGCAGAGTCTTGAACCTCTGGGCAGGCGAGGGTGCTAGTCAAGAGGGAGTACCTTGCAGGCAAAGCTGTGCCAGGCTCAGAGCTGTAATAGATTATATTGAAGGGTATATTTGATGGATACTAGATAACTAATAGATCAGATAGTTATATTCTTTTGCCTACCCTCCTCCCTTTTATACCTCCCTTCCTCCCTCTTCCAATCTCCCTTCCTCCCCTCTTCTTCACTTCAGTTTCCCCTTCCCCCTTCTTCTTCAGCCTCTTTCTAAGTTACTCAGTGTGAGCTATGATGTTTCAGTGGAAATACCTTTTTCTCTTCTTTATTTCAAGTAAGGATTTATTTGGGAAGACAATACAAGATGGAGGATGGAAGTAAGAGGGTTGGGATTTCCCTATTATCTAAAGGGAGCCTTAGGTTAGAGGATATTGAGAGAAATGGCAATTCAGTCACTACCATGAAGCAGAGCAAGTCAAAGAGAGATATATGGATTATTGTCCTTCTTCTGCCTTCAAATCAGCCAGGCCACCTCCAGCTTGATTATCCCAAGTCCCAGAGAAAAACACAGCTTCTTCCTTCAAAGTCACCACCATCAACCAAGAGCCCTCAGCCAAGTCCCAGAAAATCAGTCACCATTGGCTTGGCTGCAAACTGCTTTTCCTGGTAACATTCCAAATAGAATCTTCATTTGACTGACAGCTGACCCATCTCCAGCTTCTGTCCTTTGCATGCATGCCTCTTCCACAATTTCTCCCTTTTTGTTTTAAAAAATTCAACCAGCAATTTTTAATGATATTTACATTTTAGATATATTTCGTTATATTTTAACTATCTAATTCTTAACCCTGTACTATATCAAATATTCCTTCACCCTCCCAAAATAACAAATCCTAATCTTATTTTAGCTATTTTGTCTATCTAGTTCTATGCTAAGTTTGGGTATAGGGAAATGGTTTAGGTAATAGGGATGTACATGAACGTGGTTTTGACATAATAACTCATGTAACAATTTTAAACAATTCCAACAATTTCAACAGCATTTTTGAACATGTAACTGTCTTATCTCCTAATGTCTGTAAATTCAAATAAGTAAAAATTTCTATTACTAACAATTGCTAACCTACAATTATAATGCAATCTAACTTCTATACTTAAGTAGTTTCATGTCTGTCCCTACTTCCCTAAGTCTTTGAACAAATTTTCTAAGCTGTCCCAATAGCTAGTCATTAGAACATAAATAAATTATTCTAATATACTTAGTTTGTTAGAACATTAGTATTTACATGTGTCCATAGGTTGTATTTATGCAGATTTACATATGTACATCCATAAATCATTGTTCTAGATTTCTGTGTAAACTCAAAGAAATATCTTTGTCTGCTTGAATTTTCCACAGAAATGTATATATCAGTGTGACTTTTGTGTTTCACAACTATGCATATGTTGTATACTTACCCATTCCATGAGATATCTTCCTACATTATATTTTAGTGTAGCATATGTGATGTTAAAATGTACATCACATTCTTACATAACCTCATGATCACAAGTCCAAACTTTCAAAGTCCTTCCATGTCCTTAGATGTTGATTGTAGAAACTCTGTGTGTCCTTCATCATCTGATCATCAGCATGCCACTCTTGTCTGCTGTCACTCTTGATTGCAGTCCTGTGTTCTTCAATTCAGGAACAAACTGGAACAATCAGGAACATACTGGAATGATCAGGAACATGAATGCGTGTAAGGTTTTTACATGTGCATGTATGTAAGATTGAAATTTTCATTGTGCATGGGAGTAAGCTGTGAATTCTTCATGAGTGCTTGTCAGAATTCATCAGTTATTCTTCATGAATAGAAGTAAGCTTTACATTTATATATTTTCATGAGTGGGTGTAAGCCGTATAGTATAAGTTCTTGAATTTTGTTAAGAATATGGATTTGAAGCTTTCTCTTTTTAATGTTTGAATTTTTCACAACGAGATTTATTGCATGTTGTCTTTACTTATGTCTTGAAGATAGAATTTAGACATAATGTAATTCATTTGGTCATGGAGTTATGTATTCATTTGAAATCACATTGTGTTTTTCATTGCTGATACTATGGTTGGCAGAGAGTTTGTATAAAATGTAGAAGCTTTTTCTATGGAGTTAAATTTTAAATGCATATTTTCCTTTTGTCTGTGTTACTGACTGTATTTCATTTTGGAACTATTCTATTTGCTTCAGGGGTGCTTTCCTATTATTATTTTAACATGTGCAGTGCTCTCTTGTTTGTACTTTCTGTTGATACTGTATTCTTGTGTATGCTTTCCTTTGTTTTCCATAGGGACTGTTATTGATTGTTGATTATTTTCCTAGGGCTACTCAACATTATGGGTGTGATGCAATTTTACATGTGAAGCATGGAACAATGGATCTCTTTGATCAGCCTTTATAGATGTTGGGGTTGTCATTATGACCAATGTTGGTCTGATCCATCTTGCTTGTATAGGAGATTCTCTATTAAAGTTTTTGACATATACCTTATCTCCTGATTTTATATTATGTAATGAAAAATCTAGTGGTATTCTTTGCACAAGCAAGTCCAGTTTCCTTAGTTCCTCTATTCTATATTGTAACTGTTTTAGATATTCATGAAGTACACATTCCCCTTCTAACATGGACAAGTATGGTGGCGTTACTGTCTTTACTACCATGCCAAAGTGGCTGACCATATAGCATTTCAAATGGTGATATATGCAAGTCAGTTCTAGGTCTAGTTCTTATGTTGAACAAAGCAAGAGGCATAATATCTGTCCATTTTAAGTGTGTTTCTGAACAGAGTTTACCTATCTGTGTCTTCAATTCTTTGCTCATATGCTCGACCTGACTGGAACTTTGGGGCCGATAAACTGAATGATAGTTTCATTTCAAGTTCTTATAGATTTCTTGAAGAACTTGGGAAGTAAAATTGGACCTCTTGTCCGAATCTATGGTATTGGGAATGCCATGTCTAGGTATTATCTCTTTCAAGAGAAATCTCAAGACTGTTGCTGTTTCATTTGCCTTGGATGGACATGCTTCATCCGATCTAGTCAGTCTATCCACAATAACCAATGAATATTTTTATCCCTTGTCTTTAGGAATGATAATATAATCAATTTGAATACACTGGAAAGGCATATAGCTGAGTGGTCTGCCTCCCAATGCTATGTCCTTAAAATGTCCTTGATTTTACCTTCTTCATGTTTCACATGCCTGACAAGTTCTAATGGCATTTGTTGTTGTTCCTGTTGCTGTCCAAAACCACTGTATGGTATCCAGAATCCCTTGTACTCCGTAATGTCCCTTTGCATGAATTACAGTGCATAGATGTTGATGCAGCTTTTTAGGGAGATTAGGTTTAACCCCTTGAGCAATTCAGATACCTTTGATTAGTTTAGCACCTAGCTGCTCTTTCTATGAATGTTTTTCTTCTCTGTCATAGGCTTCAGTGAGATTATGCCTTTCAATCAGAAAGAAATTAAGCACACAATGGGGTCCAAACCTTGCAGCTTATTTGATGTTATATCTGCTTTGTCCTTCCCTAGGGACATTCTATCCTTTCCATGAGCATGTGCCTCACAAGGGATTATGGCCACCTCTTTAGGAAAATCTACAACACTTATAATACAGTCTATTAGTTTGCCATATGCAATCGGTTTCCCAGCTGAAGTCAGAGTGTCAAATACAAACAGTGGGGAAGCAGTTGGAGAAGAATCTCAGAGCTGGCAGTCTAGTTGCAGCAGCTAAAACATTCCATATTACCACCCCCCTACCTGAGGTTTTGGCCTCAGGGAACATCTAGCTCTGCAAGTTCAACTCAGCTAGGTTTAATCTCATCAAGCCTTCAAAGGGCAGGGAAGCTCAAACTCCAACACCCCTCCTCCATAGACTGCATGGGTGAAGGCTGACAGAAAAGCCCAAAACCACATATGCAGCACATAATGAGAAGAGCAAGAGTACAAGCAGCTACAGGTGGAAAAGAAGGGACAAATATGAGACTTCCGGTCAAGATAGCAGCTTAGAAAAAGCTAAAGTTCAGATCTCAGGAAACTCTTCCCTACCGAACTCAAACTATATGCGTCTAGGGCACCGAAATTCAAAAAGATCAACAGCATAGACACCGGGAATCCTCCTCCTGGACCTGGATCAAAAGGTACACCCCACCCCAAAAGCCAGAACCCGAGATCACTCGGACCTAAGGGGTAGACAGAAGGAAGGTCCCAGGACCCATCCCCCCAACCCAGAGTGCCGAGTCCAAGGCAGCAGAGGGAACTTCAGAGCCTCAGGGCTGGCTATTCTGAAGGCCTCTTTCTGAAAACAACCTGACTCAGATGAGGGGGCACCCAACACAGACAGCAGGGAAACAGAAAGAGACGGGTGGAGCCTGTAACCCCCTGGTTGGCTCCCTCCATCCCAGTATCGCGGAAGGTCCCTGCCTCAAGGCATACTCAGTTCAACCCAGAGAAAGCTAATCTTATCAGGAGCCCTCCTAGCTCCAGGAAGCCATGGCCCCTCCACCCTCAGAGTGCTGGCTCTCCTGGCCAGCTAAGGCACAGAAACAAACACCCCAAGGAAAGGGCCAAGCCGGGCTCAAAGATTGGAAGTAAGGCAACAGAGAAGCATCAGGAGGGAACCGAGGAGGGCAGAAACACGGAAACACCAGAAATTCCTGGCTTCCCCAGGAATACAGAACAACTGCATAGAATGGACAATTTACCTGGGGCTAAAACCTCTGAACACCAGACAGAGTTAAGAAAAGCTAGTCCTCCCCACTCATATACAGATGGCAAACTCCACAGAAGCACAAAACCCTCAAAACTCCAAGAAAAACAAGAAGAAGGGGGAAACCTTGGACACATTTTATGGAGCAAAAATATAAAATACAGAGGAGATAGAAGAGGAAACACAAGCAAATGCTCCAAAACATTCCAAAGGAAATGGAAACTCTCCACAATCCCATAAAGAATTTGAATCAGAAATGATCAAAAAGATGGAAGCCCTCTGGGAGGAAAAGTGGGAAATAATGCAAAAGAAATTCACGCATCTACAAAACCAGTTTGACCAAAATGAAAAGGAAAACCAGGCTTGAAAAGTCAGAATCAGGGACTAAAAGACAACAAGCAAGAATTAAAAAAGCAAAGCCAAAAGACCAAGATATTAGAAGAGAACATAAAATATCTCACTGACAAGGTGACAGACTTGGAAAATGGAGGAAGAAGAGATAATTTAAGAATAATTGGACTTCCAGAAAAGCCAGAAATAAACAGCAAACTCGATATTGCAATACAAGATATAATCAAAGAAAATTTCCCAGAGATCTTAGAACATGAGGGCAATACAGGCACTGAAAGAGTTCACAGAACACCCTCTACACTAAATCCCCAAAAGACAACTCCCAGGAATGTAATTGCCAAATTCCAAAGCTTTCAAACAAAAGAAAAAATCCTACAAAAAAATCAAACAAGAAGAAAAAGACAATTTAGATATAAAGGAATGCCAATCAGGGTTACACAAGACCTTGCAAGTTCCACTATGAATGACTGTAAGGCATGGAACATGATTTTCAGAAAGGCAGGAGAGCTGGGTCTTCAACCAAGAATCAGCTTTCCATCAAAACTGACTATATACTTCCAAAGAAAAGTATGGGCATTCAACAAAATAGAAGATTTCCAAGTTTTTGCAAAGAAAAGACCAGAGCTTGATGGAAAGTTCGATATCGAAAAACAAAGAGCATGGAATACCTGAAGAGTTAAATATGAAGGAAAGGGAAAAGGAGAAAAATGTTATCTTTTTCTTTTACTCAAACTCTCTTCTATAAGGACTACATTTATATCAATCCATGTATACTAACATGTGGGGAAAATGTAATGTGTAAATAGGGGGAAAAGAAAGACCAAATAGAATAATCTTTCTCACACAAAGATTCACAAGGGAAGGGGAGGGGAAGAAAACTCCTATAAGAAGGAGAGGAAGAGAGTTTTTACTTAAACCTTACTCTCAGGGAAATCAACTCTGAAAGGGAAGAACATCCAGATCCATTGGGATCTTGAATTCTATCTTACCGAACAAGGGTAGGGAGAAGGGAAAACCAAGGGGGTAGGGGGGAGGGAACACAAAAAAGGGAGGGAAGAAGAGGGGGAAGGGGAGGGAACAAAAAAGGAGGGACTAGAAAGGGAAACATATCAAGGGAGGGGACAAGGGGAACTGATTTAAAGTAAATCACTGGACTAAAAGGTAGAGCTGAAGATGAAAGGTCAGAATTAAGAAATGATATCAAAATGCCAGGGAGTCCACAAGTGACAGTCATAACTTTGAATGTTAATGGGATGAACTCACCCATAAAATGTAGATGAATAGCAGAATGGATTAGAATCCAAAATCCTACCATATGTTGTCTTCAAGAAATACACATGAGGCGGGTAGACACCCACAAGGTCAGAATTAAAGGATGGAGTAAGACCTTCTGGGCCTCAACTGACAGAAAGAAGGCAGGAGTGGCAATCATGATATCTGATAAAGCCAAAGCAAAAAAATAGACCTGATCAAAAGGGATAGGGAAGGTAATTATATTTTGTTAAAAGGGACTTTAGATAATGAGGAACTATCATTAATCAACATGTATGCACCAAATAATATAGCACCCAAATTTCTAATGGAGAAACTAGAAGAATTGAAGGAAGAAATAGACAGTAAAACCATATTATTAGGAGACTTAAACCAACCATTATCAAATTTAGATAAATCAAATAAAAAACAAATAAGAAAGAGGTAAAAGAAGTGAATGAAATCTTAGAAAAATTAGAATTAATAGAAATATGGAGAAAAATAAATAGGGACAAAAAGGAATACACCTTCTTCTCAGCACCACATGGCACATTCACAAACATTGACCATACATTAGGTCACAGAAACATGGCACACAAATGCAGAAAAGCAGAAATAATAAATGCAGCCTTTTCAGATTACAAGGCAATAAAAATAATGATCAGTAATGGTACATGGAAAACCAAATAAAAAACTAATTGGAAATTAAACAATATGATACTCCAAAATCGTTCGGTAGAGAAGAAATCATAGAAACAATTAATAATTTCATCAATGAAAATGACAATGGTGAGACATTCTTTCAAACCTTTTGGGATGCAGCCAAACCATAATCAGAGGTAAATTCATACCCGTGAGTGCATATATTAACAAACTATGGTGAGCAGAGATCAATCAATTGGAAATGCAAATAAAAAAAATCAAAAGCAATCAAATTAAAAATCCCCAGCAGAAAACCAAACTAGAAATCCTAAAAATTAAGGGAGAAATTAATAAAATTGAAAGTGATAGAACTATTGATTTGATAAACAAGACAAGAAGCTGGTACTTTAAAAAAACAAACAAAATAGATCAATCTAATTTAAAAAAAGGAAGGAAGAAAAGCAAATTAACAGAATCAAAGATGAAAAGGGGGACATCACCTCTAATGAAGAAGATATTAAGGCAATCATTAAAAATTACTTTGCCCAATTATATGGCAATAAATACACCAATTTAGGTGATATGGATGACTATATTTTTGGTTGTCTTTCGAACCGAGGATGATGATTGTCTTTGTGCATTTTTGTGCACAAAGACACCTACTTGTGCATGAAGATTTAAGTGGAAAAGTTGATGGACAGAGACAGTCCCACTCTCTCGGCGTTGGAAGCCTGGGTCCATTGGCATGAAAAGTCGTTACACCTGGAGACTTCCTCAGCCTCATTGGATGGCCGTGTTGTCTTTTGTGCTCCATCACGCCCTAAGCACTCCACAGTGCCTTGCTGCATCGCCATCTCAGCCTTTGAATCTTCTTGTTGGTTTCTTCTGCCTGTTCCGCCAAAGCAGTCTTCGTATGCTCGGTGAGCAAAGCCCTAGTTCACCAGGGGTCAACGTCTACACGATGGCTACCCTCACAAGGTTTAGCCGGCCTGTCGAAGCCATTGCCTGGTATATGGCCGCAGCCGCATGCTAGCAGCTACTAGTAGTCACAAGTGAGAGCTGGGTGTCAGGTGAGGATCAGTGGCTGGAGAGCTGCCCTAGGAGGGCACGACAAGCCCTCCATACCAGAGATATTACCCCTCCCTGAGCACCCCATACACCCCAGTGTGTGTGATGAATATATACAAAAATACAAACTGCTTAGACTAACAGAAGAAGAAATAGAATTCCTAAATAATCCCATATCAGAAAATGAAATCCATCAAGCCATCAAAGAACTGCCTAAGAAAAAATCCCCAGGGCCTGATGGATTCACCAGTGAATTCTATCAAACATTCAGAGAACAGTTAATCCCAATACTATACAAACTATTTGACATAATAAGCAAAGAGGGAGTTCTACCAAACTCTTTTTATGACACAAACATGGTACTGATTTCAAAACTGGGTAGGTCAAAAACAGAGAAAGAAAACTATAGACCAATCTCCCTAATGAATATAGATGCAAAAATCTTAAATAGGATACTAGCAAAAAGACTCCAGCAAGTGGTCAGAAGGGTCATCCACCAAGATCAAGTAGGATTTATACCAGGGAAGCAGGGCTGGTTCAATATTAGGAAAACCATCCACATAATTGACCACATCAACAAGCCAACCAACAAGAACCACATGATTATCTCAATAGATGCAGAAAAAGCCTTTGATAAAATACAACACCCATTCCTATTAAAAACACTAGAAAGCATAGGAATAGAAGGGTTATTCCTAAAAATAATAAACAGTATATATCTAAAACCATCAGCTAATATCATCTGCAATGGGGATAAACTAGATGCATTCCCAATAAGATCAGGAGTGAAACAAGGATGCCCATTATCACCTCTACTATTTGACATTGTACTAGAAACACTAGCAGTAGCAATTATAGAAGAAAAAGAAATTGAAGGCATCCAAATAGGCAAGGAGGAGACCAAGTTATCACTCTTTGCAGATGACATGATGGTCTACTTAAAGAATACTAGAGATTCAACCAAAACGCTAATTGAAATAATCAACAACTTTAGCAAAGTTGCAGGATACAAAATAAACCCACATAAGTCATCAGCATTTCTATATATCTCCAACAGAGCTCAGCAGCAAAAACTAGAAAGAGAAATCCCATTCAAAATCACCTTAGACAAAATAAAATAACTAGGAATCTATCTCCCGAGACAAACACAGGAACTATATGAACACAACTACAAAACACTCTACACACAACTAAAACTAGACTTGAGCAATTGGAAAAACATTAACTGCTCATGGATCTGACGAGCCAATATAATAAAAATGACCATCCTACCCAAACTTATTCATCTATTTAGTGCCATACCCATTGAACTCCCAAAAAAGTTCTTTACTGATTTAGAAAAAAACATAACAAAGTTCATTTGGAAGAACAAAAGATGAAGGATATCCAGGGAAATAATGAAAAAAAAAAACAACACACAAATGATGGGGTCCTTGCAGTCCCAGTCCTTAAAGTATATTACAAAGCAGCAGTCATCAAAACAATTTGGTACTGGCTAAGAGACAGATAGGAGGATCAGTAGAAAAGACTGGGGGCAAGTGACCTCAGCAAGACAGTATACCATAAACCCAAAGATCCCAACTTTTGGGACAAAAATTCAATATTCGATAAAAACTGCTGGGAAAATTGGAAGTCAGTGTTGGAGAGATTAGGAATAGATCAACACCTCACACCCTACACCAAGATAAATTCAAAATGGGTGAATGACTTAAACATAAAGAAGGAAACCATAAGTAAATTGGGTAAACACAGAATAGTATACATGTTAGACCTTTGGGAGGGGAAAGACTTTAAAACCAAGCAATACATAGAAAGAATAACAAAATGTAAAATAAATAACTTTGACTACATCAAATTAAAAAGCTTTTGTATAAACAAAACCAATGTAACTAAAATCAGAAGGGAAACAAAAAATTGGGAAAAAATCTTCATAGAAACCTCTG